>NW_020172773.1:313264-480916 GCF_003031525.2 Neophocaena asiaeorientalis asiaeorientalis | reverse complement strand
ACTATTTTAAATAATAATAATTATAATATTTATAATTATAGTAATAATATTTTAAAGCTAAATTTTTTCTAGATTGCTTCACAAATGAGTCATTCAATAATGTACCAGAAATGTTATATATCTGTATATTTATATTTAAAATATAATTTAAAAGTTTAAATATGTATATTTAAAATTACATCACAATATTTCTTCTTGGGGCTCTAATAATTTCCTCTGAGAAAGTATCTCCATTGAAAGTTCAATTCTTATTCTTGCATACACACTCTGCTCACTCACCCACTTCCTTACTCATCTTCAAGATGGAGGGCAGAAGCCACAAAATAACCCCATTTCTACTGGCTCTGAGTGGGGAGCTCTAGAGGGAGGCCATGCTCTAGCACATACCCTCCTGAGTAGAGAGCCCTGTGAAAGCCTGAATGCCATGCCCTGAACATCAAGCCAAGAGCACAATGCCTTAAACAAGCAGATCAAGCTGCCACACACTTCAGCCACTTGCAAAAAAAAAAAGACTAGTGTAGGCTCTTGGGCACGAGTTTTCCTGTCCTGCTGTGTGATGGCTTAGCAAAGCTATCCTGCCAGCAGTTACTTAAGCTGCCAGCAGTTGAAAAAGAAATGGGATGGAGAGAGTGTTTTCTTCTGTCCTGGCCTTACTGGGATACTGTTAATACCTTTCTGGAAGCAAACTAGAGGATTAAATACCTTCACTAAATTTTTTGATCCAGAATTTAAAGCAAAATATCTTCAACAAAGATATTCAGAGACACCACAAGGAAAGCTATTTGGATGTTAGGAAGTGTTATGGGCTGAATCACGTCCCCCCGCAAAATTCACATGCTGAAGTCCTAACCCCAGGCTGTAGATTGCGACTGTATTTGCACATAGGGTCTTTAAAGAGGTAATTAAGTTAAAATGAGGTCTTTAAGTGGGATTTAATCCAATATGACTGGTGTTCTTATAAGAAGAGATTAGAATACAGACACACCCCAGAGGGAAACCCATGTGAAGACACAGGAGAAGGTACCTGGCCATCTACAAGCCAAGGAGAGAGGCCTAAGAAGAAATCAACCGCGCAGACACCTAGACCTCAGACTTCTAGCCTCTGGAACTAGGAGAAAATAAATTTCTGTTATTTAAGCCACCCAGTCTGTGAAACTTTGTTAGGACAGCCCTAGCAAACTCATACAGGAACTAACAGCTTACAAAAGGCAGTAAAGTCAGATCAGGACCTTAGATCTGAGGTCTAGAACAGCTCCCTTCTTCGGCACCTCACTCCACACGAATCCAGGTACAGCTACTTACTTTTTTGTTCTGGACAGGCCATCCCAGGATTGGTTCCAGCAATAAACGTATTCTAGCATATTCCATGTTCCAGCAATGAACAATGAAGCAAGGACCAAGCTGGTGAAAACATTCTTCTACTCAATATAAAGGATCTTTTACTTTCTTTTGGAGGACCAGAACCTGGTACCTAAACAGCTTGAGTTCTTAATCCACATCTCTGAATTCCAGACCTGCTGCCTGCATTGCCGCTGGTGGCCTTTCATAGTAGCATCCAGGCCTCAGCACCCAGAACTGCTGCACCCTCAGAATGCACTGCTGCATAATCCATGGCTACTTCCATCTAAGTGCTGGCTCCGGGTTTGGCATCACTATCATATTCTTTCCCTTCTAGTTCCTCAGACCTGGAAAGGACAGCGTTGTGGACAATATAAGTTCTTTCCCTCAGCCATTCAGAAATTTGTCCCACACCAAATTTAAACTGTCAATTAAAACTGGAATGCCTTTGAGGACAGATGCTTCTTTAGAGGTCCTTTGACCTGAATAGTTCAGCATTTGCATTGTTTTATTTCACTGTCTATTCAGAATCCTAATCATAGCCCATAAGAAAGAATGTGACTTTAATATTGGACTTTGCTGGTGTGCTTGAGTGTGCACTAGTTATCTTTCTTTAAATCATAGCCATATGGTAAATTTTCTGTTTTGTTATGGTTACCTTTCACTGGTGGGCATGCAGTGGGCATTTCTTGGAAATGGCCAATTTTTATTAAAATGTTTCTAGAAGAAAAATTTTTTTTTAAATTGTAAATTAAAAAATTGATCATAGGGGCCATTTGAAGTCACTGAGGAATGAAGCAAGCAATCAACAATTGAAATTCAGTTTCTCAGTTTCAAATCAACTCCTTATTGCTGTTAATATTAGTCTAAAACTTGTTTACAATATACTCTACCAGTAATAATATAAATTGCTGTTTGTTAAATGATTTTTCTTTGTTGGAAACTTCAAATCTATTATTTTTCCTTATTGGTTGTTGACAACTTTTAGTTGTCAGGGAAAAAAAATCATTCCTATAACTAAATTTGGATTTTTATAATATTCTTTTATGCTATTTTCAGAAAAATGATATAACTATAGACACTTCTACTTTTGATTCAATGTTCAAGCCTTGTTAGAAGGAAAAGTTGTAGGAAAGGAATAAATTCCTTTTAAAACTTCACATAACTTTCCTTTTGGTCTGTTTCAAATAGTAATGGACCTAGTTAAAGCAGGAAGTTCAGGGTGATGGCAGGCTTTATGAAGAATGGTATCTTGCATGAACAAAGAAAATTTAAAGAAATTCTTAAATAGCTGAATCCATCTCAAATGGCTCTTGTGATCTGGAGGGAAGGAAAGCTTTGCTAGGAGGAAGTTGAGAAAGTTTTCTTTTTTTTTTTTTCAATTCCAAAAGGCTTTGCCATGTATTGGAGGAAGAAAAATATAGTTTGTCTAGTTTGTCATGTTATTTATAGACAATACTTAAATCTAGATATTTTAATTAATTTTTTAAAGTAAAATTGCTCATCAGTGTCTGTTCATAAGATAATTACATTAGACTTAAGAATTTGATTTTTAAGATCAAGTTTAAAATGACACCTCAGAAAACAGGATTTTTATTTTTATCTTAAAGCAAGCTCAGTTTAGAGGTGTCTGTTTACAAACTTTCTTCATTTAATTGGTTTTCTTAATATGAAATAGGATTTCCAGAACTAATTAAAAGTTCATTCTAATGAATATTCAATACCAAAATATGTTATCTTTGCAGTACAGTATATAGATTTTTAAATCATCCATAAAGGTAATCATATTTTTTTATATTCTTAAAGTCATGTATTGTTATTGAGACCAAACGGGTTGTTTGCTTCCTCTCAGGCCATGATTGAAGAAGCCATCACCAGGGCAGAATCTTTCTCAGTTATGTACACACCATTTGCAACAAAAATCAGAGCTGATAAAATAGAAGAAGTAAAAGAGGTTTTCATAAAAACTCATCCTGCATATGTGGAATATATCTACACAGGTAAGATTCAATATCTTCAAAGTATCAGCTAACAACTTATTTCCATAAAAAACAAATACAGGCATGTTTCTGATTTTTTGTTGCTTATTTCAGTTTTAGGGATTTTTTTTTTAATCTGATGAGCTGAAATGGAAAGTTATTTTAAGGTTTTAAGTAGAGCTAGCCCTATAGGTCTAGCATAATATTCCTTGTGCCATCATGTTTCTTTTTTTAAGACGAGAGGTAAAACCAAGAAACTCTAAGATAATAAAAAATGAAAGGATAACCTGTAGTAAAATGTCACCTTTCCCCATATACTTCATCAGTAAACTAGGTGATTATAGTATTTTCCTGAATATGGATTTTTTTTTTCTCCAATCCCTGCTATTTCTACTTTCCTTCCTCCATCTATCTCACACCTCAAACGTCCCTCTTTTTTATGTTCTCGGGCCACTGGTATCCAAGTGAGATCTGGATAGCCAGCCAAGTGTACACAGAGAACACAACACTATTGGTGCCCTTTTTTCCTCTTTTTGTCTTTGGAAGCCACTTGCTTTCATTCATTCATTCCAAATACTTTTTACTATCTACCATGTTCCAAGTGTTATTCTGAATTAAGACAAGAATTTTCTTGTACTAAATTGAGCCAATCTCTAATGGAGATGGAGACTTCCAGTTATCTAAGATACTAAGAGTTGTCAAAAGCTTTTGTTGTTTCTGTTTCACTGTCTTTAAATCACTGAGTCAAAACAATATTAAAGAGTATTTTGGGGCTTCCCTGGTGGCGCAGTGCTTGGGAGTCCGCCTGCCGATACAGGGGACACGGGTTTGTGCCCCAGTTCGGGAGTATCCCACGTGCCGCGGAGCGGCTGGGCCCGTGAGCCATGGCCGCTGAGCCTGCGCGTCCACAGCCTGTGCTCCGCAACGGGAGAGGCCACAGCAGTGAGAGGCCCGCGTACCGCAAAAAAAAAAAAAAAGAGTATTTTGTTATTTTCAAAATAAATTAACAACCAGCAATGGCTACCATATTAAGCAAAATCTCTAAATACACACACCTAGTATCACATCCTCCTGTTAAGGCCCCTGCATTCCTTTTGTCAGGGTTTTGGGGCCAAGTCACTGATTTATATGATTAATAATATACTCCACTAGTGATCACGTTTAAGGTACCAGGCACTCTACATTCATTATCTCTTGTCACTCCCATAACTTAAGAAGTGAGTGAGATGATTCTCATTTAGAAATGAGAAAACAGCTACCAGAGAAAACAGTTTTTCCAAAGATACACAGCAAATCAGAAAATCAGTGGCTGCAGGCCTTGGATCTGAACCCATATCCTCGCATTGAACTACACTATTTCCATCTGATAGAAGCTGAGATGTGACAGAAGCATTAAATTTAGGTCCTATGGAATCCTTATTTCTTCCACAATGCTTCAAGCTCTTCAGAAGAAATACATTTTAAAAATATAACCAGGGATGATTAAATAGCGAATCCCTAAGGAACAATGAAAATTTAAAGGCAGAGAAAGGGAAGAAAAGAAATCACATGCGTGCTATAATGAACACTGATGCTGATTTACTTAGTTCCAGCATTTTATAAGGAAGGAGATAAAAATGTTTCAGAACTCACAATTTTTGCTAATTGTTATAAATCATTTATCATTTTGTTATGGATATCTTCAAGGGTTTTGCAGGGGTGGGGGGCAGAGAGGGGAATCAATACCACACAAAAGTTACGTCAATCTAGTATCATGGAAAATTAATCCAATTCAGCTATTTCCATATCTACTCTCAGATCCACTGGTAATAAAGAGAGATTCATTGAGGAGATTACCAGTTTGCCAATTTCTCTACTGGTAGAATAAGTTTAGTTATATTTAACCTACTTCACAGAGAAGTCATGAAGATTAATTAAGATTTAGGAAGCACTGTTGCCACTGAGGGTTTAAAAACAACAATAACATTAATGAGCCAGATTCACATCTCATGTAACTCCATCAAACCTGTTATCAAGATGAATTATGATCTGCTGGCAAGATGATTCATGCTAAAGGATCTTATACTTTGGAAGAGAAGATAATTATAAGTTACTGATGATTGTTTCTATCATTATATAATTACTAATTGCTGGAGTGTGACAGTGCTATATGAGAACAGAGAGAAGAAAGACAGTTTCTGGAGGAGAAGGGGAGGTAGTGAAGGCAATCTCGAATTTTAAATTTCATCAGGAGTGGTGAGGTCCTTCGCTCTATAGAATGGGTACTTTGAACTAACAGGCTATTACACTGATGACATTATTTGCCTCTGTTGCAAATGATTAAAGGGTCACTCCAAAGCCATTGCTGGAACGACAGTGAAACCACTACTACGAACTATATATGTGCAAGTCTTAGTGGCATCTCTTCTTTCCCCCCCAGGTAATTCCAAGGTGAGGAAGGGGGCAGGTCAAATGTGATCTTTAGCTTCTGGATATTTCTCACAGGAGGTGCAGAGTGGTGATTTGGGCAGGCATCAGTAGCCAAAGGCAGCAGCTAGAAAGTGAGTTACACAAAGAGAGATAGGGCCTAGGAGGGTAGTGCCCTTGTTTTGTTGGCACGTCCCAAATACCAGGATACTCCTTTTATCTGCCTTCTATTTAAGAAGCTTCTGTGTTGCCAAAAATGTATTCAGTTATTTATTTCAACAAAGAGTCATGCAGCAGGTGTGACTGGACAATCACACAGCAAATGTGTCCAAACATGAGGCTTTTTTTTTTAACCTACACATATTCATCTTTGGTCTGTCCAGAGCCAAAAATATATTCTATCCCACCCCAAAGGACTCAATCTCACCCAATCATTTCTAAAATTTAGTCTGTCTTCAGTAACTATCTAATCAAACTCACCAGCTTTTTTCCCCTTTCCATGGGACTTTCTTCTCCTACTAGTCTGGTTTCAACTTTGACAGAGCTCGAGCCTACCCAAGGGTCCAAAGAAGCCCATGGGCATGTGAGGAAAGAGTCCTCTTGGAAGTCTTGTGCAGGCTGGCACAGCTGCTGATTATATGGCTAGTGCAACTTGAGACAGCTCTGTTGGCTTGAGCAGGACCTCATGGGCTCATTTATGTGACACATCAGGTCACCCAAGGGCACTATATGAGTTCCCCATGCTACCTCCTGGTGTAAATGCTTCTTTACATGTACACCAACCACCCCTACCACACAAGCTGGACCAGACTAGAACTACTTTCTAAGACTCCCTCTCCCTGCCAGAATGCGGAGTTCTAGATCTTACTCTAGAAATCCCCTCTACTCCACTGGAGACTGGAAGTCATTTTAGTCCTCTCTCCAACTTGCTATGTTATTCTTCCATTTCTCTTCTCCTTTTCTCCATGCTTCAGAATCCCAATATCCTCAGGACAAGAAGAGGATCTACAATGGAGATGGGTGGTATATTCAGTTATTCATTTAGTCATCAAACATTTACTGAGCAGGCACTATACTAGGTAGTGCTAGAATACACCTGCTTCTAAGAAAGAATATGACTCTAGTAATTTATACTTCAGGGTGAAAATTGGACTATATTTTTCCTCTCTTCTAGAGAATACTTCACTTAAAACCTAAGCTCTAATTGTGGAATGGAAGGCTGAGTCTAATTAAAAGAATGATGGAGGAGAAAACAGATGAAGGAGCAGTTTGGGAATAGAAGTCCTTGCCACCGAAAGTGGCAAAGACTGGCTAGTTGTTTACCAAACTAGTCTCTTTCCCCCGCCCCCCCCATGCATGTAACTAGAATACATTTCCAGCCTCCTTTACAGTTCAGTGAGGCTTGTGACTCAGTAACAGCCAATGGAATGTGGACAGAAATAACCTGGGAGTATGACACTCCCAGGCCTGGCCCATAAACGTCTGCCATGCAGAACTCGCTTTCCCTAGCCACTGACTGAGTAAATAGGACTGCGGAACTAAAGAAGCTACAAGGCAAAAGAAGCTTGGATCCCTGAATGACCATGTGGAAGGCAACCCACTGAATACCCACACAAACGAAAACCAAAATTCTCTTGCTTTAGATCCCTAAGATTTGGAGGCTCTTTGTTAAATCAGGTAGCTTTACTCTAACTAATATACTGCCTCACATCAGTGAAGCAGGCGGCTTCCTACTCCATCTGCAGGGTACACAATAAAATTCATGTGAACTCAGGGGAGGATGGAGAAGCATTCCTCCATGTGCAGTCAAATTCATCCTCAGGAACACCCGGAGTTTGTGTACATTCCCTTCTACCTCCCGTTCACTCATCCTTCCTTGGACAACTACAGGTAAATGTTCTCATACATATGTGTTTGTACCCACTCACAGAAAAGGAACATTTGAGGAGAGACACAGATTCCCCATGGGAGACAGAACACAATTACGTCGTTTTCATTGCAGCTAGAAAAATTGAGGCCATAAATAAGAATTACAGAAATCATCTAAATAAACAATCAACAGATGAAGGTCAGAAAATCTGTACCTTGAAGATCTTGGATGAAAAGCCTACCTATCAAAGTTCTGCTGGATAAGTAGGTATTATCATTAAAACTTGGAGACTAATACATTTAGTTCTCCCAGCAGAGGCTGGCAGACAACCCTCCAACACAGAAACTCTGCCCAACTCCAGGTCACCTTCATCAAGCCTAGATAGTATTGAGTTCATTACTCCTTGGTCATGTGACAGTGCCATGAGCCCAGTAATAGCTGGCAGAGGTGGTGGTGATGAGCAGGAAGAATATTCATGATAGAGATCCCCCAGGCAGTGTATTCTTTCTAGCTAGCCCCTAATTCACAGTCATCCTTATCATGGATTTCCACATGAAAAATAGATGCAAAAGGAAAAAACTATAAAAATGAATTCATTTTGAAATGTATAGAGATCTAAGTATTTTTAATCTTTTACTGAATGGACCAACTATATTAGTGATTTATTATGAGAAAAACCCACTTCACCCTCAGTGGCAGGCACTAGGACTATACTGCCTTTATAACTTCTACAAGACTGATAAGGGAGGGTTAAAACTCAAATCTGCCTTGTAGGACAACCAGGCTTACATATTCTCAGGAACTCACTGTGCATTCTTTGCTATTTTGGGGATGTGGTAAGACCCACCAAAATCTTAAAGCCATATTATAATAGAGCTATACTGTATTACGTTTCACAGAGGAAAAAATTACTGAAGTTTTAGCAGTGTAGCTATCCATTTTTCTTATTTAAGGAAAAATCCAGTTTGATTCATGCAGAGTAGTCAGGGTATATAAAACAAATAATAATTCACCAGCCCCAGAATTATTATGTTTTCATTTATAAAGATTTTGCTTGAGATTTTAATTCATATATTCCAATGAAATAACACAATTCTTGTACAGTTCTTTTTCTTGCATGATTGTATTTTAATAATAAAGTAATACAATAAGCATATCCTGTCTCCACTTGATGAAAATATCAAGATTTATTTGCTAAATAAAATAAATATTCAGTAATGGATCTGTGCTTAGAATGTTTAATAGAAAAGTTTTCTGGATCAGATATCAATTACTTTAACACTTAGGTAGATAGAGTCATATTTTGTCTCTCCAGTGCCATTTAACTCCCAAGGGTAAATATGTATGTTCAGAATAATGATATACTGTTTTAAAACAGACCTTTAAAAATTGCTTTTCACTGAAATGTATAACCTTGTTCTTGTTCAGTCATCATTTACCAGTAGGATAATACATTCTATGCTCTCTAAAATATAAAGTTAAAATTTCTCATTTTATTCTTTCTTCTTTAAAATGTTATAATTTTACCATGATCAAGAGTTTCCAAGATTAGACTATTTTCCTCTAACTCACTTTATCAAATGGAAAATTTTATAGAATTAAAGAGCCTACATCCCCAATATCATTATGAAAGTGTTACGGCTAGGTGGGTTATAACAAGTCATCTCATGTTTGTACCACAGAATTCTTTTCAGAAACAGAGAATCATTCCCAAAGAAAAGAAATTCCCCATATATGGGGCTAAAGTCTCTGTTCTTAAAATATTAAAACGTTGGTCTTCCCAAAGGGAAGTGTGGTGTTCTGGCACTGTTCTATCTAATCAAAGTAAACACGTCTCAGTGAGCAGCTCACTTGTCCTTTGCAGTAGCAGGTTACAACACCATTTGCCTCTGGTCTCCCTCATCTACTGTCTCTTGCCATCTATGATTGTATTCTTCCTTTTAATTGCATAACTCTCTTTTAATTTCATTTTAGCTATAACAGGTAACAATAACCAAGGGATTGTACTATTTTACTTTCTTCTTGTTAGTCTGTACTTCTTAATGCATCCAGTGAACCAACTTCCCAGGAGTTGGATTCATTTTTACGATCGGTAACTTGTACCTTTAATAACTCAACACAGTACAGCTGCAGCTCCACACCATGAGTGGCCACCCAGGAAACAAAGATTCCTCACCCTCCACCCTGTTATCCTTTCTCTTCCCAAACCACATGTTTCCATGAGCCAGGACCATTCTAGCAAATCTCACTTCTGACTCTGATTCTGGGATTTTCTTTTCCTCACAACACTGCTGACACCAAATCTGTGGGGTTTTCCACACCACTTCTCCAGCTCTCAGCCACCAACTGGTGTTTTAACAATTCAGTTCAACTTTGGTACTCACTATCCAGAGTTAGCACAGACGTCACAGATTAAGGGCTCGATCCTACCAGACTGCCCCACCACCACTTCAGATGTCAGTTACAGGTCCCAGGCCTCCTGTACTTCTGACCAACCAGCTATAAGTTGGGGGTTTCCAATGACACCCAATTCAGGTTCTATAATTTTCTAGGATGACTCATAGAACTCAAGAAGTGCTTTACTTACTATTACTGTTTTATTATAAAGGATACAACTCAAGAACAGCCAAATGGAAGAGATACATAAGGCAAAATAAGGTGGGGTGTGGGTGTGTGCTCTCACTGGTTGCATGACTCTCCCAGCACCTCACTGTACTTCACTAACCCAGAAACTCTCCAAACCTCATCATCTCGGAGGGTTTATGGCGGTTTCATTATGATTGACTAAATCACTGGCCACTGGTGATTAACTCAATCTCCAGCCTGCCTCTCCTCCCCAGAGCTTGGGGAATGGGGTTGAAAGTTCCAGGTTTCTAATTAAGCCTTGGTTTTTCTTGAGACCAGCCCCCATCCTGACAGAAGCTATCTAGGGGCCTGCCAAGAGTCACCTCATTAGAACAAAAGACACTCCTACCATCCTCTATCACTTAGGAAATTCCAAGTGTTATAGAAGCTCTGTGCCAGGAACTGGGAAGAAAGACCAACTATTTTTCTATGATACCACACCATCTCTCACTCATCGGAGATAATATCCTTGTGTTTTTTACTCTTGGGTGCAGACCACTATTCAGCATGGCTTTATCTGTGAGAATCCAGTACAGTCTGGGTTGATTTTGTATCCTTCCAGAGAAGATTTTCTTTTGATTTTTCCAAACCACATGGAGTACTACCAACCAGAGAGCCTCTATTTCTAGAGCTGAGATTTCCTGGACCATCTAGGTAGTATAAATTCAAACCTATGCCTAGACTTAAAATTCCCAGAGGGGAAAAAGAATCCTACTCCAGACCCCAGATAAATCAGACAAGTTTATTTTGTTAACTTCATCAATGGTTGGATTTTTTTTTTTTTTGTCTCCATCATTCACTGGTACCCCAGTCTCACCTTTGTTTAAGAATGCACCATGTTATATTATAATTGACCGTGTATTTGTCTACTGCATGCACCAAATGGTAAGCAACACCATGGCATTCATTATCTTACCATTTTATCATAATGCCTGACATTCATATAGACTCTGGTAAGGGGAGCCTATAAATATTTTTTAGGTAAATTACGTAATCAATTCTTCATCTAAGCTATATATCTTATTAAGATTATTTCTAATATTTCATCATTTTGTTGCTATTACGGATTAAACCATTATTTTCATTATACTGTATATTTTATTATACCTATATATTTTGATTGACCTTTTTAAATCTTATATCTGTTTATTTGGGGGTTTGTATATTTCCTTTTTTGATCCCTTACTGAACTCTTGTCTATACTAATAGATTTTCAGTTTATCCTCTTGGATTTTCTATATAAATAACCATCTATTCTTAAGTTATGACCATTTGGTCCCTTCACTTCCAAAATTTATATCTCTCATTTTTATTTCAGGTCTTATTCCTTTGGCCTGAAATTCCAAAGCTATAGAGAATAATAGTAGTCAAAGGCAGTCATTTTGTTTCTGAGTTTAACAGGAATAAAACAGATTAAAAGGAGTTTCACCACAACTAAACTGACTACTAATAGTGAATAGTAAAGAGTAATACCTAATAATCAAGATAACCTCCTCTTTTAGATTTCCATATGTAAGCAATAACTTACCAAATACAAAACCAAAGCCTTGCTGACTTTCAAATTTTATATATTAACTACAGGAAAGCACTGAGTCATTACCATAAGATCATTTGCTTATGAGCCATGATAATTCATGAGTAATAATAGTTCCTGTACATGATAATCAGGATAATTCTTTGTTTTTTAATTGTCTTCAACAATTGCACTTATTAAATAAAAAACTGTAGAACTCCAAAACCAATTTCAACAGAAAACAAAAGAAAATCTCTGGTCTCAGGAAAAGAAATTGCTGTGCTTCTCTGGGATGGTAGTTTGTTGTTGTTGTTTTATCTTAGGAACATTGTGAATGAGACAGTTGATCTTCTTTACTTCTAGAAAGTATACAGGAGCTTATAAAATACATTCTGTGTATTAATCTCACCTATGGCTTCATCACCGATCTCTTACTTTTCCTTCTGATCTGTTTTCTTCAAGAACTCTTTTACACATTTTCTTATGCTGTATGTTTTTATTTAAGGAAAGTCATTACACTTCCAGAGTGAGATATAAACAAATAAGTAGATTACCAGTCCAGATAGTAAGGAAAACTAAGGCTTTCAGATTATGTAAGACTTTGATTATGCAGTATTAGCTAACTACCCAAGGGTCACTTTTTGCAAAATGTAGAATCTAATCGAAAGTGAAAAAAATCATAATTATGATGTAGATCAAGAAAAATGATGCTAAACATTTTTTTTAGTTATTTCTGAGATATACATTTTAAAGTAATAACTAGAATTATGACATAACATTATACAAGAACATATAAGATTTTTAGAAATTTCATGTAATGTCTGAAATATTTATATTAACATATTTTCATACAAATATAAACATTTTTTATTATCTCATATACTTAAGTCTAGTTATTAGTAATAGTATTACAATAATGTTATAATAATAGCATCACTAAGTCAATTTTGGTATCTTTGTACTAGATGTAAAAATTAATTATTCTTAATCCTCAAACTATTATGTTTCTTAAATAAGGCAATTATTCTTCTCAGATAGTCAACTTGAAGAATTTATAATATGTCTTACATCTCAGCTATGATATTTTAAGGATTCCATAGTATTTGTAGATATACTGAACTACTAGCTAAATCCCTCTATCAGAAATCTTTTGTTTCAAGTAATAGGAATCACAGCTTAAACTGATTTCAGTATATTTAAGTTTTAAAGGGGTAGGAGGAGGCATGAAATACATTGATTTATAATACAACTACAGGGGGACTACCTTTAAGCACAGCTTGATCCAATAGTTCACTCACTGCTCTATTTTCTACAGTCAGCTTTCTTCTCAAGTTCTACCTGGTATTCCATCACCTGTACCTCAAGGTGGTACCTGCATCTCAAGGTACCTCAAGCGCTAGTATCTTGAGTCATAGCAAAATTCCCAAATGTCATTACTAACTTCAAATCACACTGTCCCAAGAAGCAGTGAATATCTCTTCCACCCAATTCCTGGGACTCACTCTTCCTCATTGGCCCAAATTACATTATATGCTTATACTTGAACCAAAACAGGTCAAGGTAATGCCATGGATTGATTCGTCTAAGTCAAATAGGTCTCGCTTTTAGAGTAGGTAGGGAAAGAGAGAATTCTCCAAGGGTAGCAAAAGAGGAAAGGTGGGAATGCATGTTAGGTATCCAACCAACCAATGTCCATTCCAATGGCTGCAGAAATACAGCCACTTAAGGGCATTAGAGCAACAATATATTATTTCACTGTGAATTTAATAAATATTGAAGGGAAGAGCAGTATCTTTCATGTTTGTTTGTCTCAAACCTACTTTGTTGGGGATGGAATTAAGGAACTTCCCCAGAATAAATACAATACAGCTGATTAAACATAAAACTTTAGAATCAATAAGAATTCCAAGTGAAATAAAAATGAACTATGTATAAAAATCTTGTGTAATTATTTGTTTTTCAAAGCTTATAAATGGGTTATGAGGGGCAACTTACATATACAAAGATCAGTTTTGGAAAAGTAGAGCAGAAATCTGAAGGGAAAATTAGGAATCTTAGGAATGAAAACCAATGTTTCCCACTTGCATCTATAACTCTGAAATTATAATGAAGGTCAAAGGGAAAATACAATTTATTATACAAAGATTCATTATACAAATAGCTTTCTCACACATCAACTGCAAAAACCAAAATACACTATCTATGTTTTTAAAGTAGAAACTGTTTTATTATTTATGGGAGCAAAAATGATGTTAGCTGCAAAGTTGCTGCCTTTTGCTATTTTCTTGCTGATGTGAATTTGTGGATAACTTCCGATATAGAAGTACTGGCATTAAAAAGTGAACAAGATAAAACTCAGAAAATGACTGGGTGGGAAAGCAGTAATGACAAAGTGTTGGCATTATGAAGGGACTGGAGAAGCTAAACTCTGAAACTGATCACTAAGATGAAGTCATATAAAACTGACATGGTCCCATCTCACACTGAACAACTGGGACCTTTAGAAATGAGATTTTGCTCTAGCCTAAAATGTCAGAACATTTTGTTATGGACAAAGGGCAGAGAAATGACATAGACACTGGAAAATAGAGAAGGAAATGAAACAGAGAAAGGAGACGACAGAACCCTAACGAATCTGCATATTTCTAAAAGACTTTTAAAACCTCTATGATTTTTCTTTTTTCAAAATGGCTTTGAGAAGTTTATCCACAATCTGTTGACTGTGGTTACGATGAGGTGTCCAACAGAAAATACTGATGATGGTGGTATCTATGTTTTCTACTTTATGTCCAGAGAGCTCATATTTTATTTTACAGATATTTAACTTCATAAAAAATAAGCAGTCCCTCATATATAGAGATGAGTCTGCTGACCTACGATCAACAGTTCACATTTTTGCAGATGCTTTTCTGGTGCTGCTGACAGTTTCATTAAGCCAGCTTCTCTGTTAATCCAATCTTCTTTGTGACTAAGGGTCCATATTTCCCAGAGAACAAGCTGCAGCAAGGGCCCAAGTTTTCAATCTAGGCAGAGCTGCTCTGTTCATTTGAGCATCAACTCCACTGAGTTACCTAATACATATTATTTTACCTCACTCCCCCTTCGTAAATTACACAGAAACCACTTAAAGTTTAGGTAAAATAAATAAAGATTGTGTGATATTCTTTTCTAAGTTTAGTGACAGAGAAATAAATCCTATCTCAGAAGCTCTGAACATTTCATTAGCTTTGAATTTTTTTAAGTTCTATTCTTATTTGGACAATTAAAAATTCAGGATTGAGAAAACTTTGTTTTTATATTCAACTCAAGTACTGATTGAGCACCTACTAGGTGCTTGGGGCATGAAGATAACGTGAAGATGTGATCTTGAAGAGGATTAAAACTTATTGGAGAGATGAGACATACCCCCATGAAACATTAGGAGATTCACTCTAGAGTGAGTGGTATGCTCATTTTTGGCTGCGTTGGGTCTTCATTGCTGTGTGCAGGCTTTCTCTAGTTGTGGTGAGCAGGGGCTACTCTTTGTTGTTGTGCGTGGGCTTCTCACTGCGGTGGCTTCTCTTGTTGCGGAGCATGGGCTCTAGGCGCACAGGCTTCAGTAGTGGCTCGCGGGCTCTAGAGCGCAGGCTCAGTAGTTGTGGCACATGGGCTTAGTTGCTCCGTGGCATATGGGATCTTCCTGGACCAGGGCTCGAACCCGTGTCCCCTGCATTGGTAGGTGGATTCTTAACCACTGTGCCAGCAGGGAAGCCCCACATGACTCTTTTTGAGTTATTGTTTTCTCAGGGTATATGCCCAGTAGTGGGATTGCTGGGTCATATGGTAGTTCTATTTTTAGTTTGGGTGTTCTTTAAGAGTTTGGGTGGGGGGAGTACTGAAGTACTCAGGTAGCCCTTTATGGACTAGGTGGGACTTAAATTAGGCACATCTGGAAGTATAGTAATCGACTGAGTAAAAGAAATATTGAGAGATTAGGTAGATGTTTCTGGGTGGAAAAGCACAAAGAAAAATTCAGAGGCAGGATGAGCACAGGCTAGTACAAATTAGTGAAATCAGCAGACCTGATGAGAAAGGTTTGTACTAGAGGAAACATAGGAATGAAGAATAGACTGTGAAACACATCCACACAATTGAGAGCCCTGAATACCAGGAAAGAAGCACTGAAATTCCTGAGGAGTGATGTAACCATGACAAAGGCGATTATTTCAGAAATATTCACTGGGTGGTGGTGTGGAGATATATTGGTGTGAAATCATACTGGTGGCAGCAAGGCTTGTTGGGAAACGTTTTCTGTAATCCAGATGCTATGTGATCAGAAATTTGACCAGGGTGGTAGCAATGATAATGCAAAGAGCGGGGTTAATATGAGTTGTATTACAGTGGGCAGATTTAATGAGTCTTTGAGATTCACTAAATGTCAGGGAATATGAGGAAAGAAAAGTTTAACAATGACTTCAAAATTTTAAGCCAGAATAATTGGGTGAATAATGGCCATCCCTTCAATATGCTGGTGAAAAGCAGGGACGAGAGATGTTGTGGACATTTAAAAAATCACTTTCAAGGAATATATTTGCTGTATTTGAGGTAACGTTTGTAATGGTGAGCATATAGCAATGACCCAGTAGGCATCTGGAAATGCTGTGTTTGAAACTGGTGAAATTTTGCAGATGAGACTATGGCTTTGGATCCCTAGTCTTTTGATTTAGAACAAGGGTCTCCAATCCCCAACCGGTACCGGTCCACGGCCTGTTAAGAACCGGGCCACACAGCAGGAGGTGAGCGGCAGGGAGAGTGAGCGAAGCTTCATCTGCCACTCCCCATCGGTCTCATTACCGCCTGAACCATCCTCCGCTCCATCCATGGAAAAATTGTCTTCCCTAAAACCGGTCCCTGGTGCCAAAAAGGTTGGGGACTGCTGGATTAGAAGTAATAGCGAATGCCACAAGAATAGAGAAATTGGACTTCCCTGGTGGCACAGTGGGCTCTGGTCCGGGAAGATCCCACATGCCGCGAAGCAACTAAGCCCGCGTGCCACAACTACTGAGCCTGTGCTCCAGAGCCCGTGAGCCACAACTACTGAGCCTGCGTGCCACAACTACTGAAGCCCACGCACCTAGAGCCCATGCTCCGCAACAAGAGAAGCCACCACAATGAGAAACCCGCGCACCGCAATGAAGTGTAGCCCCCGCTCGCCACAACTAGAGAAAGCCCGCGTGCAGCAACAAAGACCCAACTCAGCCCAAAATAATTAATAAATTAATTAATAAAAGAAAGAATAGGAAAATTCCCCCTAGAGTGTTAATATGAAGAACATATCAGTGAGCCACAGACAGCTAGGAGGTGCACTGAATGAGATGCAGGAGAAAAAGGGAGGAAGAGGAAGCAGCATGTATATGTGTAGGAGAGATGGGGAGACGCAGACAGAGAAAGAGGCAGAGAGAAAGACAAAGAGAGGGAAACAGAGAGACAGAGAGAGAAAGAGAAGAGACTGTCACTGAACTCCAGGGAGGTGACTTCAGGGAGGGAGGAAGGAACATACAGAAGGTCAAAGAGCATGAATGTCTTGAGTACCTAAAGCTGGTCAGCTCCAGCCTCCTGAGGTACAATAAAAGGTTCTTGATAAAGGGCAAACATTACCCTTTTTTGCTGAGAGTCGGACATCTTTCATTTGGAGGATAAAGAATTGAAAGATCATGTTTCTACAAGAAACTTAATCTGCATAATCTATCTTTGATATTCTTTTTTAAAACATCTGCTTCCCTAATGGTACAAATTTGGAACTGCATCATACCTGCAAATTGATTTTTTAATAATAAATTTGGTCCTAGTCATCTAAATTTCATCTGCAATTGTGATAAATTGTAAAGGAATGCATTAAGGGATTTATTTCTCTCAAGTTTTCTTCTCACGTGACAGGAGCAAAGAAGACATTTTTAATCAACTCAACCTTCCTACCAAAGGACAATATATTCTGGTTAACTTTCATATCCATCAGAGGCACAGGGCTTTTCGGACGTAGGTAGAGGTTTATGAGCATAAAATTGAGAACAATTAGCACTCAAATTAATGTTACATGAGATTCAACATCTGGTAAGTGTGTCATCATTTTGGGTCATAGACCACTTGCTAGGCTAAATGTTCATACAACTGCAATTTACTCTGCATACAAATGGAATAAAAATGATACTTTAAAAATATTTTTTAACTTAACAGTATGTATGTAGGGACCTCTCTCATTTCAAAACTTTTACTAGAATTCAACAGCGGATTAAACAGGATGAAACATACAGCATCAAAAGGAACAGAAAATACATTTTGGCAAGTATATTTCATAACAAATTAGCTATAGTGCTAATATTAGTTTCTCTAGTTCATCTAACCACTGTCACTATTAATACAGGTCTCCTCTTTATCCGTCAAATATTTAAGAGCAGGAAGAGGTCAACCTCTCAAAGTCTTTGTGCTATTTATATAACAGAGCCCTCAAACATCGGCTGCTTCTGGCAATAGAGGGGCATCAGAAAATGCCAGATCTCAAGATGCCTCCTGCAACTCACCACAAACACCAGCCCATGCACAGCACACCGTAAACTATTCTGAACCTCAGGACTCCGGGGCCTCCAAGAGCACTTTAATGTACACCTTAAAGTCCCAGAGGTGTCCTGCAGGGAACCCTCTCTGAGCTGGAAGCAGGTGCTGGCAGGAGGCTTCAGGGTACCTGGGATCCAGCGGCTTCTATGTCAACAAGCTACATATACTCTGGGTCTGTGGGGAAGTCAGAGCGTCCATAAAGCCTACCCACATCCATTCAGGGGGCCTCTGGGCATCCAGAGTTACCCAGAAAGCCAAGGCTCTCCCCAGAGGATGGCCCCAGACTTCACCACCAGCATGGCCAGGAGCGCTGAGGCCTTCTAGGTCAGGGAGCAAAACCAGATTAAAGAGCAAACCATAGCCAGGGAACACATACCTTCTCCTGCCCTCCACCTCCAGAGTATGCTAATTCCTGAAAATACTGACAATCTAGACATGCCAGCATCTTAGAGAGTGCTAAAGAATAACCGCAATCAAAAAAAAAAAACGTTATGACCATTTATCAGGAGAATGAGCTAGTGTCCATTTTACTTTTACTTAATTGCCTTTTCACATGACCCGGTTATTGGCAACTTCAGTAAAACTGGTAAACTCTTGGTTGGGTGTGTCTGTATCTGCAGATTTCAAAAGCAAAGAAACTTTCTGCACTCTTGAGATGGAGATGCAGAAATCACATTTTACCTTGTTTATAGAAATGAGCCATCCTTTTAAAAAGAGGCAAACACCAACTAAAGAAGCACCTAATACTACAATCTGCTTTTAAAGTGCCTAAAAGTTACGCTATTAATTCTAAGAACCCCTGAGCCTTTGTTGTACTTTTCTAGATAGAGTAAGGAAGTGTTCTATCTAGAATTGTGTCTGTTGAAACCATCTATGTATTGACATTGCCCTGCTTCTGTAACATGCTTCCCACTGACTGTCAGAGTGATAATCACTGTCGTAGGATCGTTCTGAGAGTTAAGCCCTGTGCTTCAACGTTCAGCAGCCTGACTCTCAATTCTGGTCCCTCCATTTGCTGTGTCGGGCAAGTTTGTAAGTTCTTGAAGCTCCAGTTTGGTCATCCGTAAGGTGGTCATAATAATGTGTCCTGCTCTACACTGTTGTTGAATGAGAAAGATAATCCTGATAATGTGTATGGCACAGAAGAAGTGTCACATAAATGTTAGTCCTCAATAATATTTAGTGGTTACCAGATCCTGTCACCAAAGACTAAATCATGTTTAATATATTTTTGTTCGGTGCTTGTGTTTAAAAGATATTTTGTAATATTTTCTTTTAATTATCAGCATACATGTTAACTCTCTGTTTGACAGCCGTATGCTATTTACTTAACCAAAATGTACCAAATAGCTTACTGCAGTGTTTTCCAAACTGTGCTTTGAAAAATTGGGATTCTGTGGAGGGGTTCAAGGTGGCTATTGTGTGTGGGGTATATAGAATGGGGTACAGTGATGAGAGTGAGTGGTCAGTGATCCAGGCTTCAAATGGAACAGCTCTACCTTTACCAACTTTGAATATTGGGCTTCTCAGTAAATTTTAGTTTGAACAAAGGGTTCTGCAGCTAAAAATCAGAGGGGGGAAGTCAGAGAGGGTGGATAAAAACACTCATGGTTTACTGTGTCTATTATTTCTTAAAGAAATACTACAGATAGCAAAGACTGTATTTGAAACACTGCCATTTGAGTTCTGACTCTAGATTAAAAATTGGCATTTAAATCATGATTCAAGGATATTTGGAATTTCATCTTCTTCCCTTTCTGGCAGTGTTAAATAGGGAGGGCTCATTAAACCCTCTGTTCATCATCCTTCATTTGAGAAGTCTATTGTAATAAACCAAAGCATTATTACCCAGAATGAAAATGAATGAAGTAAATCTGGCCTCCAAGACCCCATGGCTGACATCTGTCCCTGTCCCAAAAGTAACCCAAAGTCAAGCAAGCCTAAAGCAGAGTGCAGTGGTTACGCCCACGGTCTCTGGAGTCAGACTGCCCAGGTGTGAATCCTGCCTTGTCCACTTATATGCGCGTTTCCAGACAAGTCACTGCCCATCTGTGTACCTCAACCTCCCGGTTATTTGTAAAATGAGGACAAAAGCACCAATTATGTGAATGTATCGTGAGGATTTAAAGAGAATGCACACAAAACAAACATGATTACCAAAGGGGAAAGGGAAGGAAGGGAGGGATAAATTAGGAGCATGGGATTAACAGATATAAACTATTATATATAAAATAGATAAGCAACAAAGATTTACTGTATAGCACAGGGAACTATTTTCAGTATCTTGTGATAACCTATGATGGAAAATAATCTGAAAAAATATATATATATATATATAATTGAACCACTTTTTGTACACCTGAAACACAATATTGTAAATCAACTATATGTCAATAGAAAAATTTTTAACAGAATGCACACGAAATGTTTAGCACAAGGGAAGGTAGAAAATAAGTACTAAGTAAATATTAGCTCATCTAGTCATTAAGAACAGTTTTAGAACCATTTTCTTGACACATGAGTTATTTCCAAGTCTAATTACAAAAGTTAGTACATTTATCATTTTAAATTTCCTTCAACTATAGGAAGGAGAGCAACTAAATTAATTAGCCTTATATTTTAATTCTTACTTGGTAATTTTTCTCTTTCCTTTCATATAACATTATTTTCTTAAACAAACTGTGAACAGAAAAATCAAATTCTCTTGAAAGGTGTCGCACAGAAAAATATTAAGCCTGCAACCTGGTCCTGAATTTTGTATTATTTTGAATATGGGGAAAGAGGAACATATAACCTAGCCATATTCTATTGCTATACTTTGTGTATGTTTATATTTTAATAAAAATATGAAGGATAAAGTATGATTTTGATATATCATCTATTTGACCTTTTGATGCACATACTTTTACTTTGTATCTTTAATTTTTTCCGAGTATAATTCTTGAAATCTGGGGGGAAAACACCCTGAAAACAATAAAATGATCAATTCTTTAGTTCTTTTTCTGTCATATTTCAGACCTTCAAGGACTCCACGTGTTGCCTCAGACAGCTGACTGGTCATCTTTTCCTCCTCAACAGTATCTCTTGACTCTTGGGTTCAAAAACAAAGAAGATGGGAAGTTTTTGGAAAAAGTATCATGTAGGAAGTTACCAACATTTACAGGTAAGTCACCTGGACTTGTTATCTTTCAATACTGTTTTAAATTAGGAATTGTGCATTATTCATTAAGCTTTATTCATCACAAGCCTAGCATATAGTAAGGCCTGGGCACCAAAATGTTTGTTGGGTCATACTTAACTCCTTCCAATCTTCTTTGTGGGTTAGTTAACAATTCCTGGAATTCTGGTTCCCCCAGGAGTGCCCACCTCCCTCACTCTAACCATCTCACCGCAACCACATCACCACCCATGCCTGATCATGGGGCACTCAAAGATTACAAGCTTTTGTCATCACCCATCAGCAAACACAGAAGAAAATCGTGCAACAAAACTATTGTATGAAATCAAACATATAGCCAATGACCACCTTAAATCACTTGGATTATCTGCCATTGTATTAATATCTGTTCTACTCTTTTCTTACGTAATTAACCAAGATCTCAGATCTCCTGAAGAGTATTATAGTTAAATGGTGCTCAGCAATTCTAGTTGAAACTTTCAAAAATCAAGTAAACATTCAGGTGAAGTCTCATACTTATGGGCTGAATTCATGACCAGGTTGAATTTATCCCTTCAGCTCTACCCACATAATTAAGGATTTGTGTTTTGTCTGGCACTCTGTCCTCTGAAGCTTATCTCAGCTTCGAGCTACATTCAAAGTCAGTGCAATCTGCACACTTCAATAATACCTGGGAGGAAAAAGACAAGAATCAGACACATTTATGATGACATTTTTTTCACAACTCAGGAAAAGCATACTCTTCAGAGAGAGGTGAATTGTCATAGGCTGTCCTGTGGATCTCTCAATCAAGAAACACAACAAAAGGAATAAATGATAGTCTCTAAAGGGCAATGTCTCCTCATAGATCTTTTACTGTTTTACTTCTGGTCTTTGAGATGGGACTCGTTTCTATACTAAAGATTTCATATCTATTAATATTGAGGTATCTGTTTATAGCTTGCTAAGGAAAGCATTTTGAAATGGAAGTCTGGGGAAAAAAGTATAAAAGTTTATTGTTACAATTTTTAGAACATAAAACTCCCTTCGGTCTGCTGACAAGAGAAGACACAGTGAGACACATGCAGAGAATGGGGAAGAGAATCTTGCCAATACTGGATTTTATTAGAAGCACCCAATCGAATGTAGGTATATAAGTCTTTTATATTTTTTCAACATATAAATATCAGACAATTCTAGAAGTATGGAAAGTTTATGGTGTAAATATTGCAAGTGTCGGAGGATTTTAGAAACTTTCACAGTCAACCTTATTTGCAAAACCAAGCAAAGTTTAGCTAATGATTTTATTCCTTTTATATTTTAAAATATATTAATCATAAAGCTACACTTCGCAATTTCCAGCATTTCTCAGGCTAGAGCCTTTTCTTTGTGGCTTCCTGATATCTAAATGAAGGCTGAATTGAATCTCTTGATTCAAATCAGTAACAAAATTTTAGTGAACACAGTGCTTACCCTATTTCATACATTTGGCTACTGCATATAACCATTTTGTTGCCTACATAAGAATTCAGAACACTGAGAGCTAGCTCCTCCACATTAACTGATACACTGGATGCTACTCTAAACATTGGTAATTGATCTTTTTTGTTGTTGTTAACATCTTTACTGCAGTATAACTGCTTTATAATGTTGTGTTAGTTTCCGTTGTATAAAAAAGTGAACCAGCTATATGCATACATATATCCCCATATCCCCTCCCTCTTGCGTCTCCCTCCCACCCTCCCTATCCCACCCCTTTAGTTGATCACAAAGCACCAAGCTGATCTCCCTGTTGCTATGCAGCTCCTCCCCACTAGCTATTTATTTTACATTTGGTAGTGTGTATATGTCAATGCCACTCTCTCACTTCGTCCCAGCTTACCCTTCCCCCTCCCCGTGTCCTCAAGACCATTCTCTATGTCTGCATCTATATTCCTGTCCTGCCCCTAGGTTCATCAAAACCTTTTTTTTTTTTACATTCCATATATATGTGTTAGCATAGGGTATTTGTTTTTCTCTTTCTGACATACTTCCCTCTGTATGACAGACTCTAGGTCCATCCACCTCACTACAAATAACTAAATTTCATTTCTTTTTATGGCTGAGTAATATTCCATTGTATATATGTGCCACATCTTCTTTATCCACTGATCTGTTGATGGACACTTAGGCTGCTTCCATGTCCTGGCTATTGTAAACAGTGCTGCAATGAACATTGTGGTACATGACTCTTTGAATTATCATTTTCTCAGGGTATATGCCCAGTAGTGGGATAGCTGGGTTATATGGTACTTCTATCTTTACTTTTTTAAGGAAGTTCCATACTGTTCTCCAAGGTGGCTGTATCAATTTACATCCCCAACAACAGTGCAAGAGGGTTCCCTTTTCTCCATACCCACTCCAGCATTTAGTGTTTGTAGATTTTTTCATGATGGCCATTCTGACTGGTGTGAGGTGATACCTCATTGTAGTTTTGATATGCATTTCTCTAATGATTAGTGATGTTGAGCATTCTTTCATGTGTTTGTTGGCAGTCTGTATATCTTCTTTGGAGAAATGTCTATTTAGGTCTTCTGCCCATTTTTGGATTGGATTGTTTGTTTTCTTCCTATTGAGCTGCATGAGCTGCTTGTATATTTTGGAGATTAATCCTTTGTCAGTTGCTTCATTTGCCAATACTTTACCCCATCCTGAGGGTTGTCTTTTGTCTTGTTTATGGTTTCCTTTGCTGTACAAAAGCTTTTAAGTTTCATTGGGGCCCATTTTTTAATTTTTGTTTTTATTTCCATTTCTCTATGAGGTGGGTCAAAAAGGATCTTGCTGTGATTTATGTCATAGAGTGTTCGGCCTATATTTTCCTCTAAGAGGTTGATAGTGCCTGGCCTTACATTTAGGTCTTTAATTCATTTTGAGTTTATTTCTGTGTATGGTGTTAGGAAGTGTTCTAATTTCATTCTTTTCCAGGTAGCTGTCCAGTTTTCCCAGCACCACTTATTGAAGAGGCTGTCTTTTCTCCACTGTATACTCTCGCCTCCTTTATCAAACATAAGGTGACCATATGTGCAAGGGTTTATCTCTGGGCTTTCTATCCTATTCCAATGATCTATATTTCTGTTTTTGTGCCAGTACCATACTGTCTTGATTACTATAGCTTTGTAGTATAGTCTGAAGTCAGGGAGCCTGATTCCTCCAGCTCTGTTTTTCTTTCTCAAGATTGTTTTGGCTATTCGGGGTCTTTTGTGTTTCCATACAAATTGTGAAATTTTTGGTTCTAGTTCTATGAAAAAGGCCATTGATAGTTTGATAGGGGTTGCACTGAACCTGTAGATAGCTTTGGGTAGTACGGTCATTTTCACAATGTTGATTCTTCCAATCCAAGAACATGGTATATCTCTCCATCTGTTTGTATCATCTTTAATTTCTTTCATTCTGCATACAGGTCTTCCGTCTCCTTAGGTAGGTTTATTCCTAGGTATTTTATTCTTTTTGTTGCAATGGTAAATGGGAGTGTTTCCATAATTTCTCTTTCAGATTTTTCATCATTAGTGTATAGGAATGCATTAATTTTGTGACATTAACTTAATGACATTTCTGTGCATTAATTTTGTATCCTGCTACTCTACCAAATTCACTGATTAGCTGTAGTAGTTTCCTGGTAGCATCTTTGGGATCCTCTACATACAGTATCATGTCACCTGCAAATAGTGACAGTTTTACTTCTGCTTTTCCAATTTGTATTCCTTTTATTTCTTTTTCTTCTCTGATTGCTGTGCCTGAAACTTCCAAAACTATGTTGAATAACAGTGGTGAGAATGGACAACCTTGTCTTATTCCTGATCTTAGAGGTAATGGTTTCAGTTTTTCACCATTGTAAATGATGTTGGCTGTGGGTTTGTCATATATGGCTTTTATTATGTTGAGGTAGGTTCCCTCTATACCTACTTTCTGAAGAGTTTTTATCATAAATGTGTGTTGAATTTTGTCAAATGCTTTTTCTGCATCTATTGACATGATCATATGTTTTTTCTCCTTCAGTTCATTAATACGGTTTATCACATTGACCGATTTGCATATATTGAAGAATCCTCGCATTCCTGGGATAAACCCCACTTGATCGTGGTGTATGAGCCTTTTAATGTGCTGTTGGATTCCGTTTGCTAGTAATTTTTTTTTTTTTTTTGCGGTATGCAGGCCTCTCACTGTTGTGGCCTCTCCCGTCGCGGAGCACAGGCTCCGGACGCGCAGGCTCAGCAGCCATGCTCACGGGCCCAGCCGCTCTGCGGCATGTGGGATCTTCCCGGACCGGGGCATGAACCCGTGTCCCCTGCATCGGCAGGCAGACTCTCAACTACTGCACCACCAGGAAAGCCCCGTTTGCTAATATTTTGTTGAGGATTTTTGCATCTATGTTCATCAGTGATATTGGCCTGTAGTTTTCTTTCTTTGTGACATCTTTGTCTGGTTTTGGCATCAGGGTGATGGTGGCCTTGTAGAATGAGTTTGGGAGTGCTCCTCCCTCTGCTATATTTTGGAAGAGTTTGAGAAGGATAGGTGTTAGCTCTTCTCTGAATCTTTGATAGAATTGTCCTGTGAAGCCACCTGGTCCTGGGCTTTTGTCTGTTGGAAGGTTTCTAATCACAGTCTCAAATTCAGTGCTTGTGCTTGGTCTGTTTATATTTCTTCCTGGTTCAGTCTCAGAAGGTTGTGCTTTTCTAAGAATTTGTCCATTTCTTCCAGGTTGTCCATTTTATTGGCATATAGTTGCTTGTAGTATTCTGTCATGATCCTTTGTGTTTCTGCAGTGTCAGTTGTTACTTCTCCTTTTTCATTTCTAATTCTATTGATTTGAGTCTTCTCCTTTTTTTTCTTGATGAGTCTGGCTAATGGTTTATCAATTTTGTTTATCTTCTTAAAGAACCAGCTTTTCATTTTATTGATCTTTGCTATTGTCTTCTTCATTACTTTTTCATTTATTTCTGATCTGATCTTTATGATTTCTTTCCTTCTGCTAACTTTGGGGTTTTTTTGTTCTTCTTTCTCCAATTGCTTTAGGTGTAAGGTTAGGTTGTTTATTTGAGATGTTTCTTGTTCCTTGAGGTAGGATTGTACTGCTATAAAGTTCCCTCTTAGAACTGCTTTTGCTACATCCCATAGGTTTGGGGGTCATCATGTTTTCATTGTCATTTGTTTCTAGATATTTTTGATTTCCTCATTGATTTCTTCAGTGATCTCCTGGTTATTTAGTAGCGCATTATTTAGCCTCCATGTGTTTGTATTTTTTACAGTTTTTCCTGTAATTGATATCTAGTCTCATAGTGTGGTTGGAAAAAATACTTGATATGATTTCAATTTTCTTAAATTTACCAAGGCTTGATTTGTGACCCAAGATATGGTCTATCCTGGAGAATGTTCCATGAGCAGTTGAAAGTGTATTCTGTTGTTTTTGGATGGAATGTCCTATATATATCAATTAAGTCCATCTTGTTTAGTGTATAAATTAAAGCTTGTGCTTCCTTATTTATTTTCATTTTGGATGACCTGTCCATTGGTGAAAGTGGGGTGTTAAAGTCCCCTACTATGAATGTGTTACTGTTGATTTCCCCTTTTATGGCTGTTAGTATTTGCCTTATGTATTGAGGCACTCATATGTTGGGTGCATAAATATTTACAATTGTTATATCTTCTTCTTGGATTGATCCCTTGATCATTATGTAGTGTCCTTCTTGTCTCTTGTAATAGTCTTTATTTTAAAGTCTATTTTGCCTGATATGAGAATTGCTATTCCAGCTTTCTTTTGATTTCCCTGTGCATGGAATATCTTGTTCCATCCCCTTACTTTCAATCTGTATGTGTCCCTAGGTCTGAAGTGGGTCTCTTGTAGACAGCATATGTACGGGTCTTGTTTCTGTATCCATTCAGCCAGTCTATGCCTTTTGGTTGGAGCATTTAATCCATTTACATTTAAGGTAACTATTGATACATATGTTCCTATTACCATTTTCTTAATTGTTTGGGGTTTATTTTTGTAGGTCGTTTTCTTCTCTTGTGTTTCCTGCCTAAAGAAGTTCCTTTACCATTTGTTGTAAAGCTGGTTTGGTGGGGATGAATTCTCTTAGCTTTTGCTTGTCTGTAAAGGTTTTAATTTCTCCATTGAATCTGAATGAGATCCTTGCTGGGTAGAGTAATCTTGGTTGTAGGGTTTTCCCTTTCATCACTTTAAATACGTCCTGCCACTCCCTTCTGGCTTGCAGAGTTTCTGTTAACCTTATGGGGATTCCCTTGTATGTTATTTGTTGCTTTTCCCTTGCTGCTTTTAATATCTCTTTTTTGTATTTAATTTTTGAGAGTTTGATTAATATGTGTCTCAGCATGTTTCTGTTTGGGTTTATCCTGTATGGGACTCTCTGTGCTTCCGGGACTTGACTATTTCCTTTCCCATGTTAGGGAAGTTTTCGACTATAATCTCTTCAAATATTTTCTCAGATGCTTTCTCTTTCTCTTCTTCTTCTGAGACCCCTACAATTCAAATGTTGGTGTGTTCAATGCTGTCCCAGAGGTCTCTGAGACTGTCCTCAATTCTTTTCATTCTTTTTTCTTTATTCTGCTCCCTGACAGTTATTTCCACCATTTTATCTTCCACGTCACTTATCCGTTCTTCTGCCTTAGTTATTCTGCTATTGATTCCTTCTAGAGTATCTTTAATTTCAGTTTTTGTGTTGTTCATCACTGTTGGTTTGCTCTATCATTCTTCTAGATCCTTGTTACAATGTTTCTTGCATTTTCTCCATTGTGTTTCTGAGATTTTGGATCATCTTTACTATCATTACTCTGAATTCTTTTTCAGGTAGGTTGCCTATTACATCTTCATTTATTGATCTTGTAGGTTTTTACCTTGCTCCTTCATCTGTGACATATTTTTTGTCGTTTCTTTTTTTTTTTTTTTTTTTTTAATGGGTGGGGCTGTATTCCTATCTTACTGGTTGTTTGGCCTGAGGGGTCCAGCACTCGAGTTTGCAGGCAGTTGGATAGAGCCGGGTCTTGGTGCTGAGATGAGGACCTCTGGGAGGCCTCACTCCAATTGGTATTCCCTGGCGTCTGAGGTTCTCTGTTAGTCCAGCAATTTGGACTCAGAGCTCCCACCACAGGAGCTCGGCCCTGACCTCCAGCTTGGGAACCCAGATCCTGCAAGCCAGTCACTGGAGTTTCATCCCGTCCCCTTAGCTGTCTGTGGTCCCCCACCAGTGCCTGGTAGGTGTCCTAATTGTATGTAGACACGAATCCTAGTCTGCCATCTTGACTCCGCCCTCCACCTGGCAATTGATCTTTATATACCCTTAAGGTAAATTATCTAATCCCTTTCTGTGACCCAGGGAAAATGTGCCCTTTCTACTTTCAGTCTTAAAAAAAGCCCAAAATAAGACCTGATTTATGCTGTGCTATTTTACAAAATTTAAGCTGTTGTATTGAAAGTACATAAAGAGGGCTTCCCTGGCGGCACAGTGGTTGAGAGTCCACCTGCCAAGGCAGGGGACACGGGTTCGTGCCCCGGTCCGGGAAGATCCCACATGCCGCAGAGCCGCTGGACCTGTGAGCCATGGCCGCTGAGCCTGCGCATCCAGAGTCTGTGCTCTGCAACAGGAGAGGCCGCAACAGTGAGAGGCCCGCGTACCGCAAAAAAAAAAAAAAAAGATACATAAAGGGAACTCCTCGTTAATGGGCTCTAAAGGCTGCAGATTTCCCCTTTTAAAATATTTTTCAAAAGGCCTTTAAGCTGGAAATTTTTAAGAATTCTTTTTTTGTGGTTTTAGTATTACATCGTTGATTTGATGTTCTTACCTTACAAGGGGAACCAAGGGGGTTATCACAAACAGCTACTTAACATCTGTTCAGCAGTTTACCTGCTCAGTAACATTATTCAGCATTTTATAAAAGCTATAAACCCCGAATTTATTTGCATGATTTGTAATTCTATGCATTACAAATCCAAAAGCACATTTTTATTGATTTTCCTACCACATAGCTTCCTTCCCCTTCCTCACAACTGTGTTCCACTCAACTATCTCCCCTATACTACTACTACTACTAAGAAATCCATCTCTATCTTAGTCATCTTGCGCTGTCATAACAAAATAGCATAGACTGGATGACTTAACCAATAGAAATTTATTTTCTCACAATTCTAGAGGCTAGAAGTCTGAGGTCAGGGTGCCAACATGGTCAGGTTCTGCCAAACACCTTCTTCCTGGTTTGCAGTCGGCTAAAGACCCTCTTCCTGGCTTGCAGTTGGCTACTTTCTCTCTGTGTCCTAACATGGCAGAGAGCAAGCCCTCTGTTGTCAATTCTTGTAAGAGCACTAATCCCAAGATCAGGCCCTACTCTCATGATCTCATCTAACCATAATTACCTCCCAAAGGCCCCATCTCCAAATACATCACATTGGTCACTAGGGCTTCAACATAGGAATTTTGGGTGGACACAAACATTCAGTTTATAGTGATCTCATTGGATCTATTGCAAATTTTGGGTCCTGTTCTCCAATTCACAACCTCTTCCAGACACACACACACACACCCTCACCAACCACCCCATCCTAATTAGAGACACACACACACACACACACACCTCATCACTGTCATCATCAGGCTCTTGCAAGCAGTGGAAGCCTTGCTAGCAAGAACCATCACCATATAGTATTACTTCACCTCATCTGCACATGGTGAGCCTTGCAGTGCCAGCGTGCTGGATGTTGGGGAGGTAATCTGTCTGTGCCCCGGCTCTTTGGGGCAATGCCCGCCGTAGCTTGCTACTTGTCAGATACCCGCCACATCATCATCTGTTGCCAGCTCACATCTCCCAGTGTGCTGTGAATGCAGGTTAGGCCAATCTAGGCATCATGCACTTTTTAAATGCTTCTAACACATTTTCTTCTCACGTTTCAAAGGGCATTCTGGCCACTTAGAAATGTGTATATGCATGAATCTCTATGTGCCCATAAAGCAGACTTGAAAACCATAATGAATAAGATTCTTAGCATCTAATGAATGACTCAGTCTTCTTTAGAATGAGTCAGCACCACTTTGTTAACTGTGAGGGATTTCATCAACTTTCTTATGTTAGCGTCTATGGGAAATAGTTTTTGGAAGACTGTCTCAAAGAGCTTGAATGAAATTGAAGCAAGTGAGCCTACAGGTACCCAGGGACCACAAGAATATCCAAATATTGGCCTGTAGATTTCTCATTATATGCCCAACCACAGCTTCATAAAGCAGGACTGAATAAAATTGGCTGCAAAGGTAACCTAGCTAATGAAGCAAGAAATGAGTTGGTGAGCAGAAATTATTCCTACATGGTACAATTAATTGTGACCCAAGACTCCCTCAACAGTGTTTTTAGGATCCCCTGAGGTGTTTTTTTGGTTTGTTTTTGTCAGATGTCAAATGTCATCCACTTGAGTATTTAAGCATTGCATTGTCCTTATTAGCTGTGACCCTAGCTTGTGACACCTATGGATGAAGACTTTTGTCCAAGGCTGTGCTCTGGCTGTGTAACCCTAGGATATCACTTAACCTCTGAGCTGTTTTTTTCTCATTTATAAAATAAGCTGTTATCTGCCATGCTCACCTCCCAGAGTTATGAGACCAAAAGTATATAATCCACCTTGAAGCACTTTGTAAAGTATTAAGAATTTTTAGAGTTTTAATTAATTGTATTGGTTTTCATTTGCTATGACAAAAGGACTGTTTTATAGACCCTTCTTTTTCTTTATAAATGCTGTATACTTTGAAATTACATACTCTTCTAAAATGAAGACTGTGCAAGTGTCCTGTGGATCTTGAATTCTTTTCCTTAGATCACTGATGCACTCAGATTTCCTCACAAAGGCAGGATTAGAGGTGTCATCTCTAGCCACGGAGTAGATCTACTGCCCACAGTAGGGCTTGTCAGGGAACATGAATTTTCACCTCTTGCTATGAGGTGGTAGAAAGAGTTGGTGAAGGAGACAAAGACATTCCTGGTATAATGCTTCTCTCAGAAAATAATTCTCCTTACACTCTGACACCAGTTTCCTTACCTTTATAGATTCCTTTGTTAGGCACACAGCACATGGCTGTGTGACAAGAATGATTCTGGCATTTTCAGAGTTATTGTCTAAAATATTCTCCCACCTTCCTATCTGGTGTCTTTTAATCTCACTGAACATCAACCCCATTCGACCAGTAGCTCTGCTCTAATGGTATTTTTTCTTCTATGGTTCTTTGTACTAATTATTTCACATGCTACTGAATGCTGCTGTGCTTTTCCATGTATTAACTTTACAGGCTGCCGTCAGTTTGCACCTTACGTACTGTGCTTCCTGGGGTGTTAAAGAGTTAAAATAATAAAATCTCTTGCCAGGCATGAAGCTTCCTTCACAGGCTGACTTGCCAAAAAATGACCTAACTAACCAGGTTTTGAATACCTTGTTAATTTGACTTGTAATTTCCTCCAAGTGAAGCACAAAAATTGTTTATATATGCACATTGGAAATGAACAATAATATGTGTTTCCTACCCCTTTTCTTTGCAATTAATGTTTCTATATGTTATGGCAAATGGAAATACATTCCCAATACTTGGGCTCTGCTTTTCAGCAATATTATGCTGTGCCACTTACTTTCCAAACATTCATCCATACCTGCTATTAAATCTAGACAATTGTCTGGCTGAAGCTTTCATCTGAACTTGCTATTTACCTAACCTTCATTGTACCTGTGTGGCCACTTCATTACACTCTCTCCAGCAGCTAAGGAGCTCTTTGATCACTTCTGAAGTCTCACTGAGAGGGCTACTTCCTTTTAGATTTAGCCCTTGCTAGCATTAAATGTGAGCTAATTCCTTCATTTTTCATTATTTCCTTGATTTTCTTAAAGCAACAGCATTAAAGCATTCCTGCTGGCATTTATTAATTTTTATTTCTTTTTCACTTTATCTCTCAAAAGCCCCAACCTTGTATAGGTAAAATATTAACCTGTAGTTTCCTGATGACCAAAACGGCATTTGGCTTGGGGTGGGGGGTGGGGGTAGGGGGAGGACCATTAGCAGTCAACTGTATCCTTTCCCTAGTGTCCTATCCATAAGGAGCACTTCCTGTTTTGCTGTGCATCCAACAATCCAGCTAACAAAGCACCACTGCCTTCCACTATTTTTATTGTCCTGATGTTTTGGAAAATTACACTGATAGATTATGTTTCCAGGCAGGCCGCAGTTGTTTCTGCACTTTGGAGTTGAGTCACTATACCACTTTCCTACAACCAGCCCCACTGTTTATTTTAAAGAAGGACAAAGAAAGTAATTTTTCTTGGGAAAGAAAACTGTTTCTCCTGCAACTTGCTTTCCTCTATTTGACAGTATCCATTGTTTAGCTACATGTTTAAGCTCTGTGGGTAGGCTGGGTATTTCTTCAATTCAGAGAAGGGATCTCAAATCCACAATTTGCAGTCATTGCTCCTATAGGTTTATAGGTTTTCAGATAAGTGATTGATTGGAAAGAACAAATTAGCAGGGATAAGGAGACATTAGTCAAATGGCAGAAAGAGATGTTAGGAAGAAATACAGCAAATACAATGCAACAGTGCTCAACCTTTCTTTATTACCAAGATTCTAGGAAAGCGCCAAATTCTAGAGGTTGGTGTCAGTCAAGATATGTGTATGACATTTCAGAAAGGACTGCCTTCTAAATTCAAGTTAAAATTTCGATGCTCTTTAGTAACGCTAGTTTCTAATAATTTTTCTCCTTAGAAGAGAATATTTTAAGAAGGAAAAGTCACATCTGCCTTCTCTAATTTCTGGGAGAAAATCTGTTTTATAAGTATGCACAAACTAAAAGAGTCCTTGTGCAGATACTAAGCTTTAAGGTAGTAGTTTATTCTCCAACTTCTGTTTGAGATATCTGAATATCTGAATTTTTGTATAGCTAAAATTCATATTTCTAGGGCCACATATCAAGAGATTGTGATTCACTGAGTAAGGTCCAGGACTCTTCCTAGTTAACCAACAAGCCTAGTAATTCAGGTGCAGGTGGTCAAAGAGGAAACCTCCACTCCCCGACCACATAAAGGGACGCCGCTCATCCAGGCTTCCACTTCTAAGCACCAAGATTCAGAATGTCACCACCGAACTAAATCCTCCTGTGACTTACCATTTCTCATCACCCTCCAAACATGACAGGAACCCTCAGATGCCCCCTTATGTCAGAGTACTTTTTCCTAAACAGAAATGTGAGAATTTTACGATAAACTTTGTGTCACCTATCAAGCAGTACAATTTGTATTAAACTTTTTAGAGAAGGTAACATGTCCTCTCTATGGCTGGCAGTAGCAAACACAGAGGTAGGCCACCTTAATTATAAGTGTGCCCCATTTTAAGAAAGCCCAAAATACCAGTAGATTCATGGAGGTTGGTGTTCCTTACAAGTGCACAACAGTCTATTTCAAGATGGATCATGTCAGTTGCTGGAATGGTCCTAGGACCCAGAATAAATCACTAAAATGCCACAAGGAGAGGAGCCAGAGTCCATGGCCATCCAATGAGAGCTAAAGATAAAAGCAGAGCTGGAGGTTTAATGTAAGCCACTGGGCTAGACAGAAATCCACTTGCATAACATTTTTCAGGATTCAACTTGCATAAGAAATCTTCCTTTGTATAAACAAGACAGTGGGCAACTCTTAACTCTTATGATGCCTTGGTGACATAGATAAAATCACCCCCGCTCAATGGACACAGCTCTGTGGGATCCCCAGTGGGAGAGTGGAACTCAGGTTCAATTTCAGTCCTTCTTTTCCCCTCATCCCAGATTCCTGAGGCAGGGCCACCTGCAAATCCTTCTCAACAGTCCTGCCAAGCGTTCCCTTTTATATATCAACACATTCATCTGTTTGAAGGAAGGGTACAGACAATTCTCTAAAATAATAGAAGAAAACATTTATTTGCACTAGATACCATTACTTCAGGGGAGCTAAATATGTTATTATTTAGCTGACCTGACTTCAATCCCCGGGGAGAGGTTATTTCTGTGGTTTTGTTCTAAAACATTTCCTTCTACTGGGAGACTAGGGGAGTCTTCGTGCGTGCTCAGGTGTGATGGAGAAGTTGCAATATGCCAGCCTCCTCAGCCGGCTGCAGAGAGTAAAGGAGCAGTCCCAGGTGATCAATCAAGCAATGGCCGAGCTAGCAACCATTCCCTATCTACAGGACATCAGTCAACAGGAGGCGGAATTGGTACGCATTTGTTTTTCTTTGTTTAAGGCTTTCACAAGCCCTGAGCCAATAAAAGAGTGATATGGTCTGAAAAAGAATGTGACAATAAATGCAGTCCGAGGGCAAACTCCCCAACCCTCATGAAGCATTCTAATGAAGAAACTGGAAAATGTAGAAGTGTGTGTGTGTGTGTGTGTTTTATTTGCCCACCCTAACTAGCTTCCTTTTTTTTTTTAATAGCAAGACCTTTGTGATGTATGAAAATATGGAAGAGGGCTGATTATTCATATTTTGAGTCAGGCTTTTTTGTTTCAAGTAAAGTGAAATTTTAATACATTGTTTCTTAACTCCAAGATATGTTAATACAGGATGCTCTTCGATGGAAAAGTAAGAGGAAAAAACAGTAATTGCTGGATAGAAAACTGACCCTACAAAATCATCCATAGCATTTTCTTATTTACTTCTAATGTCACATATATGCTGGCAGTGCCAACACTCGCACACATATGTACATTTAGTTAAGAGAGGTGTCTTGAGGGGAAAATGTAGTCAAATGATGGGGTGTTTTTTTTTTTAACTGAATTGACCAGTTAGCTCAGAAAACACAGAGCCTGTCAAAAACTAGTTCAAGAAATATCTTATAGAACAAATCTCCAAACAGGTGTTTATATTATAACCATAATTTATATTAGAAACAATAGCACCTCGTTTGAAAAACAATTATTAATCAGTGTGATGGCCATTCAAGGAAAGGTAAAATTCACTCCATATAAAGCTCCTAATGTGTTGCTGGGAAGGGCTCTTTGAGGCTCTAATTGAATGTAGCGAAAACTAATTACAGACCTGAATTGAATTCACATAGCAAGGAAGAGAACAACCCAAACTTATCACCTGTAATTTTCAGAGAACTAAAGGAACCCTCCCTCTTTGAACTTTTAAAGTTGTTACAAATTAATCAAGAAATGAACCGCCAACGTTTATAATGTTCATCTGAACCTGTAAAAGTATATTAAATAAATACTGATATTCAAAGTAAGCATATAAAACCGAGTAGCTTTATTTTATATAATAAAATAACAAAACTCCACATACTAAACATTAAAACTATGAGAAAAAAAGTCTATTAGTCAAGAATTTACTAAGTCAAAACTGTCAATAATACTTTCTAAACCTGTATGGTTATGTGCACAGAACACCTTCTAAAAGGCTAAGTGTTTATCCTACCATTCGTAAGGCATTCAGGAGTGCAGTAAGTGTGGAGCTTTCAAAGTGCATATTATAGTCAATTTTAGATGATTAATGCTCCTCTGAGATAAAAGAAAGCGAAGAAAATGTTAATTTAAGAAGCTGGCACAATGTTGATCCTGTCTTCCTGAAAAGCACATTCAAGATTTAAATGAAAAATACAAGGGAGTTTTCTGCACTTAGGTCTTCTTAACCACACATCTGCAGCCTTCTTTTTCCTGGAAATACTTATATTTCTAAATATACACAAAGAGCACAATACTAGCATTATTAACATCACTAACTAATGTGTTAGTGCAACATTCCACTACCCGAAACCTTGGAAAACAGGATTTCATGGGATATTTTCATAATTTATATACCTACTAGAAAAAAAGTAAATGTATAGGAATGTATATGTGCAAGCCAAATATTTAAAAATCATGTATCTTGCAAGGGTTCATCACCTTAAGTAACAGATTTTACTTTCCAGCTTCCAAGCATAGGTTAACCTAGATACAAATCCTCGAAACACCTTTTATGATGCTATATAAACACTGACTACTCGGTAGAAGAGTTTTGAGTGACTCAACTCTCTACCCTCCTGTTTAAGCTCTGCAATATCTAAAGAACAGAAAGATTATCTAAGGGTTCATAATGTTTGACGCCATGGTGAACTGAGCTGGAATATGTTCATTTTTAGAGAACTTTCTTTTTTAGCTTTGAATGTCACATGGCTTCATGTGGCCTCATTATTTTGCAGCCACATATAAAGTGTGTGTATAGGATTATTTTAAATTGGAATATGGCAGTTCGGGGCAAAGGGTGGAATGTTTTAAACTTGCCTTTGAAATGGAACCTAAAAAAGTAATCCTGGTTATTTTGAAATTTTAGAAAAGAAAAGCATAGTAAAAGAACATAAATGAGCTAGATCCTTTAAGAGGCAATAAAACAACACAATTTTAGTATGGTCCTCTGGTGAGCTTTTGCATGATGCCTAGAATTATGATACATTAGCCTCAGGAGAAAATATTAAAATGTGTTCATGTACTACATGCCATTCCCTGAGAGAATTAACTACCGCCTTCATTCTTTACAACCCAAATCTGTTTTTACAAAACATCAACACTTACTACATTAAAATCTATATGTTTTCTACAAATTTTCAAGAATCTTTCCATTGTTTCAGTATTTTATATCTGCAATAATACTTGGTAATGACTGAAGCAGAGATGAGGTGGCAGTGTTCATTGTCGGAAAGTTGAGTAATAAAATCATCAGCGTACAAATGATTTTTTAATTAGGTTTTAATCTGTGTATTTAGAGAAGTTATTTCTGTGTGAATTCCACACTGATAATTTTTATCTTGGTGCCACAGCTGCAGTCACTAATGGCAGATGCTATGGACACCCTTGAAGGAAGAAGAAACGATAAAGAACGTGTGTGGAATACAATTCAAAAGGTAAAACTTTCAGCTGAAGGAAAAAGACATATTATTCTCAAAGAAAATGTCCATCTTGGGTCAAATCTGTTTAAAAGATAAAAAGAAAAGGAAATTCCTGGGGTTGTTTTATTGGTTGTTTTCTTTTTAAAATAAATGCAGCTCTCTCCCTGGAAGTGTAGCCAAAATCAAATATGGATTTATTTAATCTGTTTCCTAAGGTCTGCTGCTTTTCTGACTGTGGTCATATGCTTTTATGGGTCTCTTATCACGCTCATTTTCATATTGTATTTTCGTTATCTGCTCCTTTATTATTGGTTATTATAGATATTTTTAAAGCCCTTTCATCAATGTTTTAGTTTGCTCCCCAACCCTTTCTTCCATAATGGTCACTTGAGGAATAATGGCTACATTTCAGAGAACTACAAATGAACTAGCACATTGATGTTTGGGGTGAAGGAGTAACAGACGGGTTGTTAGAAGTAGAACATCCCTTCATTGGTTACCTGAGTTATGCAAAACAAGCACTGAGATGCACCTGGCCCCAGCTACTCGGGAGACTTGTGTGATACCACGGGCCCCTCTGGCAATGCAGGAAGGAGTAAGTAGTGTTGGGTCTCCAGTCCAGCTAAAGGTGATAAATTCTGGTCAATCTACTCCCCACTCAGTTTCCTCCAATCACGGTAAGAACCCACAAAGGGAGAACTGGTGTCAGGAGATGTGAGAAGAGCAAACCAAAGAAGCCTTCAGTTTAAGAGGTAAAGTCAGCCATGAGGGATTCCAATGCATCTGCAGAAATGTGTGTCTTCTGTAATCAATTCAGAGGCCCTATGATAAATGCATAGAACAGAAATCAACAGAGCTCAGCAAATATTGGTTGGATATCTACTGTGCCTGAAAGAACACTGTATGTTAAGGATATTGTGCTAGACAAGACAAACACAGCCCCTGCCTATATGGGCCTACCCATCTAGGAAAGAAGACAGTTATTAAACAGCTACTTACTTATAAGTTTACTAACTATTATATTTAAAAAGTGGATGTTCAATGATCTGTGGGAACAAAGACAGGAATATAATCTGGTCTGAGAGATCAGAGAATCCATCTCTGAGAAAGTGATATTTATAAAACATTTAAAGGATAGTAGTAGTTATCCAGATGAAAAGGGAGATTTCTACACAGAGGAATAAGTTTGTACCAAGAATGCTAAGAAAGCATGGCAAATTCAAAAACTGACAAAGGAACGAGGAACATATTTCAAAATGAAGTGCAGAGGCAGAAGAAGTCAAATCACAGAAGGTCTTAAAAATTACATTAAGGATTTTTTAAGGATTTGGTCCTAAAAACTATGTTTGGGGAAGTATTAATATTTATCTGATAAATATTTTTGAGACATCACTAGGGCTGTAGTGGGAAAACAGATCGGGGCTACAGAAATTTGGGGAGGTCAGTTATAAGGATGTGACTTGATGTACAGTGGTGGGCACAGAGATGGAGAGAAGCAGACAGATGTAAGAAATATTCGGGAAACAAATATACAGGCCTTATTCACTGATTGCATATGGGAGTTTAGAAAAAAGAAAAGGTTAGAATGATGCCCAGACATTGGGTTTGAGCCACTAGGCAGGGAATAGGAAGAGGTTCGCTGGTGCAAAGGAAAGAAATACTTCAACGAAGCAGCTTTTGGCTGAGAACATAAACTCTTTCAGAGTCCACAGAAACCACACCAGGTACTTGAAAGGGAACTTAATATACAGAATGGTTAACTGTGTATGAAATAGGTAACTGAAAAGGAAAACAATAATTCATTACCAAGGAAGCAATTAAAGGAAACAGCTACCACCCCCTAGGGCTGGAGAATCAAAGAGAAGAGGTTGCAATTACTAAAACTTAGAAACTTGGAGCAGGGACCTGGCTGAGCCAAAACTCAGATCTCCTACTAGGAGGTGCTATTTAGCTGGTGCTAGTGTCCCTGAACTTGGAGGAGGGGTCGTGAAGGGCTGAGACTTAGACTTCTGAGGAAGGGGCACTAACTCACTAGTGCTGATGGGGAGTGAAAGAAGGCAGTTTTAATGGGGGTAATCTGGCAACTTTTGGAAAAACCAAATTCCACTGCTACTACAGAAAAGAATGTATGTTTCTGGAGCAAAGAAACTTTGCTGAATAGATGCTCATGGGAACTCCAAGCAGACAGGAAGTCCGCAGCAAATAACCAGGAAGCAGCAAGTCCCTCCTTTCTCCTTGGGTTTTACAGTGTCCCTCTAATCGACCCCTATTGATGGAGACAAAGAGCTGGCAAAACAGAAATGGGGTTTCCAGAGTTCCAGTCCCAGCATCAAGGAGCTAATTACAGAAGGGTGGGTTTGGAATTAAGAGACAATAGGCTAATAACTAGGCCAAAAGTGCACTGAACTTAGGGTGCCGGCAAGATATCCAAGGTGAAGTACAGGAGTCTGGAGTTCTGAATAGAAAATTGAATAGAGATAGAGTTTTCTAAGTCATTGGCAAATTGGTGGTAACTGAAATCATTTGAGTGGATGACATGGCAGAGAAAGAGCGTATAAGAAGAAGAGAGGTTTGGGGAGCACATTTCAAATTTAGGAGGAGACTAAGAAGGAATGGCAAGACGAACTGGAGCCAGAGGTAAACAAAATCCAATGCTCATGAGAGTCAAGTGATATAATTAAATATTTCTGCTGACTATAGAAATAACTGTTTAGCACAGGGGGTAGCAAACTACAGTTCACAGGTCAAAACCAACCAACCACTTATGTTTGTAAATAGAGTTTACTGCACACAGCCATGCCATTCACTTAAGTATCATCTATGTCACCTTGGCCAAGTTGAGTAGTTGCCACAAAGACCATATAACTCACGAAGCCTAAAATATTTACTATCTGACCCTACACAAAAAGTCTGCTGTACGCTTATACCCTGCTTTAAAGCATTATCCCTCCCAGAAATATGTGCATTTGTACAGTAAATATTTATAGTTGCAAATCCAAGAGAGAACAGAATAGTCCAATTATGAAATTCCAAGGACTAGCCAAACAGGTGGAAGAGTGATTGACATTCGTCTATACCTGTCTGCATCTTGTAGACAACCACCAGTTTCACCTCACTCTACACTAGTGTTCTGACGCCCACATTCATAGGAGCATTTAGCCCACAGCTTCCCGCTTTGCCCTTACTGCAGTTATCTATTGCTGTGTTAAAAATCATTCCAAATATAGTGGTTTAGAACGACAACGTTATCTCTCACAGTTCTATGTGTTGACTAGACTTAGCCAGGTGGTTCTTGCTCAGTGTCTCTCATGCAGTTCAATCTCGTGGCTTCTGTGCCTGGGACTGGAGGAGTCACCTGAAGGCTAAAATGGACTGGACTCACACATGTGGTGACAGCTGATACGAGTCAGCTGAGACACTGACTAGAGTGCCTAAATGTGGCTTCTCCATGTGAATTAGGCTTTAAACAGCACAACAGCTGGGTTCCAAGAGGAAGTATCTCTAGAGAAAGGGAAGTATTTAAAAACTACCAGTCCTCTAAAAGGCTAGGCCCAGAACTGGCATAGCAACTGCCACCCTATTCTATCGGTCAAAGCAGTCACAGCCCAGCCCAGAATCAGGGGATTGGAGAAACAGATTCCAATTCTGCAAGGAGGAGTGAGTGATATGTGCATTTGTGGAAAGAATGAAATGATAGCATCCATCTTGGAGATAAGCTTTAGCAGTAGAGCCATGGATCAGGGCCCAGGGCTGGAAAACATACCTGCAAGCAAGCAGGAGTCAGGAGAATAGTCAAGTCAAGGCCTCCGAGCCTGGAACACATCAGAGCCACTCAACCCAACCACTGGGTATCTAGAAAGACTTACTGGTGAGCAGCCAATCTTTCCAAATTAAAAGCCCTTAGCTTTCTAAATGGAGGCTCCTGAGAGGTCTTTAAGAAGGTGTGAATGGGAAGGAACGCGGTGCCAAATTTTTCCCAAGGGCTTTTAATTTGGTCAGTGTGACTCTACAAAGCATGATCCTATCACTTTCAGATGATTCCGGTAGCAAGTAAGTAATTTCCTTTTACTGCTACAGAGTTCATTTGCGTGTGCAGGAAAAAAAATAATTATTTTTTAAAAAGCTAATTGTACAAGCTACATTACGTTCTGAGCCCACTAGAAGTTGATATCAGCATCACCACCTCTGAGATCTGTTATCTGTAATAGAAACAGCTGTTGTACCTAATGAAAACACTTGAAATTTTCATCTGAAGCAGAATTATAGCAGCACCTCCTAGTTCCACAGAGTTAAAGGGTCTGTCAGAATCGCCATTACCTAACACAATTTTCAGGGCTCCACTTTGTTACAGGTCTATAAAAAGACTGTCAAGATGAAGCCTGATTCATGAGGGCTGACCTCCTGTCTATATTTTGTTATCTTTGAGATTTCTCTAAGAACTTGGAAAGAAAAAGAATGAGAAAATTCTGGGCTTTTTTCCTGATTCACCAGAACTAAAATACTGTGTATTCTTTATAGAGTTTTAGGAAAGTGGCTCCTGTTTTTCTTTGGCTTTACAGAGTATTGGCTTTCCAGTAATTAATTCCAGAAAGATATATGCATGTTGGTTTAGCTGTGCAAATACAAAAATAAGCAGATTGTGTCCAAAAAAAAAGGGTAAATTTTCTTGTGTTGGAAAGTCCCATGCCATGACAGGACTCTTTAAATAAGAGTATCACACTTTGCTTAGTTTTAGTCTGTAACACAAATACCTGAGAAAACACACCCCTCTGAATATCCCACACGTCCTGTTAGCACACTGCTCATTCCTGCATTCAGTGACTGGGGCAGACACTGTCCTAGATGCTGGAGATACAGCAATGAAAAAGCAGTGCCCTCATGATGTTTGCATTCTGCTAGAGAAAAGTAGGCAATAAACTACCTAAAGAAATATGGAATATAAGTAATAAATGCCATGGCTGGAGAAAGCAGGAAAGGAAAATGGAAAGTACAAGATGACTGCAACTGCAATAGAATACCCAGGGCAGGATTCACCAAGGTGATAACTGAACAAATATCTGAAAGAAATGCAAACCATGCAAATATCTGGTGAGAAGCATTCCAAGTAAAGGAAACAGCAAACTCAAAACCTTGAGACTGGAGGGTGCCTGGTACATACAAGGATCTGCAAGGAGGGCAAGGTGACTGGAGTAGAATGACACGAGTAATACGAGATGAAGTGAGAGAGCAGAGGAGGTAATGTTTTGTCAAACAGAAAAACAAAAAACACTCTAAGCTGCTGAGGTGAGAAGACATGGAAGGGGGCAACAGTGGAATCAGGAAGACCAGTTAGGAGGTTACTGCAATGATACCAGAGAGTAATAACGATGGCTGGAACCCAAGGTTGCGTGGCTTGAACCTTGAACCTAGACAGTGGCAGTGGATATGAGAAGTGGTCTGATTCTGTCTTCTATCCATAAGAAGAACAAAGACTTATTTACAGGGAGGCTAGTACAGTAAAAAGCACCCTGAACTAGCGATTCAAAGACTGGGTCTGTCACAAATTAGCTCAGAAGCCACATCCTTTCTCTAGGCCTCAGTTTTTTCATCTGTAAAAATAAAGGTATTGAGCTAGAAGATTCAAAATCCCCTCCCAGCTCTGAATAAATGGGTCTTTTGAAAGCCAGATCATCAAAATGCAAGAAGAGTTCATGTTTACTGAGCTCTTAATATGGGTCAACACTCTCCTATTCACTTTACATACAGCAGCTCACTAACCCTCACATAAGGTAAAAGGTATAATTTATTAAACAGAGAAGTTTACCAGTTTTCCTAAAGTCACACAGCCAGTAAGTGGTAGAACCAGGACTTGATCTGGCCTTAGAGCCTAATCTCTTTCTTGATAGGAGCCCAAGCTTTGGGCAACCTGAAAAAGCCCGACTGACCACCATTTTTATATATGGCTGAGCGTTCAGGTGTGAAGCCAAATGGGGAATTATGATGGCCTCCAATCAAAGTGGAATCTGGCCATAAACTAGCCCAGTGTGTCTGTCTTCAATTCTCAAAATAAAGTTCTTTCAATCTGAGCCAAAGAAGTCACTAAGGAATTTTCGGTTTAGTCTACCTTTGTGATCTGGCCATATAGGATCCTCCTCCTCTGTACCTTAGTTTTCCATCTCTAACCAGAAAGAATGCAGAGCCTCAATCTACAAAACCTTGACCATGAATTCAGCTCCCACTTGTGGGACCTTGGGCAAGTCACAGCCTACTGAGAAATATACAGTGTGTTCATACCCTTACCACCTACAGAGCCTATGATTTTGTGTTACTTAGCATTGAATCCTAAGGCCCATTATGAACTAAGCCTGAAGAGAAATAGAAAAAGGAATCTTTAGAAAAAGGAGTCTTTTAAAAAAACGTGCCAACTGTTAAGTTGGAACATTCTTATTTCTTCTCACCAGAGACTCAGTTTAGAGAAACATTTAAGCAACACTGTCTACAACTCAGAAGACAAAGCTGCTGGCTCTTAATTTACAAAGTCTAAATTTCACACTGCAAAGATCAGAATTTAATCTGGTATGACATAAAATATTGTTTTATTCTGATCCGCCTCTAGATCTCTGATTTGAGACTAAATAAAGAGAAATAAAACTGTTACTTTACAAGTAGTGAGAGAAATACTTCAGCATCTAATCATTATCCTATGAATTTTCATGAGAAGAAATGCTACCCTACAATTTCTTCAAATATTAAAATATAACGCAGTACATCATAATCTTTAATGAGTCCAATGAATGGAGTTAAGGTAGATATCTTTAAACCATCCATATGAACTTATTCAAAATGATTTAGCTTTGGGGGTTCCTTTATCTCTTGAAATCTTAACTTATAAATCATACTCATCTTCACTGTCATACAGGAATGACATTCATTGATATAGTAATTTGGTCTTTTAAGATAAAAATGTGATAGAATTGTATGTCACTTAACAACTCTGTTCTGTGCAAGGCTGCTGACATAGGCAGAGCAAGAAGGGGAAAGTGCAAATTCAGAGATGGGCTGGGGCAGTTGGTTGAAGACGAAAGAACAAATTGGAACATTTTATTTACTTTCCACATCAGCATTCAAACCTGAGTCCTTCCAGGAGCTCCGCTGAGAGAGATTGCCCATGTGGCACTATCATTCATCAGCCAGTCGTCTGGGCTGACTAATATGCGGTTGGGGGCTGCAGTTGTGTCTCTGACAGTGCTGCTGTCTTTTCAAAGATTCAGCAACCGCACCACTCGTCTGCAAAGCAGTTTGTCCAGCAATCAGGCTTTTCCTGTGTGTCTTGTTCTTTAAGGAGTCTCCACAGATTTATTGCAATTTGATTCTGAATCTTCTCAGCTTCTGGTTATGGGCTTCCTCGTTAGCATATCCCCAAATTCCTTTAGAGCATGTGCTCCGAGCACCGCTAAGCAGTTCCGTCCGTGGCATAGTGCAGATCATCATGCACAGAAACCAAAGTGCTCTTGTTGCTGACCAGGCTGAGGGTAAGGGGCAGGGAAGCAAGGCTGAAGGGGCTAAGAGGACAGGTGCCGGGATAAACCACTGAGGTTTGGGGACGAATGAGTCTCTGCCAGTAGGCTTCTAAGTCGGCAATCATAATGGAGGAGCCACTGGCCAAAGCCCTGGCAGATCCTCCTGACTGAGGTCAGAGGCTGAGCCCTGGGGCTGTCAGACCTGGAGGGAGGACCTCATCCTCACATGGACAGCAAAGCCACGTCTAGCCTGGCGAGCGGAGAAAGCCAAGAGCCTTGGTTTTGGAGATGGCCACTGTGCAACACTCCAAACAGATGCTGAATTTCAATCACCATTTAAACCAAACAATATCTTTCTCCTCTAACTTAAAGGAAAATAGTATGTGGTTAATTTGTTAACCATTTTCAACAGCTGTGTTTGCTAATTACTCACTTTCCACCTGTACTTGGCCTCTCCTCCAAAACCGGGAGTACCTCTTTTTTTTTTTTTTTTTTGCGGTACGCGGGCCTCTCACTGCTGTGGCCTCTCCCGTTGCGGAGCACAGGCTCTGGACGCGCAGGCTCAGCGGCCATAGCTCACGGTCCCAGCCGCTCCGCGGCATGTGGGATCCTCCCGGACCGGGGCACGAACCCGTGTTCCCTGCATCGGCAGGCGGACTCTCAACCATTGCGCCACCAGGGAAGCCCCGGGAGTACGTCTTTTATATACTTTGTTGGATGAAATTATTCTAAAACTTTGATGATTTGGCAGGAAATTTCTGCAGCAGAAGCATTTCTGTGCAGGAGTCGGATTTAGCATGGCCCTCAACTACGGAGCATGAATCCAGGAGCTGTGTCTTTTTACCAGGAGCTATCAAGGGGCAGACAAAACTGATCAACCATTTATTAGGTGCTCACATACTTAATAAAATACTGTGATATCCAACAAATTATCAAACTCTGTTAGTCTGAAGTTTGCTTTTGAATAACTATCACAATGGAAACATGCTATAGAAAAATTTATTTCCGGTAAATAATTAAGTTAATGTGATAAAAAATTAATAATGTGATGACAAATATCATCAGTGATGACTACTGATCTCTTAGTATATGCCAAGCACTTCAAGAAGTTATCACAGAGACTTCCCTGGTGGCACAGTGGCTGAGAGTCCGCCTGCCAATGCAGGGGACACGGGTTCGAGCCCTGGTCCGGGAGGATCCCACATGCCGCAGAGCAACCGAGCCTGTGCGCCACAGCTGCTGAGCCTGTGCTTTAGAGTCCACGAGTCACAACTACTGAGCCCGTGTGCCACAACTACTGAAACCCACGCACCTAGAGCCCCGTGCTCTGCAACAGGAGGGGCCCCCACAATGACAACTCCGCGCACCACACCGAATAGCCCCTGCTCGCCACAACTAGAGGGAGCCAGTGCGCAGCAATGAGTACCCAATGCAGCCAAAAATTAATTTAAAAAAAATTTTTTTTTAATTATCACATTTAATGACTGCAACAATCCTATGAGAGATATGTCATTATCTCTCCTTTGAAAGACGAGGAAAAGAGCTTCATAGAATTAACAAGGAAACAAGCCTATGTTTGTTAGGGACAGTATTTGGTTTTGAATCGGGTTTGTTTGGGTCAAAGTCTCTGTTCCTAGTCATTAGCTAGAACACTTATAGTAAACCAAATGCAGCTACTAAAAGTCAACGGCACAAAGAACACTGCCTGACCCAAGCTCAGTTTCTGTAAGACAACCAAAGAGACGATCTTTGAGTCAGCTTTTCAGCAGTGAGTGGGATAGGAGCATTGCAGGCATCTGTTCTTCTCTAGATCACAGCTCACAGACCCAGCTGGCGACTTACCCAGACTGTTTTACAGCAGCTGCCTGACCAAATCTGAACCCTGGCACCCACTATCCCCTGGATCATGCTACTCTTACTGTCCTCCTTCACCACCTCTCCCTTTATAGACATATCTGTTTAGCGTGCTTTGATAGGTCACCATTTTCCTTCTTCCTGCAACATCAGCACCCCAAGAAAACAGCTTGCAAGTCTCGTTATTCCTGTAATATATTTACTGTTGCTCCAAGGGTCACTTTCTGGTGAGACATCTGAATAAGTATTTTGAAATGCACCAGGATCTCAATGAAAACATAGTTTCAGAAGCACATATCACTGTAACCCCTCCACACCTTACCTCACAGCATGGAGGCCTTGTGGCCAGGACTGGACAGCACACTGTTTACTCCTCCACTTCCAGGAACACCTCCCCTTCCAGGAACCCCTCCCTGCCTGTCCTACTAGGGAGCTAATAATATAGGGAGGTGACTAAAACAGAAATTGGAAATGCTCAGATGACTCCAAACCTATCAGTGTTTTTCTCTCTGTAAAGGCTTTTCAAAATGAATCTTTCAGAAGTTCAGTGAAATATTCTGGGGCAAGGGAGGGGAGCATATATCTCAATTTCATTTTGAACTGAAGAGTTTGCTGTTCATTCTAAAAGTTACTTTCTCTAAATTACCTAATATCTCTTTTGCTTGGCAGCCCAGCATTTACTGCATGTATTTTACACATTAAGTTTTGCAATCCTTTATAATTCTAGAGAATAACAAAATATCAGCTTATACCACTTGGTAGCTAAATGAACAATAGGACATCTTCTCATTCTGTATTGAAAGTGAGATTAATACAGAGTTCAGAGCAATTGGCTTGTCACTCTTTCAGTCAATTTATAGTGTACTCATTATATCTTTCATCTTTTGGAGAAGGGTAAAAATAAAAGTACCTTTACATGCAGCCCTAAAGGAAGGTATGGGGTCATTTATCATTCCAATTGTGACTTTCTTAAAATGGTGCATGTGGAGGAGGGAACAAGACTGTAGTCAAAAACACATACGAATGCCATAAGCACCAACACGCCCATATCTCTTAGCATCATTAAAACTGGATGTGTAAAACATATGTGTACTCTGCTAATATGGCTTTCTGCTGGAGAAGAGATTCTGGAGAAGAACATGAGGTGGCTGGTGAAAAGATGCATATGGACAAATGTTAGAAATCCTGACCCACAGATAGGATAAAGTTAGGCTTCTTTCTTACTGAATTGAAAGAAATTCGAGAAGCTTTTAACTTCCCAATACCTCTTATGGAGAGGAGACCCCCTTCAGCTTCACTGATTCACTTCATCATACTGATGATGATTTTCAGAAGCAACTGGGAAAACAGATACAAGAAATAAAAGTACATCTCCCTGAGGAACAGAGGTCAGAAATCATTTTTTTAAAGCCGTGATAGAGGGCTTCCACTTTCAGGAATATGGAGGAGACATGCTTTTCCCTATTCCTCACATTAAGTGAAACCTTGGACATTATATACAAATATAAGACTCTGAAAGGTGGAATGAAAAGGGAAATGACCTAGAGACATGGGGACCTGAGCAATAACACGGTGATGAGTTCACTGGATTTTTTTAAATTTATTTATTTTGCCTCATACATTCCACACTTCTTGATGACGAAACCCGGTAACCCAGAAACACTAACATGTGCAGACACACACAAAAAAACCCAGCAAAATCCAGCTCCCTCCAGCCAAAGGACAAGGAAAAAGGCAGCCTAGCAAGACAGAAAGTTCTTAAGCAATAATCATCCTACTCCAGCCAAACACCACAGAAAAAAGATGGTGATCCAACCCCAGCCATGTCAGCAAAGCCCAAGTGAGGAGTTAGACTTCTTCCCTCACCAGGCTATAATAAGGTGTCTCAACCTTCCCACCTGAAAAGGGTGGTGTCAAAGAAACTAAATAGGGAGCCTAGATATTCGTCCCCACTGGGTGTGGTGTCAGAGGAGGCCTAGTAGATGGTCAGAATTTTCACCACCCACCAACAGTCATGAGCCTGCCTCCTCAATGTGATGTCAGTGGAGGTCACATGGGGAGCAGTGATGAGGTACTGCTGGAGAGGTATCAGTGGAAACCTAGCGAGGAGCTTGAATGCTCATGCCAAGCCAGAAGTAATGAGGAACCCCTCCCTCAAGTGTCAATGGAGGCTGAGAGTGGAACCTGACCTTCTATCCCCACCTGGCAGTAATGAGGCAATGTCCCTCCCACCTCTTGCCATAGCAGTGTCAGAAAACCCAGCTAAAGCAGAAGGCTTAAATAAGATCCAGACTCTCATAACATTAATACCCCAAATGTACAGATTTCAATCAAAGGTCATGCATCATACCAAGAAACAGGAAGATCTCAAACCGAATAATAAAAGACAATCAACTGATGCTAACACAAAGATGTTAGAGCTATTATAATTATCTGACAAAGATTTTAAAGCAGCCACCATAAAAACGTTCTAATGAGCAATTAGAGACACCTTAAACCAAATTTTAAAATATGACATCAGATTATACTACAAAGCTATAGTAATCAAAATGGTATGGTACTGGAACAAAAATAGACACATAGATCAATGGAACAGAAAAGAGAGCCCATAAATAAACCCACACACTTATGATCAATTAATCTATGACAAAGGAGGCAAGAATATACAATGGGGAATAGAAAGTCTCTTCAGTAAGTGGTGCTGGGGGTCCCCGTGGCAGAGAGCAGGGTGAGAGGCCAACCGTGGCCTTCTCCCCAGGCCCTCCAGGCCACCTGGCCTTGGCGCCAGCAGGTGAGCTGGGTGTCTGGGGACAGGCTGAGGGCTGTGTCCCATGGAGCCCCAGAGCCCTCACCACAGCCACCCACCAGCTGGGCCCAGGCCTTGAGGCAGCGGTGAACCCCTCCCCCCATCCCCGCCTCTGCGACCTCATGGCGGCAACATCTCCATGGGTCACAGTCCATGGAGGCTTCAGCAAGTGAAGGATATGCACACTGCCATTCAGGCTTGTCAGCTCCCCCATCTCAGCTGTCCTCTGCTTCCTGCATCTCTCCAGTCTCCTAAATAACCACCACCACTTGCCCTAGAAATGGGATCTGGGCTTGGACCCAGCTGATTTGATTTGAGCTTTAAGCTCCCAAGTCCTCCAGCCCATCAGCCACCCCTGAGAGACTGAGGTTGACACCCAAGGAGACACCCATTCCACATTCCTGGTACGATGTCTAAGGAGCTACTATCTGGATTTGGGGTCAAGACTACCCTCACCCTTGACTCACATGTTCCTCAATGTGTCTGGCACAGAGAGCCAGCCACTGTTCTAAAGATGACTTCCTTTTATTAATCTTCCTTTGAGAGCAAGAAGATAATAAGAGAAGGAACTAGCAGAGCACTCTTCTAAAGAGTCAGAAAGAAACAAGAACACAGCCAGAAAAATTGGGACTTAATAAATAACAAGCAAAGGAAATCATCAGCAAAGGAAATCATCAACAAACGAAAAGAGAACCTACAGAATGGAAGAAAATATTTGCAAACAATGGAACCAACAAGTGGTTAATTTCCAAAATATACAGACAGCTCATACAGCTCAATATCAAAAAAACAAACAACCCAATCCAAAATTGGGCAGAAAATCTAAATAGACATTTCTCCAAAGAAGACATGCAGATGGCCAATAGGCACATGAAATGATGCTCAACATCGCTAATTATTAGAAAATGCAAATGAAAACTGCAATGATATACCACATCACACCGGTCAGAATGGCCATCATCAAACAGTCTAGAAATAATAAATGCTGGAGAGGGTGTGAGAAATGGGAACGCTCCTACACTGCTGGTGGGAATGTAAATTGGTGCAGCCACTAGGGAGAACAGTATGGAGGTTCCTTAAAAAACTAAAAACAGAGTTAACATATGATCCAGCAATCCTACTCCTGAGCATATATCTGGAGAAAACCATACTTCAAAAAGACACATGCACCCCAATGTTCACTGCAGCACTATTTACAATAGCCAAGACATGGCAGTGACCTAAGTGTCCATCAATAGATGAATGGATAAAGATGTGGGGGAGATATATATATATATATATATATATATATATCCACAATGGAATATTACTCAGCCATAAAAAAGAAATAACGCCACTTTCAGCAGCATGGATGGACCTAGCGATTATCATAATAAGTGAAGTAAGTCAGATGGCCGCTGAGCCTGCGCATCCGGAGGCTGTGCTCCGCAATGGGAGAGGCCACAACAGTAAGAGGCCCACGTACCACAAAAAAAATAAAATAAAATAAAAATACAATATACACACTACTATATATAAAATAGATAACCAATAAGAACCTACTGTACAGCACAAGGAACAATACTCAGTATCTTGCAATAAGCTATAATGGAAAAGAATCTGAAAGTTATACATATATATGTACAACTGAATCACTTTGCTTTACATCTGAAACTAACACAACATTGTAAATCAACTATATTTCAATAAAAATTTTAAAAATAATTTTTAAAAAGTGGTGCTGGGAAAACTGGAACAGCTACATGTGAAACAATGTAATTAGAACATTTTCTCACACAATATACAAAAATAAACTCAAAATAGATTAAAGACCCAAATATAAGACTGGAAAGCACAAATCTTCTAGAAGAAAACATAGGCAGAATATTCTTTGACATAAATTGTAGCAATATGTTTTTGGATCTGTCTCCTAAGCCAAAGGAAGCAAAAGCAAAACTAAACAAATGGGACCTAATTAAACTTAAAAGCTTTTGCACAGCAAAGGAAACCATCAACAAAACAAAAAGGCAACCTACTGAATAAGTGAAACATATTTGCAAATAATATAACTGATAACAGGTTAATATCCAAAATATATAAACAGATCATACAACTTAATATAAAAAAATACCTGATTAAGAAATGGGCAGAAGACATGAATAGACATTTTCCAAAGAAGACATACAGATGGCCAACAAGCACATGGAAAGATGCTCAACATCACTAATCATCAGGGAAATGCAAATCAAAACCACAATGAGATATCACTTCACACCTGTCAGAATGTTATTTGTGTTCTTTTTGAACACAAATATGTGTTCAGTGTTGGTGAGGTGTGGAGAAAAGGGGATCCTTGTACACTGTTGGTGGGAATGTAAACTGGTGCAACCACTATGGAAAACAGCAGGGAAGTTCCTCAAAAAACTAAAAGTAGAACTGCTATATGATACAGCAATTCCATTCTTCTGGGTATAGATCCCAAAAAACGAAAACACTAATTTGAAAAGATACATGCATCCCAATGTTCATAGCAGCATTATTTACAATAGCCAAAATATGGAAGCAACCTAAGTGCCCATCAACAGATGAATGGATAAGAAAGATATGGTGTGTGTGTGTGTGTGCGTGTGTGTATAAATATATACACAAACAATGGAATACCACTCAGCCATCAAAAAGAATGAAATTTTGCCATTTACAATAACGTGGATGGACCTAGAGAGTATTATGCTTAGTGAAATGTCAGAGAAAGACAAATAGTCTGATATCATTTATATGTGGAATCTAAAACACAAAACAAATGAACATAACAAAAAAGAAACAAACTCATAGAAAACATACTAAAGGGAAGGGGGGAGGGGCAGATAGAGGTAGGGGATTAACAGGTACAAACTACTACCTATAAAATACGCTACAGTGATATATTGTACAGCACAGGGAATATAGCTAATAGTTTATAGTATAAATGAAGTATAATCCATAAAAATTTCAAATCACTACATTGTATACCTGAGACTAATAATATTGTAAATCAACTATACTTCAATAAAAAAATAGAGAATCTCAGCAAAGAAACAGAAGACCTAAGAAGAACCAAATAGAAATTTTAGAACTGCAAAATATAATAACCAAAATAAGAAACTCAATGGAGGGGCTCAACATCAGAATGAATGGGAAAGAGGAAAGAATCAATGAATTGACAATAAGACAGTATAAATTATCCAATTGGAACAACAGAGAAAATAGACTGAAAAAAAAAATGAAAAGATCCTCAAGGAGCTGTGAGTCTAAAACAAAAAATCTAATATTTTTTGTTTAGGACCGGAGAAAATGGACAGGAATGAAAAAGTACCCAAAGAAATAATAGCTGAAAACCTCCATAATTTGGCAAAAGACAGAAAACTATAGATTCAAGAATTTGAGGGGCTTCCCTGGTGGCACAGTGGTTAAGACCCCCCCTGCCAATGCAAGGGACACAGGTTCGAGCCATGGTCCGGGAAGATCCCACATGCCACAGAGCAACTAAGCCCGTGCACCACAACTACTGAGCCTGTGCTCTAGAGCCTGCGAGCCACAACTACTGAAGCCCGCGTGCCTAGAGCCCATGCTCTGCAACAAGAGAAGCCACCACAATAAGAAGCCCATGCACTGCAACAAAGAGAAGCCCCTGCTCACCACAACTAGAGAAAGCCTGTGAGCAGCAAGGAAAACTCAACACAGCCAAAAATAAATCAATTAATTAATTTTTTTTAAAAAAAAAGAATTTGAGTGAATTCCAAACAGGATAAACTCAAATTCACACCAGGATGCAGCATAGTCTAAATTTTAAACCTTAAAGATAAAGAAAGATCTTGAAAGCAGCAAAAAAAGAAATGATTCACTAACTATAGGGGAAAAACAATTTGAATGACAGTGGATTTTTCAGTAAAATATATGGGGGCCAAAAATAAGTGGCACATTTTTCAAATATTGAAAGAAAAGAATTGTCAACACAGAATGCTATACTGAACAAAAATATCTTTCAGGAATGAAGAGAAAATCAAGACATTCTTAGATGAAGGAAAACTAAGAGAATTTGTCGTCAGATAACTTACCCTAAAAAATGCCTGAAGGAAGTTCTCTAAATAGAAAGGAAACAATACAAGAAAGAACTGTAAAATATCAAGAAAACTGAAAGAACACAGCAAGCAGAAGTATGAGTAAAAACAATAGACTGTCCTCTTCATTATGTTTAACGGTGCAAGCAAAAATAATAACACCGTGTAATGTGATTCTAAATATACATGGAGTTCTGTTTTTCAGTTCCACATATAAGGAGCTTGGAATTCACCACTCCACCCTAAAAACAAGTAAAAAGCTGAACAGACTGAAAAAATCAATAACTCTTCTTGGGCAAATAAGAGACTGGACAACACAGGACAAATCACTGCTCCCAAGAAGGGAGAGACTAAGAGGTGAATGCAGGGAGATGTGGCTTTCTGGAGCAGAGACTCGTGAGCAGAAACTGCCATGGGAACCAGTGTTGGGGTTGGAAAGCCGGAATTATAACTGATAAATTGCTGTGCCAACAACTCTGAGTATTAAAATCTCTGGGGTGTGGGGGGGCTTCCCTAGTGGCGCAGTGGTTGAGAGTCCGCCTGCCGATGCAGGGGACGCGGGTTCGTGTCCCGGTCCGGGAAGATCCCACACGCCGCGGAGCAGCTGGGCCCGTGAGCCATGGCCGCTGAGCCTGCGCGTCCGGAGCCTGTGCTCCGCAACGGGAGAGGCCACAACAGTGAGAGGCCCACCTACCGCAAAAAAAAAAAAAAAAGACTAAAACATAATCATAGGACTATAGAATGCTTCCCCTCCCCTCACAGCTGAGGACCACATTACTAAAGATCTATTTATAGCAGTTCCTTTTACCCAGTACATCATGTCCAGCTAACAAAAAAAAACTTACAATGCATACATACCAAAAGGCCAAAAACACAATTTGAAGAGACAAAGCAATCATCAGAAGCAGATATGGCAGAGATGTTGTAATTATCAGACTAGAAATTTAACACAACAATGATTAATACACTAAGGACTCTAATGGATAAAGTAGACAGCATGCAAGAAAAGATGTGTAATAATAATAGCAACAATATATTCAATTACATATGCTTATGTATATGTTTTAGGCATGTGTGTTTATATAATACATATATATGTACATATATAATATATATAATACATATATAATATACATATATGTATATATAATACAAATGCTTATGTTTGCTTATATATAAATAAAATGACAGCAAAGATACAAGGGACTAGAGAAAGGAATTAGGATTATTTTATTATTATACAGTACTGACACTACCTGTGTAGTGGTATAGTGTTGTTTGAGAGTAGACTTGGATTAGTTGTGAATGTATATTGCAAACTCTAGGTCAACCACTAAAAAAAGTCAAAAAAAAAAAAGAGGTATAACTAATATACTAAGAAAGGAGAAAAAATAAATGAAGGAAGGTAAAGAGACATTTAAAAAGGCAAGGTTTCTTTTTTTTTTTCAATATTTATAGATTATACTCCATTTAAATTTATTACAAAACAGTGGCTGTGTTTCTCTGTGCTGTATAATATATCCTTGCTGCTTATCTATTTTTTTTTTAACATCTTTATTGGGGTATAATTGCTTTACAATGGTGTGTTCGTTTCTGCTTTATAACAAAGTGAATCAGTTAAACATATACATATGTTCCCATATCTCTTCCCTCTTGCGTCTCCCTCCCTCCCACCCTCCCTATCCCACCCCTCCAGGCGGTCACAAAGCACGGAGCTGATCTCCCTGTGCTATGCGGCTGCTTCCCATTAGCTATCTACCTTACGTTTGGTAGTTATCTTTAACTACCATAACTACTAAATATGTTATACAAAAAATACACTAAAAACACTCTAAATATATTAAAATGAAATTATAAAAAATGTTCAAGTATCCATAGGAAGGTAAGGAAAAAAAAGCAAAAACCAAAGAGAACAAAAAGAAAGCAAAAAATAAAATGACAAACTAAGTCCTAACATACCAACAATTATATTAAATGTAAATGGTCTAAATACAAGAATTAAAAGACAAACTGGCAAAATTGATTTAAAATTATAATCCAACTATATACTGTCTACAAATTCACTTCAAATATAATGACATAGGCAGGCTAAAAATCAAAGGTAAATACAAATATTAATATAAGGAAAACAGTAGTGACTATATCAATATCAGACAAAGTAGACTTCAGAGAAAAGAAAGTGGACAGAGAGGACATTATAGAGAGAAACATTATGTAATAGTAAAAGAATCAGTCCACCAAGAAGACATAGCAATCCTAAATGTGTATGCACCAAACAACAGGGCTGCAAAGTATATGAAACAAAAACTCAAGGGACTAAAAGGAAAAACAGACATGTCCACAATTATAGTTGGAGATTTCAAACCCTCTCTCTCAACAGTTGATAAAACAAATAAACAGAAAAATCAGAACTCAATAACACCATCAACCAATGGGATCTAACCAACATTTATAAAATAATCCATCCACTAACAGCAGAATACACATCTTTTCAAGTGTCCATAGAACATATACCAAAATAGACCATATCCTGGGCCATAAATAAACTTTGACAGATTTTTAAAAACAAATATTAAGGAAGGTTTTCTTCAACTACAGCAGAATTAAACTAGAGATCAATAATAAAAAGATAACAGTAAATGTTCTAAATACTTGAATAGTCCATGGAACAAAGAGGTATCAAGGAAAATGAAAAAATACACTGAATTGAATTAAAATATAACATATAAAACTTTGTGGGATACAGCAAAAACAGCACTGAAAGAGAAACTCAGAACACCAAATGCATACGTTATAAAAGAGGAAAAAAATCTCAAATCAATAATTGAAGCCCTGGGGCTTCCCTGGTGGCACAGTGGTTGAGAGTCCTCCTGCCAACGCAGGAGACACGGATTCATGCCGCGGAGCGGCTAGGCCCGTGAGCCATGGCCGCTGAGCCTGCATGTCCAGAGCCTGTGCTCCACAACGGGTGAGGCCACAACAGTGAGAGGCCCACACACCACAAAAAATAAAAATAAAAAAATAATAATTGAAGCCCTGACTCAAAAACCTAGTAAAGGAAGAGCAAAATAAGCCCAAAACAGAAATATAAAAGGAAATAATAAAGGCAAGGCTAGAAACCAATGAAAACAGAAAAATAGAGAAAAATAAAAAATAGAGAAATAAAGAAAATATAGAGAAAAAAAGAAAAATAGAGAAAATCAATGAAACAAAGAGCGGGTATTTAAACATATCAGTAAAATTTACAAACCTCTTGTAAGACTAATGAAGAAAAGAAGAGAGAAGACAAAATCATCCATATCAGGAATGAAATAGGATATCACTACAGACCCTGCAGAAATCAAAATTATAATAAGGGACTACTACAACTAACTCTACGCATAAAAATTTAACAATGTAGATGAAATGTACCGATTTCTCAAGAAACACAAAGTACCATAACTCACCCAATATGAAATAAGTTGAATCACTCTGTAACTATTAATGACATTTAATTCATAATTTTTAAACTCCCCCAAAAGAAATCTTTAAGCCCAGCTGGTTTGACACCAGTTCCACACAATCTCTTTCAAAAAGTATAAGAGAAAGGAAGCACTCTCCAATTCATGCTATAAAGTTAGTATTACCTGATACCAAACAGACAAAAACAGTACCAAAAAAAAAACCAAAACCAAAGGAAAAAAAACACCCCTAAACCCTGCAAACTAATATCTCTTATGAATATACCTGTAAAAATCTTTTTTTTAATTTTTAAAATGTTAGCAAATAGAATTCAGCAATATATTAGAATTATATGCCATAACCAAGTGAGGTTCATTCAAGAGATGCAAACAAGCTATCTGAATATTTAAAATTCAATGTAATCTACCATATCAACAAAATACAGAAAAAAAAGTCACATAATCATATCGATTGAGGCATTAAAAAATTGACAAAACTTAACACCCATTCATGATAAAAACTCTCAGACAACTACAAATAGAAGAGGATCTCCTCAAATTGTTAAATAGCATCTACAAAAATCCTAGAACTAACATACTTAATTGTGAAAGACTGAATGCTTTCTCCCTAAAATCAGGAACAAGACAAGGATGTCTGCTCTCAGCACTCTTATTCAACACTGTTGTTAGAAATTCCACCTACTGCAGAAAGGCAAGAGAAAGGAAGAAAAGGCATATATATCAGGAAGGAAAAAATAAAACTTTCTCAATAATGTAAGTATTATTGTCAACAGAGAAAAACAAAAAAAAAAGTAAACCCCCAAAAACAAATCTTAAAATAAGTGAGTTCATTAAGGTTACAAGGTAAACATACAAAACTCAATTGTATTTCAATATACTAGCAATAATCAGGGACAGTAAAATGTTAAGTATAGTACCATTTACAAATTTCAGAAAAAGTGAAATGCTTTGGTATAATTCTAACAAAACATACACAGAGGGGCTTCCCTGGTGGCGCAGTGGTTGAGAGTCCGCCTGCCGATGCAGGGAACACAGGTTCGTGCCCCGGTCCGGGAAGATCCCACATGCCACGGAGCGGCTGGGCCCGTGAGCCATGGCCGCTGAGCCTGCGCGTCTGGAGCCTGTGCTCCACAACGGGAGGGGCCACAACAGTGAGAGGCCCGCGTACAGCAAAAAAAAAAAAAAAAAAAAAAAAAAAAAAAACAAACATACACAGAGCTTGTATACTGAAAACTACGAAACTGTAACGAAAGAAAGCAAAGATCTAAATAAATGGAGAGCCATGCTGTGTTCATGGATTGGAAGACTCAACATAGTATAGACATCAATCTCTCAAAATTGATGATTTAATGCAATTCCTATTAAAATCTCTGTAAGAATTTTCATAAAGACAAGACTATTTTAAAATTTATGGAAAGCCACAGTAAACAGAATAGCTAAGACACTTTAGAAAAAGAGTGAACTGAAAGGAATCAGTCTACTGGATTTCAAAACTTTTTATATAGCTACAGTAATTAAGACTTTGTGGTATTAGTGGAATGTAGACACAAAGATCAATGAAACAAAATTGAAAACCGTAAGTAAATTCACATAAATATGCTCAATTGATTTTTTTATAAAGGCACAAAAGCAATTCAATAAAGCAAAGATAGGCTTTTCAATAAATGGTGCAAGAGTATTTGTACATCCATAGGTGAAAACAAACCAAAAAACAAACAAAAAATTTGACCTAAGTCTGACACTTGATACAAATATTGACTCAAAATGTAAAACTTTTAGAAAAAAAACATAGGAGAAAATCTTTGGAATCTTAGTCTATGCAAAGCATTCTTAGACGTGACACCAAAAGTATGATCCCTAAAAATCTAATTGATAAATTAGACTTCATCAAAATTGAGAACTTTTACTCTGTGAAAGATTCTGTTTAAAAGGATGAAGAGACAAGTTACAGAATGACAGAAAATATTTGCAAACCACATGCCCAAAAAAAGACAAGTATTTCGATTTATAAAGAACTCTCAAAATTCAACAGTAAAAATTTAAAAAGTTAATTCAATTTGAAAGTGGGGAAAAGACATGAACAGACATTTCACCAAAGAGAATGTCAAGTAAGCACATTAAAACATATTCAATATCATTAGCTATTAGGGAAATTCAAATTAAAACCTCAATGCGATAAATCACTCCACACCTATCAAAATGGCTAAAATAAAAATTAGTAGCAGCATTAAATGCTGGTGTGAATGCAGAGAAATTGGGTCACTCACACATTGCCGGTGGGAATGTAAAACAATACAGCCACTGAGGAAAACAATATGACAGTTTCTTTAAAAAACTAATTATGCAACTAACAAATGACTCAGCAATTATACTCCTGAGCATTTATTTATCCCAGGGAAATGAAGTCTAATGTTCACACAAAAACCTGTATACAAATGTTCATAGCAACTTAATTTATAATAGCCAAAAATTGGAAGTAATCTAGATATCCTTCAAAGAGTGAATCATTAAACTGTGGTGCATCCATACCATGGAATACTACTCAGCAATAAAAAGGAACAAACTGTTGATACACACAACAAACTGAATAAATCCCCAGAGAATAATGGAGTTATATACTATATGATTCCATTTATATAATCTTCTTAAAATGAAAAAATTACAGAAATGGACAACAGATTAGTGGTTGCCAGGGGTTAAGGAGGTGGAGCCAGGAGGAAAGTGGGTGTGGTTATAAAAGGGCAACACAAGAGATCTTGTGGTGATGAAACTGTTCTATATCTTGACTGTACCAGTGTTAATATCCTGGCTGTAATATTCTACCACAGTTTTGCAAGATGTTACCATTAGGGCAAACTGATAAAGAATACACAGATTCTTCCTGTATTACTTCTTACTGATGCATGTGAATCTGCAATTATCTCAAAATAAAAAGTTTAAAAAATATATACTCAAACCTCCAAATAAATTATGCCATTCAATGTGGAAAAATAAAATTTTATTTTATTTTTTAAAATATTTATTTATTTGGCTGTGTTGGTTCTTCGTTGCAGCACACAAGATCTTCCTTGCAGCACATGGGATCTTTCGTTGCGGCGCTCGTTGGGGGACACAGGCTCTTCACTGAAGCGCGCGGGCTTCTCTCTAGTTGTGGCGTGCGGGTTTTCTCTTCTCTAGTTATGGCGCGGGCTCCAGGGCACGTGGTCTCTGTACTTTGTGGCACATGGGCTCTCTAGTTGAGGCTCAAGAGCTCAGTAGTTGTGGCGCACAGGCTTAGTTGCCCCACGGCATGTGGGTTCTTAGTTACCCCACCAGGGGTCGAACCTGCATCCCCTGCATTGGAAGGCGGATTCTTTACCACTGGAACACCAGGGAAATCCCCAAAACTAAAATTTTAAAAAGCCATGATACATTGTTTCATGAACGAAGTGATAGCGAGGTTTCATAATTGCGCTTTAACTGTATACTAAACATAATTTCTTTAAAGTGCTATCATTATGGGAATTTTCAATTAGGACTTGGTAATACAGTTTAGCTGGAAGTTTTTTGCACATTTTGTAACATATCACAGGTAGATGACTTAGATTTCCACATTGTACTTTTTTATGACTAAAATACCAACTAACATACAAAATTCACTAAATTTAAATGGAGAAATATGAGGCTTGTTTGCCTATTTGAATGCTAGCCAAAAGCTAAAGGAAACTGCTATACTATGAATAGCAGAAACAACTCTGTTTCAGAAACTAAGTTTATTTTAGAAATTAATTTCAAGCCTGTTTGAAAACAATTGTCATTCTAATAAGAATTAAAATTCAAACCATTTTGGATGATAAATATTTAAAAGCATTTGGTCTGGAAACTAAACTGGAACAGAGCAAGGAAACTAATGTTATCAAATCCACTGTGGTCCACACTGCTAACCCCTGGAAAAACATCCTCGTTCTGTAACCACCACTACAGTCAGAGAAACATGATATTTATTCCTGAGGATCCAATTCTCATTTCATCTATCTTTTGTCTTCTTAGAAGACATCTTTAAAAGCTTTATTTAAAAAAAAAATCCTTTGTGCACCCAATTCCTGATGCATGAACATGTACAAACATACCTAATCTTCTCTCCTAAATCCAGACTACATGAAATCCAATAGGAAGTCCCATTTCAAGCCCAGTGTCTTCCTTCTCTGCGTAATTTACCCATGCATTTATGTTTGAGATCAACCTCCTCTAATTGCCATTATTGGAAAGAAACTACACTGTTTCCCAAGGTATACACTAAGCCTGTGCAGGGGACACCAACAAAGTAGGGAGCATCAACCGACAGGAAAAGTGAAAGGTAGAAATTATCAAAGTTATGTATGAGGGGAAAATTAGAACTTAATTGAGCTATATGGCTTAGTACAGATCTCCTCAACTTACACTGGGGTTACATTTCAATAAACTCATCATAAATTAAAAATACTGTAAGTTGGAAATTATTTAATACATCTAACCTTCTGAACATCATAGCTTAGCCTAGCCTACCTTAAATGTGCTCAGAACACTGAAATTAGCCTACAGTTGGGCAAGATCATCTAACACAAAGCCTATTTTATAATAAGTATTGAGTAGCTCATGTAATTTACGGTACTGAATACTGTACTGAAAGTGAAAACTAGGATGGTTGTATGGGGACAGGATGGTTATAAGTGTATGGGTTGTTTACCCTCGGGTCACAGGGCTGACAGGGAGCTGCAGCTCACTGCGGCTGTCCAGCATCACAGGAGTATCAGACCCCATACTGCTAGCCCAGGAAAAGACCAAAATTCAAAATCCGGTCTCTACTGAATGCATATCGTTTTTGCATCATCATAAAGTTGAAAAATTCTGAGTCGAACCATCATAAGTCAGGGACTGTCTATAGCTGTATTAATTTGCTAAGACTGCTGTAACAAAGTACCACACACTGAGTGGCTTGAACAACAGTTTATCATCACAGTTCTGAAGGTTGATAGTCCAAATTCAAAGTGTCAGCAGGGTTGGTACCTTCTGAGGGCTGTGAGGAAGAATCAGTTCCATGCCTCTCCCCTCGTTTCTGGTGGTTTGCTGGCAATCTTTATCATACCTTGGCTGTAGGAGCATCACCTCAACCACTGCCTTCATCTTCATAAGTTAGTCTTCCTGTGTGAGTGACTGGGTCCAAATATCCCGTTATCCAGTCATTTGGGGTTAAGGCCCACCCTAAAGACCTCATTTTAACTTGATGGTCTCTATAAAAACCCTATCTCCAAATAAGGGTACATCCTGAAATACTGGGGGTTAAGACCTCAACACAGGAATTTCGAGGGAACGAAATTCAACTCATCCCAGTAGTGTTTCATTTTAAATGACTCTGGGAGGGAAAGGGCCACCCAGATCTTCACGGTGACTCTCCTCCCCCTCACCCCATCTGAATGACTCCCCTTCCAAGGCTCTATTAGGCCATGGCTGTGTGTCCCTTTCTGTTATCATCTCTTATCAGCTTTGCTTGTGTTGAGCTTCTTGTCATTTTTTTCCTTAGTTTGTCCCCATTTCTAACTCTCTATGTTCTAAAACTCAGTTTCTCCCCCAGCAATGCCCTTGGTCTCATGGCCAGCCTTTGCATAAAGAATGGAAACTGGTACTATTGCTTTCACCTCTGGCTCACATGCCTTCAATTACCAAATGAAAATAGGTTGGATCAATGTGCAAATGAAGCCACAGTCAGCCCCACAAAATGAGAGTGAGTCAGTAGCAATCCTCCTTCACAAGAAAGCTCTCAAGTGAACAGAGGATCTCCTGACCTCAGAGCATCCCCATACTTCCCACCTACACAAAAGATACAAACCAACTTTATAGTAAAAGACTACTGGAGAAAATATTCAAGTACGTTTTTATCACGCCTATACGGAAAGTGACTATGAAGTGGTTTTATGTGGGAAAACATTTTAATCTGTAAAAACGTTGCATTTTATCCTGGAATCTAGTAGAAAAATCTTAAGTTTCGATACGCTAAAAAAATCATTAACTGAGAAAACGAATAATCTGATGATTGAATAATCTGAAGCAGTTAATAGGGTAAGAAAGAAAGTGTGCTATAAACTACCTTCTAGTGTTAAGCTAATCCGTAATAGGGGTCCTTTGGATGCAAGACAAAATATTGATACATCTGGAGAAAAAGATACAGGTCTTATAGATATGATCATTTTATAAGTAAAATACAATGAAGTACTGAGAACCCTAGTATCCATGGGGGTTTATATCAACCAGTTCGATACCTTTCTTTATATACAAAACTACAACAACAGAAGTGGTTGGATCCCTCTCATTTCCATAGTGCTTCTCCAATGTGGTACAAGGCAAATTGCAATGGGTCCTTCTTCCACTGAGCACATTTCTATACAGTGAATCCAGGCCAAACTAAACATCATTAAAGTAGTACCTTAAAGTTGGAATGGATGTTAAAAGCTTCTTTAATCCAACCCTCAGCTCACACATGACCCAAATAATTCATACCTGCCAAAAAAGTCATCTAATGTTTGATTTCCAGTCGCTGGTGATGAGGGTCACTATACCTTACCCTAAAACCCCTTCCATTTTTTATACAGTTGTGAAAATATAATATCTACTTTTTTATTCATTTAACTACTCATTTAGCTGTTTATCACTTCAACAAATATTTATTGAGAACCTATTATGAAACCACCAGGCACTACACAATGTGCTATTATAATCCTTGTAGAGGACTTAGACATTTATGAAGAGCTTTCCACAAACATCAAGACATTTAATCCTCACAAAAAACCTGTAAATAGACTCTGGTTATTAATTTGTTATTTCCACTAGAGATGAGAAAATTAAAGTTCAGAATTTAAGTCACATCACCAGTGAAAGAACTGAGAATCAAACTGGTAATTCTAGATAGTACTCTTTCAAATGTATAAACTAACACAAAACAAATTCATCACCCCTTCACATAACAATGTTGATATACCTAAAGATATCACAGATTCCTGTTATGTATTCTCTTCTCCCCAGTAAACACCTCCAGATCCTCCAATGTTTCATCATACAAATCGGAGTTAAGACCCTGGACATACCCAGAACCGAGCATGATAGCCCATATGAAACAGGACCTGACCAGAAAAGGGAAAAACTATTGCCCCCTTTGAGACACATTTTAAATATTGTAGTCTATAATCAGATCAGTTTTGGGTAACCAGGGAATACTGTTGATTTACATTGAATTTGCAGCTAATATGTAATATCAGAAACTCATATCTTCCCACTCCTTTCTCTGCCCCCTGTTAATTTTGTCTGTTATATAGTGGAATTTTGAGACCTAATCACAAGACTTTAAAGTATGTCAAACACCTACACTTAGCACAGTTACTGAGGCAGCAACCTCCACAGAGTGGAGGTCAAAAACACAAGAACTATTAGATAAAGTTGTTTAGCTTTTAATTTTATTTCACTTTTATAGGTATGTTTTATTTATTTGTATTTTTTTCTATTAACTGGGCATACACTTCCAGATTCAAGTATTAATACTACCACTAAATAATAGCAATTCAAACCTATGCAAATACTTCACATAAATTGTTTAATTTAATCTCATTAGGACCCTGTGAAGCAACTGACAATGAAGAAACTTTCGTTCCAAGAAATTAAATAAGTTTGCCCAAAAGCCACGAAGAACATGCTGGAGCTGGGATTCCCACCCAGATATATCTGACTTTGACCCAGCAGGCTGTCTCTCTGCCATGACCACCTTTTTGTTCTGAATAACTGAAAGTGTCATTTTTTGTTTGTCTTTCTTAGGACTGTTTAACTGCCAAAATGCTTTTCACATGGTAAACTACAAAATAGTGGGTTGTTTTTTCTTTTCTATTAGGAGTTTTCATCATTCTGACTTTTAGCCTAGTACTAGGCTATTATTATAGGTCCAGTTTTTTTAACACATTCCTGATTATGGGACCTTTTTCTACCTCTTATATTTCTCACTAATCAAACTCATCCTTTTTCCCTAAAACTGTTCATTGAATTTTATTCCTTACCTCATTAAGATACCATCAATGTCTCAAATGAGAAACTTCAGAGTCATTACTAATTCTGCTTGCCTTCTAACCCCAACACAGAATCTTTCATCAAGACTATAGCTCTTACTTCCCAAACATCTCTTAAATCCTTGATGCAGGCCCCAACAGTATTTTTCATATCATACTGCACTGGACCCTAAATGATCCACCTGCTTCTAGTCTCCCTGGCTGCATTCCACCCCAAACAATGCACCAGATTTATCTTCCTAACCATATAGCTAAGTATTTTTCAACGTTTTATAAGCTGACCCCAATCTATATTTCCTGCTGTGTATATCTCTACTCTCTGTTCCCCCATGGCCACATCTATGCTATGTGGCCCACCCCTATCAAATAGCCCATGTTCTTTCACAACCTTGCTTTTTTGGATGCCATTTCCTCTGTCTGGAATGAGTTTCTTGTCCTGGCAAAGACCCAGCTCCTATCACCTCCAATACACCTCCACATTCCTTCAGATAGAACTCACTGTTCTGACATTTTTGCTAACACAACTTTTTGTACATAATTCTTATATAAACACGCATGCTTTGTTGCAATCATGTTTTCATCAACGGCCTCTCCTACATGAATGAGTTCCTCATAAACAACCATCTCGATATTTTTGCTTATCACCTTAGTACAGTGCCAAATATTGTACACAGTAGATGTTTAATAAATATTTTCATGAAAGAATGAAAGTACTTCCTTTGAGATCTGAGCTGACTAGAAATTTTCCTATAATACATATTGGTCTGTTTAGTTACCTCCACATTTCTTCTTAATTGGTATTATTTGTTTTTGTACTGTTAGAATTTCAACTTTGAAATCTCCTGTACTTCTCAGGCTGTCTTCTCTTTTGTGGTTTCAAAGTCATCTTTGTTCTGAACTTTTGACTCCACAGTAAGTCATGACTGACAGACTTTTGTGCCTAAGAATTTAAAAACCCTCAGAAATTAGTCGATAACAATTTCCTAACTCTTTGATGAGGATTATGATTGACAACCGTATGATAGGTGAGAATCTGCCCTTTTACTGAGAACTTCAGCTCCCCTCAATCATCCAGAATCCCCAAATTCTCTACAAACTCATTTGGTCTGATATTCACATCTCAGTAATGCCAAGTCAGCACTGGCGCACAGATAGACAAGAAAATGTTATCTGCCCATTTTGCAAATGGGAAAATTAGACCCAGAATGACCAAGGAGACTATCTGATATAGTTAAGCAAGTAGACCCTATACTAAAAAGAAGGTCTAATAAGGCCTCTGCTCCAAAAACTGGCTCATTTCCTTCCTTACATATTTCTTTGTGTTTTATTTCCCTAAGGGCTTTATAGAAATTTCTATCATTTGCAATCTGTTCTTCTTAGTTATATGAATCTATTTTCTCTTCAACCATCATTTTTCTTTCCTTGACTTAAAAAAAGAAAATAAAGAACCAGCTTTACTAAAAACATGTTGCAGCTCTCCTACACTTCAGTAACTACAGAAGCTAAAACTGACTTACTTTACTGCATGTTCTGTCATTCATCTAATGGTATAATCTAAGAGAATAACCTCTGGTTTGAAAATTATAAGGGCACATCTTAAGACTGGACAAACTTAAATCTGATGTGAGTACAAGTCATGGAATTTTTTGGCGTGGTGTGTCCTTGGAAATTATCCGGGCTAACCCTTTCTTTACTGAAGGCTGGTGAAAACTGAAGCTCAGAAAGGCCAGTGACTTTTCTGGTGTCACAGATCAAGATTATAAGCCAGGCCAAGAACAGAACTCAACACTCCTGACTCCTTTCCCCGTGCCCTTTCTACTTTTGGCTGTTTCAAGTATGGAGACCACACCTTGTTATATTACCTTGCCTAGACTCAAAGCTAAACAATGGTAATAGAATGATGGGATATGAAAGTGATTAATCTTTAAGAGAAAAGAAAGCCTTCTGATATGCTTCATACCAGTCATCACTTTGAGTATGGAAAAACACATTGGTTTCTGAACACACTGATGTCTTCAGCTCTATTATCAGAGAGTAGCACTGTTGAGGGTCTACCATATTCTAGTTATTGGGAATAATGAACACCATGGACCTAGCTGCCTGCCTTATGGAGCAAGCCCAGACGGGAAGATAGATATTATGTAAATCATTATAAACAATTAAGTAAAAACTTACAATATGCAAAGAGATGAATCGGCTGCTGTGGGAATATGTTACTGAGAGCCCCAACCTGGTCTGGGTTATCAAGAAGTATGTCCCTGAGGCACTGATGTTGAACCTGAAATCCAGAGGATATGTAAGGGTTCCAATGGGAGTATTCCATCAGAGGACATAGAATTAGGAAGATCAAGGGTGCAGAGAATGCTGCACGGTTGTGTTTAGAAAACTGAGAGATGTACCACAGGGCTAAGGCAAATGTAGTGACAGGAGACAGAATTAGAGACAGAAGTGTAACCAGATCACCCAGAGCTGTGTAGATCATGTTAAGGGCTTGGGAATCCACTTAGGCATTTTAAGCAGGGGGAAATATGACCAGATATACATTTTAAAAAGATCATTCCAGTATTCTTAGGAGAATGGGTTAAAAGGATAGCATGTAGACAGACCAGGCAGGAGGTGAACACCTAGGCCAGGTGAGACATGTACATAGTCTGTACTCTAGACCTCCCAGTTTAATTCAGCAGTACTCTCTATTCCAACGACATAGCTTGTGTTTCTTCTTTGCCTTTTTTAATGAAAGGCAAACCAGTTAGTCAACACTGCTCTTAATAAACACAATCTTTAAAAAAGATAGCAGCCACCTAATGGATATTTTAAAACAATTATTTTTCTGTATCATTGAAGGAAGCTCTTCTTGTTGCATTAGGGTTGTAATTGTAACTGTATTTGGACTAACTGCAAACATTATCACTGTAAAGAGCTTTGACTTAAACCATACATTTTCAGCACAAATAACATGAGTTAGTAATCAACTCTATCGAAGCAACAGTAAAGTGCTATCCATCGTGTTTATTTTGATTGTGCTCTGTGTTAATTTTTTACTTATGGTTTTGGTGTAAGTTGGATAGTAAAAGTGGATGGAATACCTAGAATAATGCATTGACTTCACGACAGGATCCAAAAATATTCTGTCAAATCATTTTGATGATTGCTGCAATAATCAGATATCGTAAATATGTACTTTTGGAAAAATTTACCTGAAGTAATTTTAGGTTTTCAAAAAGAATTGTTTTCACATAAATAAATTATCTTATTTTCTTAAGGAAACCAATGGACAGTTTTCATCACCTTGTGTGATATAAGACCTAACTCTAACATATAAATGAGTGCTACCATTTATTACTCTCTTTTTGACAACCTGAATTATCTTTTGGCTATTACTCTGAATGATGAATCAAGTGATTTAAAAGTAGAGCTCAAAACTGGAAAATTGAACTTGTAAGCGCTTTTATCTTAAGTAGACAATACGTTAATATACCTTGAAGAGTAAGTGCTCTAGCTTTGAGCTAACTTTACGACCAACAGGTTCTTCAGTGAGTGATTTTAGACTAATACAATATGCAGGTCTTGGGAATCAGGGTTAAGTATGAATTGTTTTTCATCATGAAAGCCCAACTCAGCAGATATGTAAACTGTTTTACTCTGACAAATTGTATAATACATTCAACCAACTGTCACTGAATAATGATAAGTTTTCTTTGGAGAAAGACAAATAATTTATTTCTAAGAACTATTGTTTTGTATATCGTTATTTTATCTTATTTTATTTCAACTTTTGATTTAAAAGAGAAATGGCTCTTGCTAAGACAATGTGGAATATTCATTTTTCTCCCAAGTTGGCCTGGGGTATACCAGTGCTAGAATCTCTGGTTTTGAGGGGAGTAGATTTTGTTTCATTATTCTTTCAGAAAATTGAATGATTTTTCACCATTTATTCCTTTTCGAAATCCCTGGTTCTACTGACCAGTAAAGACAGCAGGTGATGATAATCCCCAGTCCCATCCCCAATATGGGGATACCACTCATTACCACTGAGTGGTAAAGCAAATTCCTGCATGTCTGCTTCACGTTCATAAAACAAAGGACCCTGAAATTAAAACAAAAAGGGGGCTTTTACACTTAATTGTGTCTGTCTCCGCCAGTTCTGTTCCAACATGGACCTGTATGTGCCGTTTACTTTTAAGTTCCTCACCATTTTCCTAAGTACACAAAACCTGGGGAAACAACAACGAATCTTGTTGTATCTGTTTATTTCTTCTAGGTTGGACGAATTGAAGACTTTCTATACCAATTAGAGGATAGTTTCTTAAAAACTAAAAAACAGAGAACTGCTCGAAGGCAAAAAACAAAAATGAAGCAGCTTCAAACTGTGCAGCAAAAGCTAGTCACTGGAGAGCAGGCAACACCACCGAGACGTTCCAGAAAAAGGGCCAATGGCATCTCGCCAGCCTGACTGTGACAGCCCAGCAACAAAGGCCTACGCCAAAAGAAATGAGGTGGTGCCCCTCTTGGCAAAGAGGGTCTACACTTCGTTAATCTCAACTGGCAGCAATAAATGTTCTCAGCAAGTTTGGCCTGACTCTTGCTCAAATTCATCTTACTTAGTTAAACAGCTTATAAAGCAACCATTGCCGCCTCTTTCACCTGTCTTGCTCTTTCAACGTTGACTAAAGTACACCAGGTCTACCCAAGTCCACTTACAGTATATGTGCATATTCATGTGTATTCACTAAGGATTAGTCACATACCGTATACAGATATGGATAATATAAATGTAGATTTTTTAAATTATAAAATGGATAATATACTTACTCAATCCTTATAGAGATAGCCCTACGTGGTATGGCTGATATCATCAGTTATTTCACTAACATCTGTATTCTTTCCTCTGGATCCTTCATATCCCCTCCCCTTAAATGACGCAACACAAATGCATATATTTGACAAGATAATGAGTCAAGAGCCATTACTCAAGACCTCAGTTAACAACAAGGAGGTCTGAAGATAGAGTAAGAAGATGGGACCTATATACAGAGTAAAATAAACAAGAAAATGTAAATTTTAAAAATAATGGAAAAAATAAGATCTCAGAGTACATTAATAACATGAAAAGGAAAAAAGGGAATAAAATATTTAGTGCTGAATTTTTCATTATACGGTGAGATTGTAAAGGAATCAATAATTTAGCCTTACGTATATGTTAGATTTGTGTAGTCATAATTATGCAAGATATAAATATTCTGAAACTTTGAAATAAATTACGACCTTGATTTCCCTGTGGACCATTTGCTTAATTCTCACCTTTATCAAATAGTTTCCTCTTTTATCCCACTCCACCCAGAGATCATCACCATTGCCATCATGTTCCCTCAGGTTAGTTATTAATATAATGGTAGTCAGTTACAGACAGGGGCGTTTAAGAAACTCCTTTTTGTTTCTAGACTCACACCAGCAAGGCATCTCAGTTCTGTTCTCATAAGTACTGGAAAATAATTTCTTTCTATGGACACTTGAGTCTGTAACCAAATGTGGGAGTCTAAGACAAATGGCTCAGCCTCCCATCCAGCCAGTTCTGCTGTTATCCCTTTTGACCACTGTCCAGGAACTTCCTATTAATAAATATATATATATATATATTTATATCCTTATAACATTTTATATATATATATATCCTTATAACATCTCTAGGAAACAGAACTTGTTGAGCTTTGAATTTAACTTCAGTGTTAAAATTTTATTTCCAAAAGAATTTCTATGTTCTGTAATACTTTAATTAATTTTTTAACTGGGATGGAATCTTAGCACTGCCTGTTTTCTGAAAGCCCTGTTGATATTCAGTAGCTGTTCAATTGCTTTATCTTTGTTCTTCAAAAATTAGTGTTCTCTCATTCCACAGTGTTAAAAGATTATATTTGAAAATAATATAGTTACAATTATTAGATTATGGTTTCACTGTTTGACCACTTCTCCCAAATCCAATACTAAATATCCATTGGTTGTTTTTGGCTGGGGCTTGGGTAGGAAAAGGAAGGCAGTTCCAGTTGGTCTTAGGAAGGATGATATAAAATGGAAATCAAAAAAATTCAAAAGAAACTTTTTTTCAGAAAAAAGTTAATCAACACTCATAGCTCTTCAACAAGGTATCAAATAATCAGAATTCTTAATAGGTGTAATAGCAAGGTCCATAGGAATGAATTTCGCTCATTGTTTCAACATTAGTGTCAAGAGCCTTGAATAGCAATAATGCAGATGAAGGATTTATAAAGCAATATGATATTAGTTTAAAAAAAATTAATACCACAGAAAGCAAAGTTTACAAAGTACTTTCAGAATGCTTATTTTATATCAACTTCATAAGAATTTCTTCATGTATGCATTTTCTCCCTTTACAATTGAAGAAACCAACACCCAAAGAGGTTAATGCCTTGCTTGACTCTAAATACTTGTTCTGTCCCATACTTGCTGTTTGAAATGTGGTCCGTGAAGCAGGAGCACCAGCATCACCAGGGAATTCATGAGGAATGCAGAATCTTAAACTCCTCCCCAAACCTACTACCTCAAAGTCTGTACTTTTAACAAGCTCCCTAGGTAATTTACATATGCCCATTAAAGTTTGAGAATTGCTCTTTTATCATATTGGAAAATATTTTCCTGTCTGTTCAAAGTTAACATGACACAGGGCCTGATGATATGATACTCTTAGGTTTTGGTCCAAAAATATTTCCTCATATGATCATTTCTGCAAAGGTTTATGCACCAAAAGAACAAAAAATTAAAAGTTCAGTAATTATAGAAAATGTGTTTTCCCTCTGCCATTTTATTCTAAGATAGATAGGATTTTATTCTGTAACATTTCAAAAACATGAAGCAAAACAAAAGAAAGACATATGGGCCAAAAAGAAGTGGTATACGCTTGATGATCATACCAATTTAAATATTATTAATTGCATAGCTAGTCCATGACCTAAATGCTTCAATCGTTTCCTCTGTCTTCCCCTATCATTTCTCCTATGTCCCTCCATCATTTACTGACATATCTAGATGGGAAGGAGAGCTCTGCTGATCTCTAGAGCTAGGGGCAACTTATCTTTCAAAATATCTAAACAGATTCTTTCCAACTTGTCTACATCAGGGTGATTAATTCTGTCCATAAAATGTATTTGAGGAGACTGCCACTGGGTATTATTCTGTAAGAAACAGCTCAAGTTCAGGAGTCCCACCCCCAGAGGAGGAATCCCAAAGGAGGCCACCTATGACCACGTGAAAATCCTGTGTGTTCTGATCCATGTCTTCCTTAATGTCAGGTACTTGATCATTCTCAGTCATTCCTTCATCATTCTTCAAGGCACTTTGGTATTGTTTGTATGTGTAGGGGTTCAGAATATGTCATCCTAAAATATGCTACATTGGCATACTTATTATTTTGAATTAAAGGTATTTGAGAAACTGCCAATGCAAGAAGAACATTCTGAACTTCCTTTGTCCCCCGAAAGCAGGAAATAAATCTCCCATATGAAAGGTACGCTTCCCTGTAAAAGGAGGTAAAAGACATCCTTACTGCCAGAGACAGGGAAATCGGGGCCATAACAGGCTATATTAAACAAACCTTGTTATTTCTTCACTGTTTACTAACCCCAGCCCAAACACCTCTGTCTTGGTAATTATAAACAAATTTATTGTTTGTCTAAAAGGTACAAAAGCTTCCTGCTTTGGTCACTTCTTTGAGTCTCATATCTTGGTGAGGCTCCTGCACATATATATGTAAATTAAATATGTTTTTCTCCTGCTAATCTGTCTTTTTATTACAGGTGGATCTGAACCAATAACCTAGAAGAGTAAAAGGAAAATTATTTTTCCTCCCCTACAGATGTTTTTCTCAGCTTTTCAGTTTCAAATTTTTCAAACCTATGGAAAAGTGGCAAGAATAGTACAATATAACTGATATACCCTTGGCGTGGATTTCCCCAATTATTATCATTTTGTCTCACGTGCATTTGCGTTCTCTCTGCTCCTTGTCTCTCTCTCACCTTCTCCCCTTCTCTCTCCCTCCCTCTCTCTCTCTCCGTCATCAAGTAAAACACATTCCATAAAAAACCAAATTGTTTCTTTTAGTAGAATTACCTTATCATGAATACACTATGTTAATCCCCCATTTGCAGGTCTACATTTGTTCTCTGCATCAAATCAGACAAGTGAGCACAGCTACTTATAAACTGCTGGGGCAAGTGGCTATGGACAGCACGCACCACACTGTCTCTGTCTTCCTCCTCCCTGCCGGCCTTTCTGGAGCATTGCTTTAATGATCACAACAGCATTCAGCAGGGGCAGGGTTCTTAAAGAAGGAAAAGTAAGTAACAAATGCTGTTTGTTACTTGCTAGCAAGGTACAACCTCAGAACTGGTAATTCATACTTTTTTGTATCTTCAAGGATGGCCAATCTTTTTGAGCACAGATGTTGCAATTTTTGAAAACAGCCAAATCTTACTCAGAACCCAGATCAGTGACTACAGTAGATGGTCAACTGAGTAATGTTACTCTGTGTCTAAGACTGTGTGCCTCTCTGAAGTAATGGCAGGCACAAAGGCAACTGCACTGAAATAAGAAGAGCTTTCCAAGTGACTTCTCTGAAGAGAACCAGGTGTACCTTGGTATCTACACGCTATTGATAGTATGTTTGTTTCTATTTGCTTCTGATGGAACAGAAAATTGGATAAATTTTAAAACGTCTCTAGAAAGCAATTTGTCAGTGTGTATCGTGAGCGCTAAAGATGTTTATAGCCTTTGCCCCAAAATTTCTTTTAGGAAACTATACTAGAGGAATAATCAAATACATGTTATAAAAGTTTATATTCATCACAGGGTTATTTTAAATAGAAAAATAAAATGAACTCAACCAAAATTTTCCAACATAGGTAATAGACTAAATGATTAATGACAGTCTATCCATTGCTTAACCTAATCACAATATAAAAAATTTATCATGTTAAAAGAAAAAAGATATAAAACTATATAAGCACAATTATTAACTAGGTTATAAAATATATGCATATAAAAGACTGGAAGGACATACAATAAGATATTAAAAATGGTTATCTTTAGTGGAGACAGTTCTGGGTGATTTTATTATCTTTTCCCTAATATTATACAATAAGTATATGTTCCTTGATAATAAGAAAAAACCTTAAAATATTATTATTTAGTATCACTCTGCAGAGAAAGACCAATTCATATCAGCTTTTCTTTGCCTGTTTACAGGAAAAAAATTATATATTCTGAAAAATTGCATCTCAGATAATTGCTGTTGCATAGACAGAAGCCAGTGGAAACATTTTATTTGCAGAACTCTAGGTGGCATAAAAATTTTTATAACTACCTCCACCAAACATCCATGGGATACACAGTCCAGAAGGTCACTGAAGTAACTATTACACAGAGCACCAATTATGGTGTTAACCATAACCATAAAAGTAACAAAACTGAAACTGGAACTTCCCTGGTGGCACAGTGGTTAAGAATCCACCTGCCAATGCAGGGGACACGGATTTGATCCCTGGTCTGGGAAGATCCCACATGCATTGGAACAACCGAGCCCAGGCGCCACAACTACCGAGCCTGCGCTCTAGAGCCTGCAAGCCACAACTACTGAGCCCGCGTGCTGCAACTACTGAAGCCCACGCGCCTAGAACCCGTGCTCCGCAACAAGAGAAGCCACCGCAATGAGAAGTCCGGTGCGGCAACGAAGACCCAACACAACCAAAAATTAATTAATTAATAACTGATACCACATGTGAGTTGTCCCTATCTCCCTTGCTTGTGTTCCTCATAACTTTCTCCTGACTGTTTTGTTTCGTTCTTTCCCTGTACTCACAGGATATCACCCTATAAAATATGAGACGATCACAGACCAAAGTCCTTTAAAACAAAATGTATTGAAAGTTCAGAGACCACTGGCAGAGCAAAGCTTTGATTTATAGTGGCTTGATTCACTGAGATGGGGTGATGGAGTCCAAGTTCAATCAGATATTTCACAAGTTGCCTGATCCACTCAGCAGTTCCCTGGGCTCTCGGGACATGGATACAAAGGACTACTGTGCAGCCTTGACAAGCAGCAGATTGTCAAGATGTAATAGAATGTAATGACACACCTGGGGCAGGCACCTATCTTTGACAAGTCATCAAAGGGAGGGAAAATCAGAAAACAGACCCAAAGAGCATAACAAAAGTTATAAATGTAAGCATATCCTGCTTGTGCCTCAATAAAAAGAAGCCAGAAACACTCAGACTCCACGAAATAGAGATTAAAATTACTCTCTACGTACATTATTTAATAAATGGTATGGGAACTTGAAAATTAAATACTGGATATGCTCTTTTGTTGTGATCCTTTATTGATCAAAGGCAATGTGCAGAACTAATATGCATTAATAGTCAAGACTTTAACTTTCTTCTTAAATAAGTGTTTGGGGAAGTACAAAGGTAAATATTCATTGAGAAATGGGAAGACTAAATCCCTGATATTGATAACAAACCAGTCTTTCTCTAAGCCTTGTTCAGTAGGTTTACAGGCTATTCCCTAAAACCAGAAGGGGAAGTTGGTGTAGTACAGCTATTAAATGTAAAGCCCTAAGAAGAGTACCTCTCACAGGTACTGCTCAGTTCAAGTTAGCTGACGATGGTGGTAATCATGACATGGAAAGCAAAATGCGCTTTGATTTTGATGACCTGGATTTCAGTCCTAGCTGTGTTGTAGTGAGGGATAATAATTTTTTTCCCTACGTAATGAGGTCTCAGTAAGGAGCAAATAAGATAATGAAATATGAAATGATTTTTAAACACTGAAGCAATAATGCCTTTATTGACAACTCACAATAAGCTAGGCATTGCCCTCTAGTCCTCACTACAGTGCTGAGACAGGAAATGTTATTATCTCCTTTTACAGATAAGTAACCTGAGGAGCAGGAGGCGAAGTACTTCCTTAGAGCTAGAAAGTATCAAAGCTCCAATTCAAACCCAGGCAGCTTTACTCCAGAGTTGGGACTTGACATTGTACTTGAAGGCTTGTGGCAACCTTGTGTTAAGCAAGTCTTTCAGCGCCATTTTTCTAAAGCATTTGCTCACTTCATGTCTCTGTGTCACATTTCACTAATTCCTGACGTATTTCAAACTTTCTCGGGGCTTCCTGGTGGCGCAGTGATTGAGAGTCCGCCTGCCGATGCAGCGGACACGGGTTCGTGCCCAGGTCCGGGAGGATCCCACATGCCTTGGAGCGGCTGGGCCCGTGAGCCATGGCCGCTGAGCCTGCGCGTCCGGAGCCTGTGCTCCGCAACGGGAGAGGCCACAGCAGTGAGAGGCCCGCGTACCGCAAAAAATAAAAAGTGTCTAGGAGAGTGAATTCTCCAAAAATCTTACATAGAGAAGAAAAATAGGGGTGATGAAAGAGAAGGGGGATGTTTAGCAACTCAGTTTAGAATTCAACACAATTGGTTTTTAGCCTAGTTCCTACAGATGAAGTAGCTATGCTGTGACCAAAGACAACCCACATTGTTTCTCTATCACTCACCTAATCTGCGAAATAGAAATAGAAATACTAACAGTAGATCTTACCTCCCTGGTACTGCTCCAGGAACAAATAAGTTGAAAGAGTGCCTGTAAAATTCCAATTTTGAACTGAGTTCAAGGTTACTCCGTTTTTAAAAATGTATTTTTCAGAAAAGGAAAATTGGAAATTTGCTCTAAAATTTTTATTGAAAAAATATTCTCTTTTTTTGAATAATGATAGGAGATAAAAACATGCCACAGTTCCAACTCATCCCCCTTTGTTAATGAATTAAGCCACATCAAAATGCAATAAAAAGGGTATAAGGGGCTCCTAAGAATCATTCAAATTTTTATCATTTTCCCTCCATAAAATGAGCATTTCTGTTAAAATGATATTACATAAAAATGGGATTTTTTTTTTTTTTTTGCAGTACGCAGGCCTCTCACTGCCCCAAATGTGGAAGTGGCAGGATATCCAACTCAAAGATGCCCACAGTTAAGAGTATTGGACTCTTGGTCAGCAGTAACCATGGGAATGAGAAGTTCTGCTGGAGTGGAAAGACCGCATGGGTTATGCAGGAAGGCACAACTGCAAAGGAGAGACAAAGTGACTAGAAAACAGGAATTGTGACATCATAGCACAGTCAAAAACTTGAATTACTTGCCAACAAGGTACCTGCCATGAGAAAGAGTCACAGTAGACAAAAAATACAATAACTTTGAAAGGACGGTCACTTCAGAGGGAAATGGGCTCCTCAAAGCATAGGAAAAGGATCCTTTTGATAAATTTGTATTAATAGGCAAGCCTCGATGTCTTTTTCAAGATACGACTACAGTGATGAATAGAAAGCACTTCAAATTGAGACGTGTTGAGATAATAAGCATAACACTTCATACATTGTATCTGTAAATATTTGGGGGATGTGAATATTTATTTTGGTCATCCCTGGAGAACTTCAATTTGAAAAAACAATGAAAAATGTATGTGACAACAAAATATCCAACAAAGATTCTTCCAGGGTATAAGCTGAGCACCTTGGAGAGTATATCACCTCTGTTGTCCCCTAGGACACAGCTAAGGAAATATCTTTTCTTACACCCAACGTCACCCAAGTGCACTAGAAGAACTGGGTCTCCCAAGGGACTTCATTCACTGCTAAGAGTCTTTTATAAACAAGAAAAATCTAGCTCAAAATATCAGTGTATTTAAGAAATCTACACAGTCACAAATCACTATTAACAACATTTTACATTTGTGATACTGTGATTCATAAGAAATATATTTGGTCTGCATCCACATTTCCTGTCTAACAGCTCCCAAAATGCTTGGAATTTCCTAAGTGTGGAGAGTGATAAAAGTGTCTCTTGGTATATTAATGAGGTGACAGGGAAAGCACCAAAGGATGGGGGCTGGTTGCCAATAGAACCAACTATGTGATTAGAGGGTTGGAACTTTTAGCACCATCCCCTGACTTTCTGGGAGGGGGAAGGGACTGGAGGTTGACTCAATGGCCAATGATTATATCAATCATGCCTATGTAATGAAACTTCTATAAAAACCCAAAATGGATGTTATTAGAAGAGCTATGGGGTTGATGTACATGTGAAGGTCAGGGAGAGTGGTGAGCCTGGAGAGAGCATGGAAGCTCCACACCCTTTCCCCATACTTTGCCCTAAGCATCTCTTCCTTCTGGCTCCTCCTGAGTTACAGCCTTTGATAATAAACCCATAACCTAGTAAATTCTGTAAGCCACCCTAGCAAATTAATCAAACCCAAGGAGGGAATCTTGAGAAACTCTGCTTCATAACCAGTTGGTCAGAAGTAAAGGTATCAATCTCGGGCTTGTGACTGGCATCTGAAGATATGGTGGGTAGGGGGCAGTCTCATAGGACCGAACGCTTCACCTGTGGAGTCTGATTCCATCTCCAGGTACATAGTGTCAGAATTCAGTTAAATTGGAGGACACCCAGCTGGCGTCTGGAGCACTGTTAGTTGCTGTGGGTAACTCTCCCCTCCATACATGTCGAAACTGGTCTTAGAACACCACTTCAACAAATATTAAATTTTCAAATAAAAGCTCATCGTAGTTCCCAAAGCACGATCATACACATTAGCTCCTTTGATCTTCAACACAGCCCCATGCAATAAGTAGTGCAGTTACGTGCTGGATGAGAAAACAGTCTCGGAGAAAGAAGGTCAAACTCCTAAAAAGAGGCACACTGAAGATAAAAATCCAAGTCTTCTGGGTCCAAACCTACTGTACCTCCCACTTCCATTTTAAACTAAATAACGAACATGAGAATGGTTCAATTCTCTGAGAAAGAACAAAACCTTTGACAAGTACTCCTAAATTTTTTCAGAGCCCCTTGGAGGAGTCAGTGCTGTGTTTTAATCCCTGGGAGGGGAAGAGACTGGTGGGCTAAACCGTGCAAGGCGTCAGCAGCAGGCTCAGGCTGCAGATGGGCAGAGGCAGCGGAGACCAGGGTGCCAAGCGCCAAGCGCGGATTCAACATCCAAATCGGAAAAAGAACAGCTGTAGCCCCTTTACACTGCGGTTTTAAAATTCTGTGCGTATAAAGAACTATAAAAATCACAAGTAGGCTCCGGATCATAACAGGTGAATAGGGATTTATAATCTTTAAACTGCAAGGAGAATGGCTTACATTTGTACCATTTCCTATTTTGATTACAAGCACTGTCCTGAGAGCAGATTCGTGTTGTGCCTTTTCTGATTCATTTTGCAATCCATCACAAGGAGAAACAGAATGATGATGCCACTGTACATTCTTACACTCTTTGAAAGACAATAAAAGCCTGTGTAACTTCAGGCCTTTTTTTTTTTTTTTTTGCTTGTTTGTCATAACTTGATTGGGCAGCTGTTTTCTACTGTGGCGTGTTAGCTACCTCATCAACCTAGGAGGGTGAGATGGTCTGGACAATGAGCTTCTGGAAATTTTTAAAGGTTAAAGCAAAAAGCCTGCTACTCAGTGCTTTTCATAAACTAGCTGGGATATTAAATTCTGATAACTTGTTCCAGGGTCCCAGACTGTTTCATAAGAAATGGCACAAAGCAAGGCTCTTCCCGAATTGTTTGTTTTTTTTTTTTTTTTTGCGGTACTCAGGCCTCTCACTGTTGTAGCCACTCCTGCTGCGGAGCACAGGCTTCGGACGCGCAGGATTAGCGGCCATGGCTCAAGGGCCCAGCCGCTCCGCGGCATGGGGGATCTTCCCAGACCGGGGCACGAACCCCTGGTCCCCTGCATCGGCAGGCGGACTCTCAACGACTGCGCCACCAGGGAAGCCCCCGAATTGTTTTAAAATGACATTCTTCTTCTAATGCTTTCTGGCCCTATGTAGTTTATATGTCAATAAGCCTGGCGGAAATGTCTACCCTCCCTTCCCTATAAAACTCTCCTACAACAGAATGGCCTTTACTCCTCAGGAGGGACTTTTTTTCAGCTCAGTCGGTTTTCCTTTGTATTATAGAAACTTCTATAAAATTGATAAGAACCTCTATAGCAACCAAATTCTCTATTTTTCTAGAAATTCATGATGCTGAAGCTCATATGCAAAAAACAAATGCAAAAGTTTTAGAACCAATGCGTCTGGGCTCTGGCCTGGCTATTAAGTATTATGGCCTATAGTAGGGCCATCACAGTGCACACCTACCTGTATTATCGTGCTATATGTGTGACCATCTGGAAAACTATAGCTGCACCAATGCAAAAAAAATGAAAAAAAGAAAGACATGGATTACAATTTTTCAGATGTTACTCAAATCCCCCAGTTGGGTAAATGCAGGAAGGACATAAAAATCCAGTAATTTCTAAATTAAAAAGGAAACATTCATTTTTCTTCTCTGTGTTGATTATTTTTTTCACTCTTGATCCAGCTAGATTGCCTAGGCTCTTATAGCATAGAAAATCTATGGAGCATTAGAAATTGGTAGCATGCCTCCAGCTGACCTAACCTTATGGAATTGCACCCCTATCCGTATCACATATATCATACTCCAACTTCACCTAGGTGGCTTTGTACACAGGTGACAGTTGGGATCTGTGGGGATTTTCCCCTGGAAGGCTGCAAAGCTTGGGGTAAATTATGTCACATGTGGCTTATCTAGGAGCTCATGAAAGCATTTCCACACAGTGCTTTATGATGGATATGGAAGCCTCAGGAATTCCAGTTGGATATATAAACAGCCTCTTGTTTGTTATTCTAATTGTGGTCATTATATAAATGTAAATGAAATGTACACTCTGCTCTTCATTTACATGTAAATTTGGCAAGCAGTATTTGAAAAAAAGTCTTGTCACCCACTTCTTTTACCAATCACTACTCTTCTCAGACAATAAATTAACTCATTCATTCATCCATTCATTTATTCCACAAACATTTACTCTACTATGCACTAGACAGTGTGAGAGGGTAACAGGCATGGGATATACAAAAATGATAAAGAGATAGTCCCTTCCCACAAAGAGCATATGTCTAGTGAGGAGAGAAGTAGATAAATTACAAGCACTGTTTGTTAAGTGGTGGAATTTGGGTACAAATAAAATTCTGTATCAGGAGACCCAAGCAGGCAGGTTTAACAGATATTATTTGAGTTGGATTTTGAGGAATGAGTAGGACATTTCCAAATGGAGACAGCACAAAGGACATACTTGATAGAGGAAAGAACAGAGGCATAGAAAAAATGTGTGTCAAGAGAATGCAGGGGGGACATCCCTGGTGGCGCAGTGGTTAAGAATTCGCCTGCCAATGCAGGGGACATGGGTTCCAACCCTGGTCCGGGAGGATCCCACATGCCACGGAGCAGCAAGGCCCGTGAGCCACAACTACTGAGCCTGCGCTCTAGAGCCCATGAGCCACAACTACTGAGCCCACATGCCACAACTACTGAAGCCCATGCGCCTAGAGCCTGTGCTCTGCAACAAGAGAAGATACCACAATGAGAAGCCCACGCACCGCAACTAAGAGTAGCCTCCGCTCACTTGCAACTAGAGAAAAGCCCACGCACAGCAACAGACCCAACGCAGCCAAAAATAAATAAATAAATAGAATGCAGCGTTAGTTCTGGCCTCAGCAAAATTAAGTAAAATTAAAATTAATTAAGTTAAAATTAATTAAGTAGGGGCAATCCACTTTCCTTTGCTGCCCCTTCCCCAAATCACATGACACAGGCAAATTCCAATACAAATAATTTGGGACTCTGCTTCTGTTCTCCATTCTCATGAACAAAGATAAGATTTTGTTACTAACAATCACAAAGACAGCAACTAAATTGGGTCCCATGCTCTTTCACATCACTGTCTCCCTTGATTTTATGGGTCTTAGGAAATAATCAGACCAGGCTTACTGAGAATCGTCGGCTGACTAAGGCCTACTTGGAATTGGGAATAAATGTTTGCGCCAGGGCATGAGAAGTTTTCAAGGGGGTCAGTCAAGATTTCAAACCACAGTGACCTCAGCTGTGCAGCTGTACTGCAGGGACTAGCTAAGCACATGGTTCCTGCCTTCTCAGGGCTGCAGCGGGGCTGTATATATATTCTGAAGATAAAATGAAAACATATGGTCTGGTAACAGCACCTAGTATCTGAAGGCAAGGCCACCTTGAAAAACTGCCAAGACGGAAGGGCGCAGGAACCATTTCTCTGAGGAGTTGCTCTTTATACCATTTCTGTCCAATAACAATGTAAGTCACAACATGAACCACATGTAATTTTCAACTTTCTTATAGCTGCATTAAAAAAACTAAAAAAAAGGTAAAATTCATTTTAATAATATATTTTATTTAACCTAATCTGTCCAAAATATTATAATTCTAAAATGTTAACAGTATTTTTAAAGTATTAGGATATTTTACTTTTTTTGTTCATACTAAGTCTTTGACATCCAGTATGTATTTTCCGCTGACAGCCCATCTCACTTCAGACTAGCCACACTGCAAGTGCCCAATAGCCATGAGTGTCTTAGCAGCTATGGTGCTGGACGGCATAGCTCTACCACCAAAGGAGCTAGCTGTCTGTGGTCCTCCCTTCCCTGCACACTCTGCATTGATAGTAATACCCAAATAACCAAAGCATTAGCTAGGGTTAATCAAGACTCTGGCTGAGGACATATAGTAACTACCCTTGGTTCTTTTATTCATTCATTCATTCACTTAATAAACATTGGTTCAGCAGCTGTTATTGTGTGCCAAGTTAAGTGCTTCTTGTGGAAACACAAAATGAAATAAGAGGTCTCTGCTTTTGAGAGTCTAGTTGAGAAGAAACAAGTAAAACAATAATGGTGCAATGCCTTGAATTCTTTTCCAGTGTGTGCACAGGGAGCCTTGGGAACCCAGGGGCAAGTCAGGGAATGAACAAGGAAGAGAGGAGAGCTGAGGAACCATTCAGAGTACTGCAGGACTCGCGCAAGTTTACTGGACAGTTGTACAGTGAAAGGAAAAAGATTCCTTGGAAGAGAAAGGGAACAGGTGCAAAGACCTAAGGCACCATTCCACAGAAGTCGAAAGTATAATCTGTAATAAGGAGGTTCCAGGGATGTCAGAGAATGTGTCAGGAAAGCTTGTGTGCCTGTGTTGCATACACCCCAACATAGTTTGGCACGGCATGGAACCAGAGAACCTGCAAGCATCCGACACCTAGTTTGGAGTCTTCTGATAAGTTCCAGGCAACTCCCTGCAACTTGTTTTTAGACAGGGCCGGTAGATGTCTGTTTTCAACATTCCAGAACGAAACTAAAAATCCAACAAATTATGCTGTAAATGTATATGCTATATATATATGTAAGGTTCTGTCATAGTTATTCAAACTTACAATATTTTCAGAGCATAGGCTAGGCACTTAAGGTCAGGATGTCCTGCTTATTAAAAAGTTTTACCAATTCAGAGAACTCTTTGCTAAAATATTTTCAGCAACAGTAGCAGGATTACATTTCCCTGGGTTGAGTCCCTTTAAGACGACAGACAAGGTCCCTCCCTTGCCTACATTGCCACCTTCATCCCCAACCTGACACTCACTCAATCCACTGCACTCCAGTCATAGGAAATGACCTATGGTTTCTGAAACACAGAGCTGCAGTCACTCTCAATTGCAGACCTTTGCACATATGACTCCCAGAATGCACTAATTTCCACCTGACTGCTTAAAACTCAGCTCAAAGCGCAACTTCCTTGAGGAAGCCTCCCCATCATCCCGACTCTCTATCTGGGTGGGTGCTACTCTGATGTGCTCCCATAGACCCCAGTGAATATCTCTACCATTGTTTTTTTGGCCATTTGCTTGTTACCTTCTGCCACAAGACTGTTAACTCCTAGTGGATAAAGTTTTTTGTTTGTTTGTTTAATTTCTATATCCCCCACCCCTATTCAATAAGTGATTGATAAACAGACGAATGAAACAATCAATAAACCATACTGTCTTTAGAACAAAAGGATTCAGGTTGGAAAAGTTATATGTTATAAATAACTTAAATACAGAAGGCAGAGTTATGGCAAATCAATCAAATTTTTTTTAAACAGAGTAATGCATGGTAAAGGAGATAAAGAGTTGTGACTGGGCTTCCCTGGTGGCACAGTGGTTGAGAGTCCGCCTGCCAATGCAGGGGACACGGGTTCGTGCCCCGGTCCGGGAAGATCCCACATGCTGCGGAGCGGCTGGGCCCGTGAGCCATGGCCGCTGAGCCTGCGCATCCGGAGCCTGTGCTCCGCAACGGGAGAGGCCGCAACAGTGAGAGGCCCGCGTACTGCAAAAAAAAAAAAAAAAAGAGTTGTGACTAATTTAAAGGGAGACAGATTTTGCCTCAAGGTAGAACTTTCTAACACCTAGGGCTGTCCCACAAAAGAGTGCTCCCTCTGGGGGTAGGCAAATTATGTCTTTGGGCCAAATTTAGGCCACCATCTGTTTTTATAAATAAAGTTTTATTGTAACACATCCACACCCATTTGTTTACATGTTGTCCACAGCTGCTTTCACAGGCAAAGGCAGAGTTGAACAGTTGCAACAAAACCCAAGGACGAGGAATTCCCTGGTGGTCCGGTGCTTAGGACTCCATGCTTTCACTTCCAACGGCACAGGTTCCATCCCTGGTCAGGGAACTAAGATCCCACAAGCCTCGTGGTGCAGCCAAAAAAAGAAAAAACCCTAGGGCCTGTAAAGCCTAAAATATTTACTATCTGGCCCTTTACAGAAAAAGGTTGCTGGCCCCTGGTCTAGTAATGAGGTTGTGAGATTTCCATTGCAGGAAATACTCAAGTAGAGGCTGGGTCTGTCCAGGATGTGGAAGGAATATGGTCTTTAAAAGAGAGAATGGTTACCTTTAAATGTCCTCCCCTCTGGCCAGGTCTGTGATTATAGGCCTACTTTTCGATGACAAAAACGCATCATACTTTAATTTGTCTTTGACTGACAGTTCTATAATGGGCACTATTGCTAGTAAAATGGAGCAGGACCTGTACCCTCCACCCCCCCCCACCCCGGCTTCAAATCCTTTCAGTGTCCCACCCAAGTAGAGGATGGCAACTTCAGGCTGAGCACAAGATTCCTGGAACACCACCCTGTTACCTCACCACCAACCAATCAGAAGAAAGTCTGTACACAGTGGAAGATAATGAAGACTCTAACCCCCTCCCCAAACGATCCGCCTTTAAAAACTTCCATGGGCAAGCAGAATCTTTGGAGTTGGTTCCTGGACACAAGTCTGCCTTCTCCCCAGGTTGCCAGCCTCCTGAATTAAGTAACCTTTCCTTTCCAGCTAACACTTGTCTCTTGAGTATTGGCTTTCAAGCAGCAAACAGCCAAACCTTAGCTCAGTAATACTAGTTATAGAAGAAGAAATCATCACATATACAGCCATGGTTTAGGTAATGCACTCGACTTCCTAAATACAGTTTACACTCTGAATAATGAAGGAAATATGTTTTTGGCTTCAAGCATCACCAGGAAGCTATCATAGGAAGAAGTCAGGAAAGATTCAAAGGAAGCCAAGGACTTAAACAGACTTAAAATGAGGCTCTCCGTCTGGACCACAGGTATTAACCAGGGGGCAGACCTTCAGCCTCTACTGTTCTTTATGAGGCTATGTGGTCACAGTGGAAAGGAAAGGGAACCACGTACGAGATTACCTCTTCTGCTTGCTTTATTCTGTTGACTCTCCTCAACATCATTGGAGGTCAAGTATCCAAAGCTGCTTTTTCATCCTTTAGCAGGATTATTTACTTGGAATGAAAAATTCTCAAACTGAAGCACTCTGGATGAAGAAGAATTCCTTTTCAGAAATCATTCCATTTTCACATATTACAATGCCACACCACGAAATGTTTTTAATGTTGAAGTAAAGCCATGTGTGTACATTCACTTGGTGTTCCTTAGGAGGGTTGAAATGTCTGCATGCTTCCATATTTTCAGTTCTAGAGGATGTACCTTTGGGTAGATTAAGGAAGGAGCTGCTGTGTCAGGAGGAGAAAAGGCATTCCTGCATCCTGTTATTCTGGAGAAGGTGTTGCTGCAAGAAACTGGCCAAGGAAGGCAGGTCTGGGGGCAAGGGGCTCCCATCACCACATCAGTCAAGCTCAGCAGTCATCTCAGCACATTTCCTGCATTACCAGATATACTGTTCTACAAATAAAGGAGGGACAGGAGCAAGTCCTAAAAACCCCCAATTTTAAAGTGGTTACACGGGCTATCCCCAAAGACACTTACCATCCCCTCTTCAATGATCTCCTCACCAACTATATCAAGACTCAAAGATGAGGGCAGCTGAAAAGACCCCAAATATTTCTGGTGGAAATTATTTTTAGCTGTTTACTTTCTAGTGGTCACATTTACAGGTTTCTAGTAAATCCTCCAACTTTCCCTCCTATTTCTTCATGAAATGATTCTCTCTCTCCTCATTTACCACAGCAGCTGTGCAAGTGAGCTGCACTCTTTCAGATTTCTGCCAACTCTTGTTATCAGTCTGAAGGAACTGGCTGCTTTAGGAGGAAAGGGAAGAAATCTCTCCAGCATTATGTAGTATAAGGAGAGGATCACGTAAGTTATAGCTGTCTGGGGTCAACTTGTGCAGATACGTAGCATTTGTTCTTTCCTTCTTCTCCCCATCTCTCCCCCCTGTGCTGGAGGATACTTGCTGTAATAAAAAATAGTAGAGAAAACTTGCTCCCGTGAAGTCTTATTGAAATTTTCCATTGGAAGGAGCGACTGTAGGTCAGGAGGGGAAACATTCGGTCAATGGGATTCAGAGTGACGCTCCCTCTTCTGAACTCCAGTGGCGCCACGGTTCAGCCAATTGGCTAAACCAGTCATTGGCAGTTATCAAATCCTGTTCTGCTGTTCTCTGTGTGTGTCTACCTCATCCACTCAAGGAGGGTGTAAAAATTCCTTAAAGGCAGTCTAATCCCACATACTCTCCTTTGGATCTCCAATAGCTCCTAGCACAGGGCCTTCTACCCTGAAGTCATTTGAAAAAAATTTTTTGCTGTGCTACTTCTGAAGCCTGTGAACTAGTTTGAATGCATTTTAAGAACTTTAAAAACTTCTTAAGAGTAACCAGAACACAGAAGAGAAGGGGGCAGATTTTTTTTTTTTTTTTTTTTTGCGGTACGCGGGCCTCTCGCTGTTGTGGCCTCTCCCATTGCGGGGCACAGGCTCTGGACGTGCAGGCTCAGCGGCCATGGCTCACGGGCCCAGCCACTCCGCGGCATGTGGGATCCTCCCAGACCGGGGCACGAACCCGTGTCCCCTGCATCGGCAGGCGCACTCTCAACCACTGCGCCACCAGGGAAGCCCAGAAGGGGGCAGATTTTAAAATCCTTCCTTACTGGGACAGGCAGAATGATATTACTCCCAAAGATAACCAAGCGAATATGTTATGCTACATGGCAAGGGGGAATTAAAGTTGCCGATGGAATTAAGGTTGCTAATCAGCTGACCTTAAGAGAGGGAGATTTTTCCTGGATTATTTAGGTGGACCCAACATAATCACAAAGGTCCTTGAAAGTGGATGCAGGAAGCAGAAGACTTAGTGTCAGAGTGATGCTATGTGAGAAAGACTGCTAGCCATTGCTGGCTTAGGAGATGGAAGGAGACACAAACCAAGCAATGTGGGACGCCTGTAGAGGCTAGAAAAGACAAGAAAAATTCTCCAGGGCCTCCAGAAAGACATGCAGCCCTGCTGACTCCTTGCTTTTAGCTTTGTTCTGAACAATAAGTTTGTGTTGTTTTTAAGCCACCAGATTTATGAAAAATTGTTGCAGAAGCCATAAAAAAACAGATTCAACTATCCTTGACTTATACAAAAGAGAGGAAGGTTTAATATTGAGGCATTTTCTTCCTGAGAGTTTCTGCCTTGAAGAGGGCCTTCAGTCCTGTTTGGCCATAAAGTTTCTAAGTGATAGGGACTAAGAAGGAGTCAAGTGACTATATGGCAAAATCTTTGGCCTCCAAGGCCCTTGCATGTTTCAGGTAATACCTACTGTGGAAGGCAGAGCTAGCCCTGCTCTCATATGAAATGAACAGTTGCCTCTGTAGTGTTTTTTCATGGGGAAGGATAAGGTTTCCCAACCTACTTCCCCAAAAATGTCCCTCCTCCTTCCTCACTGGGCCCTGAGAACAGGGAAAGTAGTATCGCAGCCAGCTGAACAGGGTACCGTTCCTTGCTTTCTATAAGGAAATCTTATATCTATGGATATCAAGGGTCTAGTTTTCACAATGGAAAACCACTTGCTGTAGTGCCTGCACAACAAAATGTCACTTGAAAGTGGTGTCTCCAAACCTGATAAGCATCAGATGTTGCCAACTGAGATAGGCTCAGAGCCAATGGAACTGGCTGGAAACACAAGGGGATGCATGGAGACACAGGTATTTTCCAAGCCAGGGAGGAAAACAGAGAGAATTGGGCTCCAAGGCGATATTTGCTAATATCACAATTTTGCTTACTTTCAACACTTAAAAGGGGCAGGCTCCCCAGTTCGGTCTTTAAAAGTTGATTAGCCTGGAAGGGCTGCAAAGGCTGCCTCTATTATATCCTCTGAGTGAAATAGGAACCTCCAGTGTTCTTGTAATTGTTCAGTACTGAGGTTCAAGTCGAACACATTTATGGGACTTGGCCTCTAGCCCACTTCGTATGAATACACACAAACGTAACTTTTATTGCTCAATAATGCTTTCACTTTTGCAACTTCTTATGAAACACTAAAAAAAAAAAATGGGGATCGTATTTTAATTTTTTTACAGAAGAAACCACAGAAATACCAAATCTTCCAAATGGGAACGTTTCTTGTCTGCTGCCTCAATCAAAAATTATTTGTCAAGGGACTGGTCAAAGCTTCAACATAACAACTCAAGATATTCATTTGGTCCAAATCCAACTGACTTACTCTCCAGACTGAGTTTCTGCATCCCTCTTTACGAGCCCAACCTCCTTCTCTGGGATGCTTAAGGTACAACACAACAGCAATCATCAGCTCTATATGCCTATGGGATGTGCTCCCCACTGACTCGGTTACAAATCCGCATTCTCTCATCTTGGTTCTTGTCTAGAAGAACAAGAAGCTCTTTCTTACATGCACACCTTTGCATTGCCACCTCTACATCATGACTCCAGGCCTTCATGACCCCCCACCTGGACCACTGCAAGAGCTTCCTACCTAATCACCCTGCCTCCATTATCCACATTCGACATTTTGAATAAGCACACTGTCATCACATTACTCTTGAAGGAGAGATACAATCGTATTGCCGCAGCTTAGATGCTCCAATAGTTCTCCATTTTTCACCAGGTGAAGTTCAGTCTTCTCAACCTGGCATTCAACCTCATACAACCAGGCTCCGAATTCCCTTTCCAGATGTAGCTCTCACTATGCTCTTTCATGCATTCTGCACTGCTGACGATCTGGATGGTCCGGCACTCTGCAATGTACCCCACACGTGCCTTTATTCTTGCCACTTTGAGTTCTTTGTTGCAAGCCACAGAAACTGACTTTGGCTACCTTGGGAGCAAGGGGATGGGCTGGAAGGATGTGTGGAAGTTCACAGACTCTGAAGAGCAAAGCACAGAAAGGACAGGAAACAGAGTTGTTCAGGGGGTTGCTCAGTAGTGGGAACTGTTGGACAATCTCTTCGAGGCACAGACAAAGTGAATAAGTGAGCCCCCGATTTTTGAGTTTCTTGTTTTTTTTGTTTTTTGCCGCTCTACTCACGTTCCAACTCCAGAGAGCATCAAATGGAACTGGCTTTGGCTGGAGGCAATGAGAGCACCTTGATAGATCATTTTACAAACACTATTCAATGGGAGAAGAGAATTCTTCAAAAGTAAGTCAGAGCATGGGCTTCCCTGGTGGCGCAGTGGTTGAGTGTCCGCCTGCCGATGCAGGGGACACGGGTTCGTGCCCCGGTCCGGGAAGATCCCACATGCCACGGAGCACCTGGGCCCGTGAGCCATGGCCACTGAGCCTGCGCGTCCGGAGCCTGTGCTCCGCAACGAGAAACGCCACAACAGTGAGAGGCCCACGTACCGCAAAAAAAAAAAAAAAAAAAGTAAGTCAGAGTGTTAGTGCCAGAAGAACAAATAATAGAGGCCTGGCAACCAAAAGCAACAAATACCTATGACACATTATCTCCACCTGGAATATTCATTTTCTACCTACCATTCTCTGCCCATTCTTCAAGACCCAGCTGAGATATCATTTTGAAGCCAGAGCCCATCTCTTTCGTTATGAGCTTCCAGTTCAGAATGTGCGCCTCTCTTTCAGTCCTCCTTACTTCCTTCTTTCATAGTTTTTATGTTGTATCCCTTTCCTCACTAGCTTTGTAATGAGAAAAATCACATCCCCTCTCTATGCTCCAGTTTCTGGATCTACAAAAAGGAGATAATAATAACCATTTCACATAATCATTGTGAGTAGGATTAATATCCATATGTAATGAAATTAGTTTAGTGTCTGACATGTTGTGGTTGTTATTTTTATTAGCCTGTCATCATCATCATTATTATCAGTATTAACACTTTTAGACTGGGAACCATGATTTGTTCGTCTTTATGGACCCCAGTCAAATATTTTGCACACAAAACTATTTGCTACTTCTGGTGAAAGAATGACTCAATAAAGTAATCAATTAATGAAGGAAGAAAATTCCGGAAGCTGAAGTTGAAACTGGGATTTCAGTAGGCCTTCCCTTTCTACTTTTACCATCCAATAAGGAGACCCCAACTGCAGGAGCAAGGATTATCACAGATGTTCCAAGAAACAGATAGGAAAAGAGCTTTCCATTGAACATTCTGTGGTTCTGAGGCAGTTGGAAATACAGCCCCAGTTCTGTTCTTTTGCTGTAATAGCCTCTGTCTGTAGGAGATTTTAAAATGGATAATGAAAAGAAGGAAGGAAGGAAAGAAGGAAGGCAGTGGGCAAACATTAATAAGAAATTTAGGGTGACCCATGGGATAGGAAACAGGTATCCGCCCCACCCCGACCCAGTTTACCAACTCTGACAGTGGCCCCCTTAGGAGCCATTCTTGGCGATACCCTGTGCAATAGTTAGGGATGCTCCTCAGGCATCCTTATCTCCCTTGGGTACCATTATGGGTCTGTCATCTATGTATTTATCTAAATCTTCTTCAAATCTATTTGTATGTTTAGTCTTTGCCACTTTCCACTTGTATTAAAGCTTTGCTTTAAAATTTAAATTTTAACACCTAGATGGCTAGGGAAAAAAGAAAAAAACTCATCCTTCCAACAGAGAACTGGAGAAAGTTCCATTTAAATTGTACCTGTGCCACCCACTCAACAGCCTGGGCCAGGCATTTGCCCTCCCTGCTTCACCCTGATCCATTTAAAATTGATAGAATAACCTTCAGATCAGTACATTAAAGGTTAATTAGATTTTAACTTTTTCATGCCACTCAGAATATGAAGGAGATTATATAAATATTACATCTTACTATAGATTCTAGATAAGAATCCTTTCTTCATTTGACTAAATTTGTATCCCTCACTGATCGATTCCTTGTCCTCCACACCATCATATTTTTATACACTTTGGATAATCCCTTTATTACCACAATGTGTGGGTGTATAGATTATGCATCGCACTACTCTAGGGGGTGACATTCATATCCTGTTTATCATACATATGTCCATGCATTGTGAAAATTTCCAGACAAAATGTCGGTAAACTGTCTTGGGGAAAGGGTACCTTTTTCTACTTCACACAAAGATATTAAGAAGACATTATGGGGACTTCCCTGGTAGGCACAGTGGTTAAGAATCCGCCTGCCAATGCAGGGAGGGGACACGGGTTCGAGCCCTAGTCCGGGAAGATCCCACAGGCCGCGGAGCAACCAAGCCCGTGTGTCACAGCTACTGAGCCTGCGCTCTAGAGCCTGCGAGCCACAACTACTGAGCTCACGTGCCACAACTACTCAAGCCTGTGCACCTAGAGCCCAAGCTCCGCAACAAGAGAAGCGACTGCAATGAGAAGCCCACGCGCCACAACGAAGAGTAGCCCCTGCTCGCCGCAGCTAGAGAAAGCCCACGCGCAGCAACAAAGACCCAACACAGCCAAAAATTAATTAATTAAAGAAAAAAAATCCATGTTACAAAAAAAAGAAGACATTATGACTGGATTTGAGACATCACTACTATGTCTTTCCCAGCTTTATCCTTGAACCTTTTAGTAAACTTCCATTTATTAGGTAGATTCAAGAGAGTTCAATGGTATTTTCAAATATAATACACATGTAGCAGTTACCTGCTGCATCAGACTTCCCACTCACTGCATACAGCCCTTTGAGCTGAGCTGTTCCTCTTGGTGTTCGTTTTTGAGGCCCAGCACTTCCTCTTCTAGACCTGGTTCTGGGTCCCTAAGATACATACTTTAATGCAGGTCTATAAATTAATCAGGTTTGAATGTCTTCACTCCAGATTCCCCAGGTCTGGCACAGAAATCTTTCTCAGGTTGGGTGAGAGAATGCGGGCAAATCCCTGGAGTAGCATTAAGTGTTGTTCCAATTAACAGTATCTTTTGTTTTCTCCTTAAAAGGAGATGGCCCCCTGGATATGGCTCCTTTGGGATACTGAAGAGTATGTTTTTAACCCTTAGAGTAGAGCCAAGAAAAACATCTCTTGCTCTGTTTCTAGATTTAATATTTCCAGGTGGATTTAAGAAAACCACTATTATTATGCTCTCGGTATGAGTACGTACGCACACACACAGACACATTTAGATCATCAAGGTAAAACAGATTTCACCATTTTAACAGGAATGGCTGTCATTTCACAGATTTGGGAGCCAGAATTCTCAGGATGATGCAAGCAATCATCCATCAAGTATTTAAGTGCTCTTCCCTAAAACTCTGCTTTTGTTGAAACCACAGGGGAGACAAAATCCTTGCCCCAGGATAAGAATGGAAAGATGTCAAGGTACTTACTCTACTAAACCTCATTTGTCTAATCTTTAAAATGATAATAATAATAATACCTACCCCATGGACCATTAGCTGGTTGAAATAATAAACATGAAATCTTTTAAGTAGCTAATATTCAACAAATGCTTATGGGAAACGTACTGCACTAATTAAAAAGGGAAGCATTGTTCCTGTCTTCAGGGAGTTTTACTTTTTATAGGGGTTTTTTTCCCCTCAAGAGGTTTCTGAGCAAGGGAGCAACCAATGATGTGCCAGAGGCAGTGTGTGTTGACTTGGAAGAACCAATTAATAAAATATTCAGAACTAGTTGCTAAACCATTGGTAGTTGAAATATGGGAGTATCTGCACCTCAGAAATTGCCAAGCGCTATAAATCAGCCTTTCTTCCCCCCACCCCCAGAAAGCCCATTTTGTAGCACACTGCTGAAAAATACGAAAGCATGAAAAATACAGCGTAGTGGTTAAGAACAGGGATTTGGAATTGGGGAGAGATGGATTAAAATCCTAACTGTACAATCTACAAGCTGTAAGTCATTTAGCTACTCTAAGCCTCATTATCCTCATTCATAAATGAGGAAAATGGATTAATACTGTAACATACGTATGTCCATCTGCTCAGGTTGCCATTATAAACGTAGACTAGGTGGCTTAAACAAGTTTTCTGACAGTTCTGGAGGTTAGAAGTCCAAGATCAAGTTGCTAGTATAGTCAGTTTCCAGGGCGGGCTCTTTATCTGGCTTGCAGATGGCCATGTTCTCACTGCATCTCCACATCACCTTTCCTCGGTGTGTGGGCATGGAGGGACAGCAAGCAAACTCTCTAATGCCTCTTCTTATAAAGACACTAACGCTACCAGATCAAAGTCCCACCCTTAAGACTTCATTTAACCTTAATTACCTCTTTAAAGGCTCTATCTCCAAATAAAGTCACATTGGGGATAGGACATATGAATTTTGAGGGGACATAAACATTCAATCCATAACACTATCTCACAGGAAAATAGAATGAGACACAGTATGTAAATGCCACGCCTAGTGCTTCTCAAGTGCTCAATAAATATTAGATATTATTACCATTACTCATTAGAGGAGTAAGACTGGCTTTGTGGGGTGGTAGGAAGGGAGACTAGAAAGTGAAAGGCTACAGTCAAGAGGATCATTAAGCAGACCATTGGAAAACATCAAAGACAGATCCCAATAAATGAAAAATTAACAAAATATAGAAACTGACTAGATATGGAGGTGATAAGAAGAAATGGTCATGGGCTTCCCTGGTGGCGCAGTGGTTGAGAGTCCGCCTGCTGATGCAGGGTACACGGGTTCGTGCCCCGGTCCGGGAAGATCCCACATGCCGCGGAGCGGCTGGGCCCGTGAGCCATGGCCGCTGAGCCTGCGCGTCCGGAGCCTGTGCTCCGCAACGCAACGGGAGAGGCCACAACAGTGAGAGGCCCGCGTACCGCAAAAACAAAATTAAAAAAAAAAAAAAAAAAAAAGAAATGGTCAGAGTTAGCTCCAAGGAGCCTAGGTGAAAGGAACTGATGGGAAAAAGACACCAGAAGATGAGAATTGGTTTTAGGAGTTTTAGGAAATGAAATGAAACAACTGAGAGTTTAAGATAATGGCCAAAAATATCCAAACTCCCCAATTTAAAATCCTTAGAGTATGTATTCATTGACCAAATATTTCTTGAGTTTTTATGCAAGACACGGACTATAAGGGATACCAAAATGGTTAGGATATGGTCCCTGTCTTTATGTGCCTATGGTCCATTATGGATGAGGACATAAAAAGGAAATTGTCACTCAAGCTTGAAAGAGATTCAAATTAGGTGCAATAAATTTTCAAAAAAAAGGGAGATGGCTTCTTGCTGAGGATAAATTAGCATTTCATGGAGGCAGAGGGATGGAGCATGAAGGATAGATAGGAAGGTGTGGACTTAGATAAACAGTAAGATGTGGAAGAGGGTAGAGAAAGGCTTCCTCATAGAGGCATTCCTCTAGCATAAAGAAAAAGCATTGAATTGAGAAAATGTATTCGGGGGCAGTTCAGTTCAGCCAAAGCATGGACAGCCAATTAGAAAATAGTAGGAAATCAAGTTAGAGAGGCATCAAAGACCAAACCACAGAGGATCTTAAAATCTAGATTAAAGAATTTGAACTTGATACAACATTGATGAAGGGAATTAAAAGAGACACAGATAAGTGGAAAGACATCCTCTGTTACTGGATTGGAAGAAGTAATATTGTTAAAATTGTCCATTACCCAAAGTGATCCACAGAGTCAATGCAATCCCTATCAAAACACCAATCTCATTCTCTACAGAAATTGAAAATAACAATCCTAAAATTCACATGGAACCATAAAAGACCCCAAATAGCCAAAGCATCTTGAGCAAGAAAACAAAGCTGGAGCCATCTCAAAATATATTGCAAAGCTACAGTAACTGAAGGATTATGGTTCTGGCAGAAAAACACACGTGAAGAGCAATAGAATAGAGAGCTCAGACATAAACCTATAGTCAACTGATTGTTGACAAGCGTGGCAAGAACACACAATGGGGAAAGGATAGTCTCTTCAATAAACAGTGCTGGAAAAACTGGATATCTATATGCAAAAGAATGAAATTAGACCTTTATCTTACACAACATAAACAAATCAACTTAAAATGGATTAAAGACTTAAAAGTAAGACATGAAACCATAAAACTCATAGAAGAAAACAGGGGAAAAAAGTTTGACAATGGTCAGGGCAACAATTTTTTGGATATGACACCAAAAACACAAGCAACAAAAACAAAAATAGATAAATGGAATTTCATCAAGCTAAAAAGCTTCGCACAGCAAAGGAAACCATCAACAGAATGAAAAGCAAACTTACAGAAGGAAATATTTATAAACCATGTATCTGATAAGGGGTTAATATCCATAATATATTAGGAACTCATAAAGCTCAATAGCAAAAAAACCCCCAAACAACCCAATTTAAAAGATGAACAAACTATGAGATATAAAATAAGCTACAAGGATATATTGTACAACATGGGGGATATTGTCAATATTTTATAATAAGTATACATGGAGTATAACCTTTAAAAATCGTGAATCACTATACTGTATACCTGTGACTTATATAATATTGTACAGCAACTATACTTCAATCTTTTTAAAAATGGATGAAGGACCAGAATAGACATTTCTCAAAAGAAGACATACATATGACCAAAAGAGATATGAAAAGGTGCTCAACTTCACTAATAACCAGAGAAATGCAAATCAAAACCACAATGAGATATCACCTCAAACCTGTTAGAATGGTTATTATCAGAAAGATAAAATATAACAGGAGTTGGCGAGCATATGAAAAAAAAACACTTGCACTGTTGGTGGGAATATAAATTGATACATCCATTATGAAAAACGGTATGGAGGTTCCTCAAAAAATTAAAAATAGAACTACCACAGGATGCAGCAAGCCCACTACTGGGTATATACCCAAATAAATGAAATCAGTATCTTGAAAAAATATCTGCACTTTCATGTTCATTACAACATTATTCATAATAGCCAAAATGTGGAAACAACCTAAGTGTCCATGAACAGATGAGTGGATTAAAAAATGTGGCCTACATTCCATACAATGGAATATTATTCAGCCAGTTAAAAGAAGGAAATCCTGCCACTTGCAGCAACACGGATGAACCTGGGGGACACAATGTTAAGTGAAATAAGCCAGACACAGAAAGACAAATACAGTATGATCTTGCTTATATGTGGAATATAAAATACTCATCAAACTCACAGAAGCAGAGAGTGTAAATGGTGGTTACTAGGGGCTGAGGGGAGAGGGAGATGGGGAAAGGAGGGTACAAAGTTTCAGTTATGCGTGATGAATTTCTTCTGGAGATCTCATGTACAACAATGTAACTATAGTTAATAATTCTGCATTGAATACTTGAAATTTGTTTCGAGGGGAGATCTTAAATGCTCTCACCAGAAAAAGAAACTAGTAACTATTCAAGATGATGGATATGTTAATTAAATTGATTGTGGTGATTCTTTCACAATGTATATGTATATCACATCATCAAGTTGTACACCTTAAATATACACATTTTTAAACTGGCAATTATACCTCAATAAAGCTGGAAAAAATTTTTATGTAAAAACTGCCCCCCCAAAAGAACTTGAACTTGATTTATTGATAGTAGTAAGTGGTGAATCACTACCACCACACTGATAAGCATCTTTCACCTCATCCACAATTGATTTACTCAGACCCTTTCATTCTCCAAATCTCTAAATAAACTTTTATCAGCTGTGCTGACTTTTTTTTTTTTTTGCGCTACGCGGGCCTCTCACTGTTGTGGCCTCTCCCGTTGCGGAGCACAGGCTCCAGACGCGCAGGCTCAGCGGCCATGGCTCACGGGCCCAGCCGCGCCGCGGCATGTGGGATCTTCCCGGACCAGGGCACAAACCCGTGTCCCCTGCCACCAGGGAAGCCCAGCTGTGCTGACTTTTAAGGTGCCTAATTCCTGGCATTAACCCTTTTGCAATTCCTTCAGCAACCAGGTCGTCCAAGATCCCAGAACTCTTCCTGATCTCTGGAAAACTAAACCATCTCCCGCCTTTAACTATCTTAGCTTTCAATCTCAGAATTTCCTCGGAAAGATTAAGCAGAAACATCTGCTCTTCTCAATTCTGCTCGTACTCCTATATGCAGTGTGGTCTATGACAGTACTCCATATACTGTCCGTAACAGTTATTGAGCGAAAGAAAGAGAAGCTAAAACATGGAGGTGACTTACCAAGAACCTTTAGAAGGTATTCGGGAAGAGGAATCAGAGGAAGACTGTGGAAGCCGAAGTTTGTGAGGTTCCAGAGCACAGACACGTACACACTTCGCGTCTCCTTCACCAGCATTTGCACCTCTGCCTCTCGCTCCCCTCAGAGGCTGCGAATCTCCGCAGCGCACGCCCAGTTCCTTATTCAGGCCTGTGCCCTGCTGTGGGCGGAGGTCACTGGAAGAATGCGACTGCCGGCTGACCTGGAGCTGAACCTGAGCGCCCCGAGGCTCCGCAGCCCCTCCCTGTCCTTGGATTGTACGTTCCGCCCACGGTTCCCACAGCTGGAGCCGGTTTCAGAGGCACAGGCTTGAGAGAGCGCCGTGGTGTTGAGACCATCTTGACGGTGTAAGTGACTGAACCCAGTTAAGGCCTCTACAGAAACTTTTAAAATCTGGCAGGCGGACTTCCCTGGTGGCGCAGTGGTTGAGAGTCCGCCTGCCAATGCAGCGGACACGGGTTTGAGCCTTGGTCCGCGAAGATTCCACATGCCGCTGAGCGGCTGGGCCCGTGAGCCGTGGCCGCTGAGCCTGCGCGTCCGGAGCCTGTGCTCCGCAACGGGAGAGGCCGCAACAGTGAGAGGCCCGCGTAACGCAAAAAAAAAAAAAAATCTGGCAGGCGGGTGGGGTGATCTACCCGCAGCTAAGGGAGACAAGTCTCCTACGCAAGTTTCCTTGCTCATTAAACCTGCCACCTACCAACTGGAGTGGTCTCTTTCTTTAGTCTCTCCCTGCCCTCCGTGTACGGGGCCAGTTTCAGATTTCACCGGGGAAATTTCAAGGTTGTGAACCAACAATTGTTGAGGCAGCCAGGGGACCGAAGAAATGGGCCTTGGGAAGGAGACATCCTGGGGGCAGGGAAGCCGACTTGGCCATTTACTTCTATGTGGGGAAGGGTGGCCCGTATGTTAGATGCTTGTGGTCCATCGAGTGAGTCAGGGGAGAAACCCCAAAACGCTGGCTGCTGTAATGTGTTTGAGGAACTGCGCAGGGCGAACCGCCGCAGAGAAGGGAAAGAAACGGCTGCCCCAGTGGGCAGGCCTCTGTGGGCAGACGGGCTGGACCCCGACGCCCAACTGGAGGCTGAAGCTCAGGTTAGAAAATTGGAAGAAGAGCTGAGGATAGAGCAGGACGTGCAGTGTCCACGGCTCTGCTAGCTTCAGTGCAGGCAGGCGAGGTGGGAGAGCCAGGTAGTAATTTGGAGGCCTTAGCGGTGAGGGTTCTGTGAAGTGAGGAGGGCGCAAGCTGCCGGGAATTAAGGTCTGAGTGTTTGTAACAAAGCGGATTGGGACGGTAAGAGGTAAAATCCCTGGAAAAGTGAGGAGAGTAAAACAAGGATGTTGCCGTGATTGACAGTGAAACGCACAAAACGCCTCAAGCGGTATAACCCCTAAAACAAAGGAAACCAAAAGCACAGCAACAACGTCAGCCAGCATCCCCCAGTTCAGGAAACGTTCATGATGAGAGAATGTTCTCCCACTGAGCTTATTGATCTAGCTACCAAGTTCCAGCCAAAGGCCAGGGAAACTATCCAGGCATGGTTCGTGGGGCTGTGCTATACAGGGGACAGTGACATTTCTCTAATGTCATTGGGCAGCAGGCAGAAAAAATGACCAACATCACCACACACCCTGTCTTCCAGCAGTGCCTGCCTGGTGTTAAGGTTGGGGGAGGAGGGTGTTCTAGGAACTCACTCCCTCATAGATTGGATTATTCTAGCCTACAGGGAGGCTTGGCCCAATGATTGGGGTGGCAGGGGTGGGCGGGGGGAACCTCCCTGGGCCTGTGCAACCCTGGAAATCTATAGAGGAGGTACAACAAATTCTTAGGGATTTGGGAATGAGACAGGCTATCTGCACCCCTGTCTTTGAAGGTCCTGAATTAGCCATATTCACTACAGGAATTTTAGTCAAGATACTCCAACCCCAGTACCTGCTTTGGGGTGCTGGTATCCATGCCAAGCCCAGTCGTGGGAGAAGACATTTATGGTGTTGGGCAATTCATCGCTGGTCTGGGCGGGGGGGCAAGACCCAAGATGGAGGGAACTCAAAAAGCCAAAAAGCTATCCCAATCTCCTGTAAAGGGTTGGGTAAAAGTAACCCAGAAGCAAAAGTGGTTTGACCTCACTGCTGCAGGGGCCCCACCTGAAAAGATAGAGGCAACACAACATTGTTTGGTCAGCCTATGGAAAGCTTTAAAACGTGAACAATTCAGATCTGCCTCACCTGTCCCTGCTATCCCTGACGCCCTGCCTGCTCCTGCAGAGGCTTCGGGGATTCACGCTCTGGATACATGATACAAGCCAAGATTGCCTCCAGGTGAGGGCCCTTGGAGGCCTCACGTTGAGCTCACATTCACTGTTCCCCAGAAATAAGCAAAAGGTGATGGCTCTGGTTGACATTGGAACCAAATGTACTCTAATATCATGGTAACCCTCAGAAGCAGCCATTGATGGTTATGGAGGGCAAATGGTTATGGTCAGAAAGGTCCCTTTGGCACTGGAAATCAGGTGTTCTCTTGCACTAGAATACGAGGGTTTTTTCTCTTCAGTACTAGAGAACGTATTGGGCATTGATATCCTACAAGGTCGAATTTTGCAAACCTCTATCAGTGAATTCCACATCCAGGTTAAAGTAATCAAACCAGTGTTGAGGGGAAATGCCAGCTGAGAACCAGTTAGTCTACTGCCCCCTTGAAGAGTAATAACTGTCAAACGATATAAATTGCCGAGGACACAGCATAAGGAAATAGGAGAAACTATCCAAGAACTGCACTGAGTGGGTATTGTACGCCCTGCCCCTAGTGCTTTCAACAGCCCAGTATGGCCAGTAAAAAAGCCAGGTGGCTCATGGAGGATGACCATGGACTACCAAGAATTCAGCAAGCCCCCCAAGAATTGAAGAAGTCATCCATGTGGCTGTACCCAGCACTGCACCATCTTAGATACCTGGCCGCCACCTTAGGAGTGGACCATGCTGCACTAGATTTAGCAAATGCTTTTCTCGGTGTGCCCCTGGCCGCTGAGTCACCAGATCAATTTGCCTTCACACGGGAGGGGCAGCAAGGGACTTTAAGGAACTTCCCCAAGATTACCAACACAGCCCCACCAAATGGCATGGGACGGTAGCTTGAGATCTGTCCCTGTTCCTTTCCCCACATCAGTAAAATGAGCCCATTACATTGATGCTAAAGTGTTAACATGAAGATTTGCCTGTATTGCAGAACACTCTGCAGGCTTCACTGGAACACCTGTGAGGGAGAGGATGGGCAGTGAACCCACAGAAAATTCAAGGCACGGACACCACTGCAAAGTTTTGGGGAGTCATTTGTGTCAGGTAAGATGTGTCTTGTCCCAGAAGCTGTGATTGATAAGGTGCAAGCCTAAATGGCCCCTAAGAACACAAGAAGTACAAGCTTTTGTAGGAGTTTAGGGGTTTGGGAGGACTTTTATTTCCCACCTGGCACAGTGCCTCTATCCCTTCTACTGCCTAGTAAAGAAAGGGCATGGGAGAGACTGAGGATCAGGGCAGCAAGCTGCCATTGAGAAGAGAAAAAGACTTGTGAAACAGACCTGGGCATCATCTCCCAGGCAGGACCACCATTTGAGGTAGATGCGTCTGTGAATCTGGGAGGTATGGGTTGGGCACTATGGCAGAGACCACAGAAGAGAGGGTCCCAGCTCTGAAAGGGGGCAGGAACCTGATAAACCACCATAGGGCACAGCTCCTGACAGGGTACACAGTGCTCCTTCAAGTAGAGCCTCTCCCAAAGGAACAGTGTATCGTGTAAGGATGTCCCTTCCTAGCAAGGGGAAAGTTGAGAATATCTTCCAATGACCCACCTCTGCCATGGCTCAAACTCCCAAAGAGGCATGCCTATTTGCAACAGAGGACCATCCTGTCTGCCAGCCCACTGTCTCTAGAAATACGGGGGCTACTTGGCCCTGTAGAGTATGTAGATCCTCCAAATGCCTCCACCCCTATTCCGGTGGCAGCCCCTGTGGCCTGGGGGAAATTCCCACTGATGCCGGGTATACAGATGGGTCTAGTAGGGCAAACAGCTTCTGCAGATGGACTGCAGTCACTATTCAGCCCAACACTGACGCCATCTGGCTGAAACAGGAATAAACTGGTGATCACTCGTGAGCCCTGACTGTTAACTCTTTGCACTGATGGCTGGGCTGTTCTAAAGAGATTAACCCTATGGTTTGCACAATAGGAAAATGAGGGGTGGATAACCATGAAGAAGCCCTTGGGGGTTGGGATATGTGGGAAGACATTTGGGTTCGCCTCCAAGGGCCTAAACTGTCCTCACTGTCTTCCACGTCCCCGTTCATAAAGTACTGACACCCACTGACAATCAGGAAGCTGATGTCCTAGCTTGGGTACAAGCCCTAGCAACTGACCCTTCGGTAGATGCAGCAGATTGGGTGGGATGGCATACTGCCAAGGATGCTGTGTTGCCCTTGAAGTACATTGGCTTGATTAATGCAGTAATGGCATGTCCTATGTGTTCTAAACAAGGCCCAAGGCCACAGCCAAAGGAGTCTAGGGCCGTCCACTGGAGTTCCCAACTGGTGAGGGACTGGCCAGTTGATTATATTGGCCCCCTCCCTCTAGGTGAGGGTTCTAAATATGCCTGGATCTGTGTGGACACTGTGTCTAGCCTAACCCAAGCTTTCCCCTGCTGCTGCACAAACCAGGCTGCCACTATAAGGGGTTTAGAGAAACTGAGTACCATGTATGGATACCATTATCGAATCAGCAACGACTGGGGGTCACGTTTCAAAGGTCATGATATGCAAAGGGCAGAGAACATGACATTAGATGGAGCTTTCATCCCCTCTGTAACCTACAAGCAGCAGGGTTAGTAGAAAGGAAGAACAGAATATTAAAGCAGCAGATTAAATTACAGGTAAAACCACTTTAGCCAGCTGGACTAAAGCACTATCTCACGCTTTAATACATTTGAATGATCAACCAGGAGGACCTGCTGCCTCGTACACTAGACTGGGGACCCCCGCCGAGGCACTCAACACTGTAAAGGTATGGAAGTTGCTGGAAACAGCCATTGCCCTGATTCTCACCTTGGATGTGCTATGCTCCTGAGAATACCAAGCCCCATCATGACTGGGAAAGGCACTATCTACTGGAATTTGCAATGAGATGGGTGAGTTATTAGGCACCACTGGGTGAGAGACCTACTCAGACTCCGCTGGGATCCCGTTGTCCTGGTGCAGGCCAGACCTGTTGAAATGCACTGTACCTAGAATTGAACACATACTATTGGGGGTCCTGGTCTGGCATATCGCATCCCCATCCATCTCCTCAAGCCTGACAGTGTTGCTTCCCCTGGCCAACGTGTATGGTGTGCACAACCAGGTCAAATTCCTAAAGCTGCAGCCACATTTGCATCCAAGGATCAGGCCATAGTGTAATTCTTATAGAAAGGAAAGAGGCTCCCATCCAAGTTCCTACTAACTATCTTTTTTTTTTTTTTGGTTTTCAGGGAAGATTTTTTATTTATAATTAATCACATTATTTATTTATTTATTTGTTTATTTTTGGCTGCTTTCAGCCTTCATTGCCCCGTGCAGGCTTTCTCTAGTTGCGGCGAGTGGGGGCTACTCTTCGTTGCAGTGCACAGGCTTATTGCAGTGGCTTCTCTTGTTGCAGAGCATGGGCTCTAGGCACAGGGGCTTCAGTAGTTGTGGCACACAGGCTTCAGTAATTGTGGCTCATGGGCTCTAGAACACAGGCTCAGTAGTTGTGGCGCACGGGCTTAGTTGCTCCGCGGCATGTGGGATCTTCCCGGACCAGGGCTCGAACCCGTGTCCCCTGCATTGGCAGGTGGATTGTTAACCACAGGGAAGTCCCTAACTGTCTTTTTGACCTTAGACTTCTGCTCCTCCTGTGGTGTTGGGTAATGGAATGGGCACCTGATGACTGGTTTGGCACTGACTGGTCATGCTACACAGGTATTTATTAGGTAGCCCCAGATGGGGCCCAATGGGTGTGTGGCACAAATCTTTGGCCATGGCTTCCACCTGGCTGGTTGGACCGTTGCACCCTGGGTTTTCCCTGGGCACAGGGGAGAATCCACTCCATGGTAACAGAAACTGCCCACCTACCTCTCCTCAGGGCCAGATGGGCATATTCTGTTTTCCACTGGTACAACCATTTGGCCACCACCTTTATTCCTTCCATTGGCCTGGAGGACATTATAGCACACATAGAAGCCCTTATTAATTCACCCAGTAACACTTCATTAATAGCCAGCAAAGCTGGTCCTTACTGAACACTGAAATGTCTCTAATGAGAAAAGCTGTCCTCCAAAATAGAAGGGCCTTGAACATTATTACTTCATTGCAAGGAGGCACCTGTGCCGTTGTCCAAGCAGAATGTTGCGTGTTCATACCTGATGAGTCTGCTCAGGTATCATCTTTATTAAATATGAGGACACAAGTGAAGGCCCAGAGTGATCTGACCCCCAGCCTAGGGGACTTAGTCAATCAGTGGTTCCCATCATGGGGCTCTAGGTGGAAAGAACTGTTACTGGGGAATTATTATCGTAATCTGTGTTTTCTCTTGCATGTGCCTGTATTGTCACTGTGGTGTCTGCCTCCAGTGCAGCCAGACGGCCGCCAAATGAGCCACCTCCATGCTAGTGAAACCCCTCGCTGATCGCTCAGGGCGCCTTGCAGAAGAGGGCAGCATGTGAGATTGTAAGAGCCGGGCACAAGGGGAGGAGTGTTGAAAGAGGGCATCGAGAGGACACGACCACCAGTTGACCTGTAAGCTGAACCCAGGCGATCAAAGGCTCCTCACGCCCTCCCCTGTCCTTGGGATGTATGTTCTGTCCCCCTTTTTCACAACCAGAGCCATTTTCAGGGATGCAGCCTGGAGAGAGCAATGTAGTGTTGAAACCATCTGGACAGTGTACGTGACTGAACCCAGGTAAAGCCACTGTATAAACTTTTAAGATTCTGGCGAGTGGGTGTGGAGATCTGCTCGTCCAGAGGCAGCCCAAGCCTGCTTATTAAACCTGCCACCTACCAGCCTGCAGTGGGCGGCTGCTTCCTTCTTCAGTCTTTCCTTGCCCTCCTTGTACTGGGGCCAGTTTCAGACTTCACCCGGCGAAGTTCCCAAGGTCGCAAAGCAACACCCCAGCACCTGGCCTTGGGCCTGACACAAATAGGTGCTCAACGAATGGTGGCTGAAGGCAGGGATGGAGGGAAGGAGAAAAGGGAGGGAGAAGTGGGCAGCAGGATGGCAGGGCACAGAACTTTGGCACGAAGACCTGCCAGGCTCTGTTACTTGGGTGCAAGTTTGCCTCCACTCTAGATTTTGAGCTTAAGAACAAAGATCGTAATCTAGAATCCTCTATATACTCTTCCAGCCAAAATGCCTAATATGGGATCAAACATAATAAAGCTTCACTAAATTAAATTTCCTCAGTGCGGTGAGTCTGCTCTTTTCTTTCATTTTAGGGAGGGTGATGGGTAGGCTAGCCATAATTTTTAAAATCCACAGATTTTTGTAGATAGGTAACTGCTAAATTCAAAATTATAATGGGGTCAGTAGGGGGAAGTGCAGCAGCATTACTGTTACTACTGTTACTGTTACTACTGCTGCTATTCCTATCTCTTGTGCCCAGGAGTATTTAAACATTCCCATGGGTAAAGGAGACCGGAGTCTTTTAAAGACTCAAAACTAAAGCATCAGCCTTCACCTTCTCTCTAGCACACCAGCAAGAATTAATTACCTACCTGCGGGGAATTAACAGAAGCATTTTCCCGTCTAGAATGGGAAAACCAGGGCCTCAGGATTCAGAGGGCTCTAAAGCTGAGCCTGCTAAGCTGCATCCATTTAAGGAAGATTTAAATGCTCTACCCAGCTTTCTCTCTGTCAGAAATGAATAACATGGCCATGAAAAGGAAGCCTAGCAATGACAGCAAGCCCTGGCTTGAGGTCTGTTGGCATAGTCTATCCTAGATACTTGAAATGTGAAGATGGCAACTGGGTCTCTGCAGTCAGTGCACCTTTGAGTTATTAGGAACAGGGATTAGAAAGAAGCCTTTCATTTAAAAACAAGTGGGTTTCTCTTAATTTCTAGGAAAGTTAGGAGTGCCCAGATGCCGCTGCTGATAGAATTGACTTCTATTCGCGTACTGCAGGTTGATGCTGTGTCATTTGTGCTTTATAAAAATCCAAAATCCTTAAGTGCTCTGATCAGTCACAGCCTAAGTAAACTGGAGCTGAAGGAGCTCCTTTGTCCACATCACCATCTTCCACTTCCCCTCTTCTGCTCTGCACCGAGCACTCTCTGATTAAAAGGCAGTCACCTATAAAAAGAATGCAGAGGGCTTCCCTGGTGGCGCAGTGGTTGAGAGTCCGCCTGCCGATGCAGGGGACACGGGTTCGTGCCCCGGTCCGGGAAGATCCCACATGCCGCGGAGCGGCTAGGCCCGTGAGCCATGGCTGCTGAGCCTGCGCATCCGGGGCCTGTGCTCCAAAATGAGAGAGGCCACAACAGTGAGAGGTCCGCATACTGCAAAAAAAAAAGAATGCAGAAGCCCAGCACAGGTCATGTGTTCTTTCCCTTTGCACAATGAATGAAATCTCAAGCTTTTAACCAATCTAGCAGCAACCAGTTTTAAAGATCTTCAGCAAGCTTCCTTGGTGGTAATCAGTGCAAAAGAATTCACTGATTAGTTCAACAGACTTTTCTTGAGCATCTATGTTATGTCAGGGATTGGGCTTTCAGAGGTGCTGGGCAGAGTCCATTACTAAGAGTTTATGGCAAAATGCCCCAGGCCCAAAACTCACATGCACTAAGGCCAATGTAGTCCAGACAAATGTGGGCTGTGGTGTCTTCCCAAGGATACACTGGCAAGATTGAAAGATGTTCTTCATAGTACCTGTAAAGGACTTTGAAACAAGTTTTTATAAATCTTGTGACTATCTTGTGAAAACCCTATTTATAGTGCACTGTATTTTTGTCTTAACAGAATTAATTGATCATAGATATACAGGTATACACATATTTTTAATACTCTATGGTTTTTAGCCCTATTTTAACATTTCTCCATTTGTAAACATACTGGCTACCTCAAAATGTGAAAGTAGCTCAGGCGGCTCAGAGTATAAAGTAATAAAGATAGCATGAAACCAAAATGACATCATTGTTTTCTAGCCCTTAAATCATCTCAAAGTAACTACTCTTTCCTTTCAAATCTTCACTAAAGGTTTCTTATTGACTCTCTTTATAATGGCATTTCACTGTGGTTTGAAATTGTATTCTGCTGCACTTTAATCTAAATCCCTCCTGCATCAGTTTCACTCCATTCTTTCTTGACCTATTGGTGTAAATAGAAACAAAGAGTCATTTACCATCTTTTATACTGGCCCTGCCTTACCTTTTTGCAGTGTATGTGGACAGAGTACTTTGCTTATCATAGATGCTGAACAAATGTTGTTCAAATTTAACCAATCAGGTCAAGTGGATTTATACATGCACACACACATACACACACACACACACACATACACACACATATATATATAGGCTACTGAGCAAACTACTTCTTCCAAAACACTTAACACATATTATTTTACAACATTCCTGTAAAACTTGCTTTTATTATCCCTGATTATGCAGCTGAGGAAACTGAGACTCAGAGAGGCTAAGTAACTTGCCCTAGGTCACACAGCTAATGAATTTTAGAGTTGGAACTTAGGCCCAAGTCTATCTGACCTCAAAGCCCTGTTTTTGGCTCCAGACTAGTAGGTAGCATCTCATCTTTGGTCCCGGGGCTAGATTTGGCTGCTTTTAATTGCCAGTAGACTCTACATGCACTTTCTAATGAAAACAATTCTCAACTCTGAACAACTCTACAGAGAATTTGAAAAAATGAAGAGGAAATTTGAAGAGGTCAGAGCTTTGAAATTTTTTCCCATCATATTTCTTGAAAGTAATTGCTCAGAAAGGTAAGGTGGTACTTACTTCCAGTAAAACTGGGACAGTCCCAGAAATGCTGACTCACTTGTAATGGAACATCATTCCTGGAACCATGTCCCATATAAAGTGGCCTCTCAGAGCTCTAGCAGACACAAGAGGCCTCTGTGATCATAGCACCTCTTCCCCTTCACTCCAGCCAGAGTGTTCATGGGACACCTTCTGTCTGCTTGATGCTCAGGTGACAGGTTTGTGTTAGAGAACCCAGCACTCCTCAGGTTGTATCCTAAACTATGTAGCTACCAGGGCATTTGTTTTCTTCAAAATGAACAAAGTTTGCTCATTTTTAATAATTTATTTTGTCTCCTTTACTATTTTTAGCATTTCATTTTTGGGGTTATTTTACCCTATTTCATTGATGTGCAAGTTTCTGTTTTGTTTGGTTTGGTTTTGTTTTACCACGCCACTTGTGGGATCTTACTTCCCCCACCAGGGGTCGAACCCAGGCCCTCAGCAGTGAAAGCGCGGAGTCTTAACCACTGGACCACCAGGGAATTCCCATTTGTGTAAGTCATTTTTATAGAGTTCTGTCCTATATCAGACAGAGCAGGAAGCAGGGCTCTGGACACTTTCTCCCTCCAAAACCCCCTGCCCCAAAATTTCTAGTACTCCTCTCTGGCCAAGCTTTTTAAAGATTCTTTTCTACTCTATCACTTCTCATTCTTTCTTCAGTACTCAGCCTTCAATCCACTATTCCCCTTACTACAGGAAAATGATCTCACACTTGCACCTCCAAAGAGTCACATAGCATGGATATTTCCATTCCTTATTTGTTAGATTTCTGCAGTATGGGACTCTGTTTACCATTCCCTCCTTGAAACTTTTATATCCCTTGACTTCCTTGGTATAATTTTCTTCTCTTCTCATTTTCCTCCTGTTTGGCCAATCCTCCTCATTTTTATTCATATAAAATCTTTCATATCATTCATCCTTCTTTCTCCTGCATCTTAAATATTAATCACTCCTGGGATTCTGTTTCTGCACTTTTAACCACACTCTTCCTAGGTAACCTCATCCCCAAGACTTCAAATAGGTCCATTATACTGTGTCTACCAAATACTCTAATCATAATGAAAGCAAGGATCCCACTAATCTTGGCCTGAAGTACAGAAAATAATTAATAGATGTTTGGGCTCCCCTGGTGGCGCAGTGGTTGAGAGTCCGCCTGCCGATGCAGAGGACGCGGGTTCGTGCCCCGATCCGGGAGGATCCCACATGCCGCGGAGCGGCTGGGCCCGTGAGCCATGGCCGCTGAGCCTGCGCGTCCGGAGCCTGTGCTCCGCAACGGGAGAGGCCACAGCAGTGAGAGGCCCGCGTACCGCAAAAAAAAAAAATTAATAGGTGTTTGTTGAATGGATTAAATACCCATCTCCAGCCCAGGTCTTCCCCCTGAGCCCCAGACAATAAGTATGTATATGTGGGCATACATATTATATACCTACCTATTGGACTACTCCACCCGAATGTCTTACAGGCATCTCACATTTATCTTTTTCAAAAATAGCTATTCTCTACTGGCCCCTAACCTCCTCCTTACCTTTGATTCTCTGTTTTAGTAAATGGCACCATGCAAATCAGACACACTGGAGGTTGTCTTTATGACCACCTCTTCACCTACATGCCCTCCCCCCATATCTAATTATTCATTAAATCCATTTATTTTTCTCTTATAAATCGTTCAAGTCTATCTTCTCTATTCCACTTACTCACACGGCCGCAACCTTAGTTGAGGCCTTCATCCTTCTACAACTACCATGGCCTCCCTCTCTCGCTCTCTCTCCAGTCCCAGATCACCCCAATGCAGCCTCTACACTGCTGTCAGAATGCTTTTTTTCTGAAAACAAACCTAATCACATACAGTTATATATCCAGTATCAAAAGTCCACGAATTTCCCTTTTCTCTGTCCTTAGAAGCACTGCAACAGGCACCTTTCATGAAAGATTCACTCAAGGCAAATGCAACCATACCCCGAAACAGGATTCAGCCAACATTCTCTAATAGGAATCAGAGCCCTAGGTCAAGAGCACCCTAGATTCCTTTGCCTTGTTCATGCAGGGGCAGCGGTGCCTGTGCCACATTCCTAGCCAATATATTTATCTTGAATAGTACTTATTTCACTCCTTTAAAATTATTGCTAGCATCCCTCAGTCTACCTGATAAACCCTCTAGTGCTAGTTGAAATGGCAGAGAGTCAAACATTTACAGTAGCTACCTGAGTAGAGTCTTTCAGATGCTTAACTAACCTCCCTTAGAGTGTGTATTTCGGATTAAGGTACTTCAAACATCAGCAATCTGCCCGTAGAGGTAGGTTAAACTAACTAAACACACACATATGTATTACACTTTCTATGTTGAATATTTTTAAACTAAATTACAAACTATATAACATCCTGTTTTGCAGGGCCTTACAGGTGTGCCTAATTTGCCTACTGTGTAATTAAGCAGAGCTAGTACATACCCAACCCTTGGCATTCTTGTCTCAATGCTCCAGACAAGAAAAGACAGGCAACAGATGCTTTGTTCATGAATAGACCAGTGACTTTACTAATCCATTAGGTATAAGGGCAAAAGTTCTGGATGGGAACTCAGAATTCATTTCATCTATCCGGGCTTCAATCTTGCATTTCTCCGACAGAAGCTAATATTAAGCTGAACCATATGAAAGTGCCGTCTTCAAAGTGGAAAAACACACAGGTTTTGGCAATTTTATATGGTTCAGTCTCCCATGATGCTTCTAAGCCACCTTCAGATAAACAGAGAGAAACTATTTTAAAGCACTTATAAGAATCAAATTCTATTCAAATGCTTAGTGATGAGGTCCCAGGAGGAGAAGCAGATCCTTACCTCTCAGTGTTGCTAGTGCCTCCAAACTCCTTAATATGCTTCGTCATTCAATAAGGGGCTGTGGTTGCCACGAAGTTGTCACAGATCAATTAAATCCTGGGCATTTCTGAGGTGACATTCAGATTAGTGGGAGGATAAAAGGAAATCAATTCTTCCTTTTCAGCCTGCACGTGCCCACTGATTCCTGGTGTGAATCGTGAACTCTCATCTCAAACAGAAAGGCAAAGATGGCCTCTCCTTTCAGGGCCACTAGTTGATTGCTGAGGTGATGCTGGAAGAATAGAAACCACAGGGGTCTTGCCTTGCCATTAAGGGCACTGACACAAAAAGACATCTTTATACCGGGACTTAGAAAGAGGAGAGGACAGAATTCCAATTTCACCAATCCTTGAAGTAAAATTACCTTGAGAATTTGGGCTTCAAACAGGGATAAGAGCACCAGCCTTCATTTTCTGGCCTACACGTGAAGAGACGTAATGCTTTTTTTTTTTTTTTTTTTTTTTGCGGTACGCGGGCCTCTCACTGCTGTGGCCTCTCCCATTGTGGAGCACAGGCTCCGGACGCGCAAGGCTCAGCGGCCACGGCTCACGGGCCCAGCCGCTCCGCGGCACGCAGGATCCTCCCGGACTGGGGCACGAACCCACGTCCCCCAGTATCGGGAGGCGGACTCTCAACCACTGCGCCACCAGGGAAGCCCGAGACTAATGCTTTTTGAGGAAGAGTGTCACTGCAGAGTGGGGAGGGGGAAGAAAGACGAGTCAAGGTGAGGCAAAGTGAATTCCACCATTTAATTAGCAATCACCCCTGACCTGCCAGACACTGCTAGTGTAATTCCTGAATGGCTGAATCAAAGCAAAAGAGCAGGTAATTAGATAGCATGCACTAGAGCACTAGAAGCATCACATTTTCAGGGTTTGCACTGAGAGCAAACTGGATATATGTGCTATGCTTTTAATATGTTTTGCTTTCCAATTAGCAATCAGACCTGATTTGTCAGTCATCCCACCTATAATGCATAAAACACTGGAACATGGAAAAAAAGCAAGTTCAGAAAATCAATCATGCTTATATTTATATTCACTCAATGCTGAGGCGTTGCAAAAACTGCCGAAATATTATCTTTCTCTTTACAAAGGAGAGAAAGGAAGGGTGAGATTGCAATTCAATATAATGAATAAAACTCTGGCTGTTTGGGGAAAAGTACAATAGCTGAATATTTATGAGATTGATGATGGGAAATGCATTTCATATAGTCAGCAATTGTGGAAATATTCTACCATTTATAAAGAGCATAGGAACAAGTACATGTTCAAGAAACAGAGAGTCTTTTGTTTTGTTTTGTTTTTTTTGCGGTACGCGGGCCTCTCACTGCTGTGGCCTCTCCAGCCGCGAAGCACAGGCTCGGGACGCGCAGGCCCAGCGGCCATGGCTCACTGGGCCAGCCGGTGCGCGGCATTTGGGATCTTCCCGGACCGGGGCACGAACCCGTGTCCCCCACATCAGCAGGCGGACTCTCAACCACTGCACCACCAGGGAAGCCCTAGAGTCATCTTTTACATATAAGGAGTTAACAGAAAATGTTTTTAAATCTAGCCTTTTTATTGGAAGGTAATTGGCAGAATGAGAATTTCTCATCTATCTCAAATAACACACTCACACAAGAGTGAAACTGAGTCCCCCCCAAAACCAAGGCCCTCTAAAACTGAGTTCCCCTGCTGAGTTTATGGAAGCCTCTTTATCCAAAATTTTATTCCCTTTCTTGTCCCACTCCTGTCCCCCTCAGCATTGAAGAGTATCAAAGAAAAGGGGGGATCAATACCGAGCAGGATGCTGCAGGGACCTCCCAGCTATAAAAACCTCTCTATGTCCCCCACCCCCACTCAAAGCAAGGGGATGACACTAGAAAAAGGCTTTAGTCTGTTTTTTTTTTTTTTTGTAGAAAAAGGCTTTAGTCTCCTAGGCCTTCCTGATTTCCAAAGAGTGGACTGAAGAAGTTACTAATTAGGGAAGTGAGGGAACACAGAAACAAAGGAAAAGCAGTCAAGCAAGAAAAGTAATGATAGCTTAAATAAGAGCTCAGGTATAAAACAGAGTCCTAGTTCATCCTCAAGGGATATACACAACAATCTGATGCATAACTTTGAGTTATTCTGCAGAAACTGAGACCCGCCCCCCACCCATACCCAGGTGACTACTTGCTGACCACAAGCAGGTAGACCCCAGACTGGTTGGAACCAGAATGTTGATGATCAAGATTTCTAAAACATCACTCTGTTACGTCACCACCAACCAATCAGAAGAAAGTCCACGAGCTGCAACCCTCACCCCAAATCTTGCCTTTTAAAAACTCTTTCCAGAAAGCCATCAGGGAGTTCAGGTGTTTTGAGCACCAGCTGCCCAATCTCCTTGCTTGGCACCCTGCAATAAATGCTATACTTTCCTTCACCACAGCCCAGTGTCAGTAGATTGGCTTTGCTGCACAGTGGGCAAGGGGACCCAAGTTTGGTTCAGTAACAGAAGTAGTATGTAACTTCTTTCTAGCCTTTTAAAGAGAGTAGTCTAAACTCATTTAGTTTCCCTACTTCCTCAGCTCATATTCAGTTCTCAGCCAAGGAATCTGTCTTCCATTACCCCCATTCCATCAAAACTAGCCTTACCAAGGCCTCCAGTGACCTCTTAATTTCCAATTCAGTGAATACTTCCTGGTACTCATCTTAACAGACGGCCCTGTGGCTGTTGCCACTGATGACTTCTCCCCTCTTCTTCAAAAGCTCTCATCCTTGGTTTCTGTGGTGCCTAGCTCTGGATTCTCCTTCTGCCTCTCTGATCATCCTGTTTCTATCTCTTTTGTGAGCTTCTCTTTATCTGCATGTGTCTTAAATATTAGTGCTCCCCACTTCAGCCTGCACGTTTTCCCTGAGTGTTACTTGCTTCTAGCTTCTGGTTTTAATTGCCACTGGCAGGCTGAAGATACCTAAATCTTTACCTCTTGTTCTGATTCTATACCTGAGCCTCAGGCACAACATCTCATTTCCAGGTGGACCTCTTCACCTAAATATTCACCAACACTTTATACTCAATATGTCCAAAATGGAACTGCTTATCCTTCCAGCTTCCAATCCTGCTCTTCCTCCTGCCCTCCAAGTGGCTATTCGTTGTTTGTGGGAGAGGCAGCCCCAACCATGGGCCCCAATGACTTCCACTTCCTGTTCAGACCCTAGTGTCATCCCCTTGCCTTGAGTGTGGGCTAGTGACTTGCTTCTAACAAATGGAATATGGCAAAATGTACTTCCAAGATTACGTGGTAAAAAAAGATAGTGACCTCCTTCTTGCTTCCTCTCTCTTCCTCTCTCCCTTATTCACTCAGAGGGAAGCCAGCCACCATGTTATGGGCTGGCCTACAGAGAAGCTCCCATGATAAAGAACTGGTGTCACCAACCAAGGAGTACCAGAGTCCTGCCAACAGCCATGTGACTGAGCTTGTTAGCAGATCCTCCCCAAGTGGAGCCTTGAGATGGCTCAGCTCCAAACACCTTGATTGTAACTTTGCAGAGCTGGATCCAGCTAATATACCATATACCATATGAATTCATTGTTTACTAAACAGTACATTATTTAGGAAAAATATATATACATGTGGTAAAACCATAAAAAAAGAAGAGGGAAATTATTAACACACTATTGAGAGAAGCGGTTACCTTTGGTAGAAGAATATGGAGGATAAAATTGAGGAAGGGATCATAGGAACTTCTGAGGTGTTGGTACTATTTAAGCTTAATGGTAAGAAGTGAATATTTGTTTTATTTTCTTTAATCTGTGCTTCATATGTGTGTCTGTGTATATATATAATGTACTCTTTGAATACATGATACATTTCACAGGTGTTCGATTTGGTTGTTTTCTCATAATTAGATTGACCTTAAGCCTTTTGGGTAAGAATACTACATGAAGTAATGTTTTGTCCTTCTCAGCACATATCAGAGGGTCATGCCTTATTACTGGTCATATTAACCTTGATCAAGGTGGTGTCTGTGAAGTTTTTCCTCTCTGAAGTTACTATTATTCCCTTTGTAATTAATGGAGATGGTTTGAGACTGTGCTAAAACCCTGTTTCTCCTCAAACTTTTGCCCAATGATTTTAGCATCTATCTTACTTAGTGGCTCTTTCTATTGGGTTTGCCCAGTAATGATTTTATATTTCCTTCATTCCTTCAACATTTTTTAATTGAAATTTTTTCTGTAGGGAAGAGTTGTCCCTTCTCCTTACATAAAGAGTTTTCTTTTCATAAATAAATGAAATTTATTTATTTCATTATGTATTTATATCCGTATTGACTCAAGGATACTTATTTTACTCTACTGGTCATAATCCAATGTTACTGTTATATATTTTTATTGTTTGAATCATTCCATTCTTGGCCATTGGGAGTTCCACCTTAGCTCCTGTGTCCTTATGACACACTGTCATCCTTTTTTTGAATACTTCTTTTTTCTGACATCACAAGATGTTCCAGTCGCATCTTTTATTTTTTTCCTCCCCAGCTTTTCCAAAGAGTTTTGGTTTCTTTCATAGGACAAGCGAATTTATAAACCGAGACTTTGCCACTAGGAGTACTCTCATGGCTACTAGAGTATCATTACTCCTGGGCTCTCTCAGTGGACAAAGATGGGAAATATACATATGAATACTAACCCACACATACACACATCTACATTTATTTCTACATATATCGATCTGTGTCTATACATATATAAAATCTGTAAATTCATATTCATGAATCATACCTATGATTCCAATCCAACACCATGAGGCTCATTTCACCTTTTTCCCTTGATTTATCTCTAACTTCTTTCCCCAACAGTGACAGATCCAGCTCTCATTTTCTACAATATATTCATTTGTTTGTTCAATACTAGTATCCACATAAAGTAGTTACACAATTGCTCATCTATACCCCTATGAGAAACAGATTTACTAACTAGATAACAGTATTTGCATACAGTTCTTTTTATCTTTAGCCTCACAGCATCCAGCCAAAATATTATTTTCCAAAGCTATTTAGGTTTGTGCTTTTCTGTCCGTTCAACCTCAGTGCAATAATGTCATCCATTTGTAATACAGTTAGGTTCATTTGTTACTGATTACATTCCATTTTGGATTTTCTCCCAGTTCTTGGTTGATTTTAATTATTAAATGGGGAGAAGGTATGTATGTGAAATATCACTATGGTTCTAAAAGTCAAACCTATAAAAAAATACTCAGAAAAGTATCTCTTCCTTTTCATCTCTACTAACCTGTCCCCATCCATTCCTTCTTCCTGCGCCTTTCCTACCAATCTCTGTAGATAACCAATCTCTTTAGTTTCTCGTTTATCTTTCCTGTATCTCTTTTGTATACATGTGCAGATACATGTGTATTTTTTTATTTCCCTTCCTTCTCACATAAAGGGTATCATGCTATATATATTCTTTTGTACTTTTCCTTTTCACTTACTAGTAAATATGTCCTGTAAACCACTGCATGTCAGTTCACAGAGATCTTTCTCATTCTTTTTTTACAGTAGCAGAGTACTCCATTGTCTAGGTGTACTATAATTTATCCAATCACTCCCCAATGTGTTGGAATTTACTTCTTGTCAATATTTTCTAATTACAAACAATGCTGTCTTAAATAACCTTGGCATATGTATTTTGTACATATTGGAAGTACATCTTCAGGGTAGAGCCCTAGAAGTGGGATTTTCTGGGTCAAAGACCAAGTACATACATAGGTCTTTTAAGTATTACCAACTTTCCCTCTAGAAGAGCTGTACTGGTGCACATTCTCACCAGGTACTTACTAGGGAGTGTCTGTGTCCTCACAGCATCACCAACAAAACATGTTGACATAGTTTTTTATTTTTGCCAGTTTGATAGTGAGAAATTACACTTCAGTATTGTTTGAATGTACATTTCTCTAATTATAAGTGAAGCTGAACATCTTTCCATATGTTCAAATGCTCCTTATATATTTTTGTGTCTACTCATGATTTTTTCCCATTTTTCTAATAGGTTTTGGTCCTTTGTTTCTCAATTTCTACAAGTTCTCTCTTCCTCTCTCATATATACATATACCACAGACAAAGATTATATATATATGTATTTATATATATATATATATATATATATATATAAAATCTTTGCCTGTGGTATATGTTACAGATATTTTCTCCTAGTTTTTCCGTTGGTTTTGTTTATGATATGTGGTTTTTTTGGTCACAAATCTTTTTTTATTAAACTTTTATGTAGTCAGATTTCTTAATCTTTGCTTTTATTGACCCTGGATTTTGAGTCACAGTTAGAGCCCCTGTGTCTTTAATAATGTTAAAGAGGAATTTATCCATGTTTTCTTCACATACTTGTATGTTTGTATTTTTTACATTTAGATCCCTCACTCCTTTGGAGCTTCTTCTTGGGTATAATGTGAGACGTGGATCTAATTTTAACTTCTTCCAAATGATTACCCAGTTGTCCAGCACCATTAAAAAGTCCAGCTTTAACCCAATGACTGGAGATGCCATCTGATAATTTCTAAATCTGCAACAATGAAGAGGTTATGAAAACCAGCAACAGACAAGACATTTCAAAAAATTATTTGTTACAAAAAGCAGATAGAAGAGCACTATAGAAGAGGAAGCCAAGCTAAGGAAGTTCATACAGGGGAAGGACATTTTATAATGATTTTTTAAAAGCCAACTCATCAAGAATACATAACAAGCTTAAATGTGCGTAACTGTACTGTGTCTCTTGACTGATTTTCTAATCTAACAAAATGCTATGGCTCTCACTTAACACAAAAGTTGAGTTGGAAAATCATTTCTTTATTTGTTCTGCTGAAATTGTTTTCCATTTCACCCCACAGGGCCAGAAGTATAATGAGGAGCTTCCAGCCACATCTACAATAACATCTTGACATCCCCAACATACTCTAGGTCCTTGGAAGACAGCTGGATATAGTAGTCATTCAATTTTTCCAGCTGTGAGTTTTTATCTTTTGCTTTTGGCTTTTCAAAATTTTACCAATTCACTTCCATTCTCCTAGAAAAGCTTCAGAAAATAAAAACATCAATTTGTTTTAAAGGGAGTGGTTCTGGGACAGCACTTTTTGTTCTAAAAGACCATAAAAAGCCAAGTAAGCAGGTTTGGCTACCTTACATAGGCCTTCCAACTCCATGCTAGACCTGAGTACTAATCTGCTTCCCAATCAGCAAAAACATTGAGAGATGAATCATTGAATTTCATAAATACTTGGTGTTAATTACAAACTGTATGATGAATTTTGCTGTAAGTAGGATCAGTTTGACATTTTGGAAACTCTCCAGAATCCACTTTTAAGGTGTTTGTGAGGTGGGTAGACTAAGTTTGTGAGGTGGGTAGACTAAGTAGCGAGGGCTCATACCAAAAGATTTATCCATAGATAAATATTTATCCATAGATAAAGATTTATCCATAGATTTGTTAGATTATCTCTGAGCTGATAGAATTCATGAGTCAGCCAAGTCTTCATTTCATGTTTATGAAATGTCTTTCCTCCAGGAAGCTCTTCTCACATTCATTATCTCTTTAATCATTCACCTATTCCGTTAGAGAAAGCAAAGTGGGGAAACATGGGTTATATTAGCCCTTTTACTCCCAGGAGAAACTATTGAGGTTCAGAAAGAACAAAAAATTTAGTAATTCAAATCTGTGAAGTTAAAAAAAAAAAAAAAAAAAGCTGTCCTAGGAAATTTGTGGAGTAATCATGTAAATTTTATTTTTTTTAATCCCTTATATGTATACTGAGAATAAGAGGCGAACACTGCCTAATGAGCATCATTAGCGTTAATTCATAGTTTAATGTGATAAAAGCTTTAGAGAACTGTAGCAAAAATGTTAGTCAAAGTTTTCACATAATACACAAGCCTATCAGATTCTCTTCTGGTCAAGCTGCTGAAAGTCCCATTCCCTTGCCCACATTATGAGGATTTATGAGATCCGTCTCAGTTAGGAATAAATCACTGAATCTCCTCATCTGTAAAATGAGGCCTCTGGCCTAACCCATGCCTTGTGCCCTAGGTACTTGGTGAGGATGAAAGATCTGAAAAGTTCCTTACCCCTTAGGAAAAACAAAATTACATATGTCTAGTCAGGCAAATTATTACAGGACGAATGCCTCATGGCTTTAAGAGAAACGAGGACTTTATGACACACGATGATCTGAGTGAGAATATTAATAAAAATGAAAATATATTATACAAGTACCTGTTACTCCTTTGTGACTCCCAATATTTATTTCTGGTGGATCATGGTTATGATCTTAACCAATGAAGCGTTCATAAGTTGGTCACCATTTGAAGGTATTGATATGTTTGTTACACATATGAGGGAACGGAATTAATTAACGTTTGGGGGCTATTGTCTTTGCATGCATAATTTTAATTATTCCTGACAACAGCCAAAAGAAGAAAACATTATTATCCTCATTTTTCAAATTAAATGGGGATACAGATAAAATTACAAAAGAAACTTACTCAGGATATCATAGGCAGTAGGTGGTAGAGCTGAGATTTGAATTCTGGTCTTTTGATTTTTAAAAACATGTTCATTCCAATACATGGAATGCTTGCCATCAATGATATGTTTCATATTAATATGAATTATTCCAATATTTTAAATTACGTAATTCACAAAATGGACAATGTATCTGTATTCGTTATTTTGGAAATGCTGGGCTTCTGCACAAAACGGGAACAAACTCAACTGTTATAAGTAGAAGACGGATAAATGGCATCTCTCTCTGGAAGAGGCATCCCTGGGGAGTTCGCAACACGTAGGGACTCTCTAAAGGATGCTCCATGATTGCTCTATGACCTGGTATGTCTAGGGAAGGAGGTTTTATGGGTATTTATAAAATATCTGACAAAAGAACAATGTTCAAGGCTAAGATTATTACTGCCATACACTATGGCATTAGTTTTCATCTTGTATTTTGTCCCAACATCCCTATGGGATGCAATACACTGATATCAGTAATAGTGGTTTCGTTCTCTGCTCCACCAATTCACACCCTGTCTGAGTACCTTAGGGTAGGGTGGTGAGGCCCCTGCAGAAATCTGGAAGAGTCCCCTTTCTCAGATGACTCAGCTATGGGAGGTGGGAGAGGTAGGGAGAACAGTATTCCCATCCCTAAATAAATTAAGTCATTAGAACAAAACACGCTTTTAAGCAAATTATTAGAAATACAGCCTAAAAAGTTACAAGCAAGTTCCCCTTCCTCCAGCCTGATGGAAGTCCATGCCAGGGCATGTGCCTTGATAAGGATAAGGCTGTTCTTCGGTCTTGACTCGCCTCTCATGGCCAACTGGAACATAATCTCCACAACCATCGGCAGTGACCCTTCGCAGGGACTATGAAAGCACAGGGCTCCACGTTTCACTAGAAACACAGAATGGCTCTAAGTACCTGTTAGAAGATTAAAATCTCAGTCTCTTTGCCCTTCGATAATTATCAAGAGCTCAGTTTATTTACTAAAAAAAGAAAAACATACATACCAAAAGAAGTTTAGCCTAACCAGAAATTAAAGAAACACAAATTAAAATCATTTTTCGCTTCAGGGAATTTTATCTAAAATAGGAATTTTTAGCTTTTCTTGAAAATCTAAAGATCTGGACTATCCTTAGTCTTTATTCCTGGACAACAACGGTTGGCAAGAGCTGAGTATCATCCTCTCCCTGAAGATAGGACATGCCGTCCCCAGTTCTTTGCTGTCTCCAGTGAACTCACCCTATTGTCTCATGCATCTGCCTGCTCACTTGCCTGGCCTCTGTTGGCTTTTGAGTTTGCAATCCTTGAGGAAGTACCCTCCTCTGCTCCAATCATTTGTGACCAGAGAGGTGGAGTCAGGTGACAAGAAACAGCTCCCTGTTTGTAAGAAACGATATGGTTCTGCTCCCTCAGCAGGGGCCATGGATATAGAAAACCTTCAGAAGGGAGGTACGGGTGTGGCAGACATTCTAAGGCTTGGCTTATCCATTACATAAACAGGGAAAGTCATCTATTTTTATAAATTTCAACATATACCATTAAATTACATAGAGATATGGTCACAATATATTGTAAAAAAGCAGGTTTAAATCAGTAAGAGAGTAACCCATTTTTCATAACAAATTTATATACAGGCATTGCTTGTGATTTGAATCTAATCCTTTTCTTGGTTTGATATGTTGGATATCAAATTTGGACGGAGTGGAGAATGGGCCTTATATCTGTTTCAAGACCATCCCAAAACCCCAACCAATTTTCCAAAATTTAACTAGATGTTCTTAAACACCTATATAGGGAGACAAGATGGTAGAGTAGAAAGACCTTGAGTTCAATTCCTCTCGTGAGAACACCAAAATCACAACTAACTGCTGAACAACCATCGACAAGAAAAGACTGGCACCTACCAAAAAAGATATTCTACATCCAAAGACATAAAGAAGAAATCCAACGAGACGGTAGGAGGGGCACACTCATGATATAAACACCTATATAATAATAACCCCAAGGATTTCTGCATAAATCTATTAGGTAAAATGTCAAACACATAATTATTTAATGGGCTTTTTAGTGGATATATTTTCATGTAATAGGCAACAATACAGTAGAAATTAGCTTTTCTTCTGTACAACAAGCATATACTATAATGTAAACTAAAAACTACTATATATTTAAAGTTATGAAATGAATATAGATAGAACTTAAATAAGCAAATATGAAACATTTAAAAGATGATTACTTACCAAATAAGGAGGGATTTATGGAGAGGAAGATGGAGCCTCAGTTAGGTAGACAGTGATGCTACTCAGGGGTGGGCGTGGTGAGGGAGTGAGCTCGCAGAGAGCAGGTGAAACAGCACACACCTGAGGTGCACCTATGTTCAAATCCAAGGATCTTGTGGACAGCCTTCTCTTTTTGGCACTTGAGTTTCTAGAAGTGGGTGGCTATAAACCATTATCTGAAATAGCAGATGGCCAAGAACCAAAACTAGCAAACAAACAAAAACTTACAAAAATAAATATTTTATCTGCGTAATTCCAAGTTTTCGAAAGATCCAGCAACAGGTATTTATGGCTCCCCTTCTTTCTCTTCCTTTGACCTAGAATGAACATCAGGTTGAACAAGTTTCTTGGTTGTAAGTTCTTTGTACCATCCATTTCACTAAATCTAGCCTCCCGCACAAGATTTAGGATTTTTGCTTTGTGTTAATCACTTCCTTGAAACCTTGGAAGTCAGCAACAATTGCGGGACCAGTTTTTTTCCATACTCCATTCATTGTTTGTTACGATACATGCCAAACCCAGTTGATAAATTTGAAGACCTTCTGAATGTCAAAACTCTTCCATAAATCCTTAATCGAAGCAGTGTTGCCTGCATCACCAGACTATATATATCAGCACATAAGTGCCACATAGTGCATCACCATCTGTAAACAATATGCCTTGAAGGCTGCAGGACTCTCAGAGGCTACAATAAGACATAATGCTGGGAAACATAAAGACCACTGTGGTATTATCTCTGTAACTGTCAACACTAGAAGGACATCTGGGAGCATTGTCTATTATCAAAAAAGCATTGTTTGCAAGTTTTCCATCTTTGTGTACCCTTTGATGAATAGAGACAGTTAGATCCTCATGTAACGACTGAATACTGCCTTGGTCACCCAATCTTTACGAGTTGATTATCACATAACAGAAAATTTACTCAGTAGTCCCTAAAAGGTACTGGGGTTTTTTAAGTGATACGCCAACGGAGGTTTTAGCTTAGAAACAAGTTCACTTTAAAGCAGTCATAGCCTCTTTGGGATGGTTTATGTTCTAGGACTTTTGTCTCCTTTTTCTGAAATGAACATACAAGATAGCATTTGTTTTCAAAATAGCCCAATTTCATCAACATTAAAAATTTGCTTTGCAGTTCAATCACCTTTGTCAATAGTTTCCTCCAATTCGTGGGCTCATCTACTTTCTTCATAGGCTTTCCAGCATTCTTAGAAAACATTTTCATGTAAGCATGGGGGGAGTCTGATGAGATAATGCACATGTTTAAACTGTGTAAGACAAGATTCAGTATTGCCAGAAGAGCTGAGAATCGACTGCAACATTCTATTTTCTCTCCTGAATTTGTGCACAAATCAAACAGTTTTGCTGCTGTAATAATGTGGATTTGTTATAACAAGTCTTCCTTTCAGATGGTGAATTTTGGGAAAAAGTGTTACAAGTCATTTAAACAATGATTTGGATAGTGAGATTCAGATGGCAAGGATTATCCATTATAAGAAGACTATAAAAGGATAGTAACCAAGGTTAATAGTAACTATCCGTGAAAGATGGGACAGAGTAATTTTAACAATTTTTGTTTATCAATGCTTCTAATCTATTGAAAATGAATATCTACCAATTTTATAGTTAAATGGGGAAAGTAGATAATAGAATAAAATGCCATCTACCTGGACTAGCAGAGCACCTCACACCTGAAACACACTGTTTTGGTCCTCTAAGCAGAAAAGCACTTTAACAATACTTCCCATCCACTTTTCCTTCCAAGCTTTATTAAAAATGTAGCAAGATATTAAAATGGGACTCTGTTTTGAATCAGTTTCAGCAGAGGCCACCAAGAAGCTGAGAGCCAAACAATAGATGACAAAGGAGGTGTCAGAAAGCAGTTGTTTCAACCTTTAGTTGAACCCCATATGTCATGGGTATAAGAAGGTTTTGTAGAAGAGGCGGGAAAGAAAACTTGCAGTGCTGTGACATTTTTCACTCGCCCCTCCCTTGGGAGGAAGAAGGATATTTCCTTCAGCTTTACCTCAGCTTGGAGAAAGGGGCTTTAAGGAGAACATTTCAAGAACTTGATATGTGTTTTCTGGAACGTGGAGGGCACAGGAGACTGGTGTCTGGCACCCCCTAAAGGATCCACCACCTGAGGGAGAAGAGCCTGGAAAGAGACCAGGCGGCAGGGGGCTCTGGCTACTCTTGTCCTACTAGTGAGGGTACAGCACAACCTGCGAAGTATTGATAAGATGCTTCCCGATGCTGACCTCCCCACTCTTCCCCAAAGCAGAGGAATCCGGGACAACTTAGTCACAGTGGTAGGAAGGGAGGGCATAGTAAGGAAAGAGAGAGAGAACATTGCAAAACCTAGAAGGAAGTAAGAAGTAAGACCTTGCCCTCCTTTATCACCACAGACTTCCAGCCCAGCCCGGAAGGAGAAGAAAAGTTCAACTTCAAATGAAGTTCAGAGTTTTCATTATTTTCATGGCCTGAACTTAATAAAAACAAAATGGAGACTATTCTGGTGACCAGAAGTGAGCGGAAACATTTCATCTTTTGAGAATGCTAAGAAAACCTGAGGGACCTGTCCTAAATTTCACACAAGGAGTGGGGGAAATCAACAGGTATTAAATGATGGTAGTGTGGGAGCGGGAGAATAAAGTTGCTTATAATTGTACCCTATTGAATTCCATTTGTCGTATTTACTAAAGCTCCCATATGTGTCATACTGCTACCGTTACCGTGAAGAAGTTATGGAGAACATCACACTCTACACCAAGCATAACTTCTTAACCACAGCCCACAGGAAGTAATTTGCCCCAGCCCCGTTCCAGCAGTAGCTGTCCTCCACAGCGAAGTGTTTGTATTATGCTCACTGGAAATCAAGGAACTAGTCCTGCTGGCAGTGGAACTGGTTTTTGTTCAGCTGTTCGAGCAACCTGAACAAAACGTGTGGTGCTCTTCTAACAATACACCAGACACTCTGCAGGCACTTTGAGTGCCAACCTCAATCCTAGCTTCCACTTACCATTCCTACTCTCTTCCCCATGGTTTTCTTTTATCTTTTTGTGTAGCATGCTTTTATGCAAACCACCTCAAGTTCTTTCTGTAATCTGGTAGAGCAATAAATATACTTATCACAAATAATAAAAATAATTTGCACTAAAATTAATCTTGAACATAATTTAACTTTGTTCTGGTAATTATGAAGGTGCTTTGGTATCTTACATTGCCTGAAGGCCATCAATATGAACATCAGTTATTATTGTGCTATACATGTGATTGAGCTGATAAGGAGTCTAATTAATGGTTGATCCAATAACAAAGTTTTCTCTGTATTACTAGCCTGGGGTAGGGGGGAGGTGAAGAATACTATTCTGAAATCATCTTTAATTCTTAGGTATTTCTAAGTAAACGTTCATTTATATCAAAGGCATTTAGTTTTAAAGAAACAATGCTGTTTTTGTCTAACAGTCCTATTTGTACACGTGCAAGATTTTACATACAGATATAGACATATAGATATAGTCACTTTGACTATTACATTTATAATGTGGGCCAAGTAGGATTTCTAGTTAAAAATGCAGCTTAATCACAAATGATTACCCAATAAAGACTTCAACAAGAAAGAGTGAAGAAATAATGTAATAAAAAGTGGACAGACAGAAGGGAAAATATCAATAGAGGAGAGGTTTGAACACATTCCTAAAAGATGGAAAGAGAATAAAAGCCTGTTGAAGGATAAAATCAATGGAGGAAGCAGAGACTTAGAATTCATAGAAGGAAGAAAAGCAGAGAAAAAAAGACTGTTAATCTTGATGCAGAACCCTAGAGAGACAACGAATTCAAGGTCAGAGGTAAGGATGAAGACCAGAAGATAGGGGGCTGAAAAGAGATTAAAATTCCTCTATAAACAACACTCTGGGAGGTGGCAGCGGGTGAGGGGAAGGAACCTTACAAGAAAGTCATGTCCCATCAGAAAGGTCGGGGAGAAAGATCAACAAGAGGGGAACAAGTCTGCAGAGTGAGAGGCAGGACTGGCGGCGTAAGGCAGAAAGAGAGAAAAGGGCAAGAAGAGCCAGAGAGTAGAGGGGAACAAAAACGACAGAAAGAGAGAGAGAGAGAGAGAGGTATACAGAATGAGAGGTGGAGACACTGAGTAGTGAAGGAAGTGGGGGGGATCCAGACAAGTGGTGAGTTGTTTGGATATGGATGATTAAGTTGTGATGTATTGATTTGTGGTTTTATAATCCTGTAAATTCTAAATTTGTTTCTATTAGACAGATGAGAATGAGAACTGCAAAATTGCTGTCTAGAAGGCATGTGCATTTTGTAACTATCTGTATCAGAAGACAACTTCCCTTTGCAATCCCTGTTGAGCCAGGGGGCTGTGTCTTGACTGAGTCAGCTGTGGGTCACCCTCTTCCCTTTTCTTGGGATAGGGTAGGGGATGGGGGGAGAAGTGGGGCAAGAAATGACTCTGTCACTATATGGTACCTTTTTAAAGGAACATTAAAAGTGTTTTTGTTTTGTTTTTTGTGGGGGAGGAAGGGAGAGAGGAAGGAAGGAAAGAAGGTCCTCAGAACAATGTAAACCAAAATGTGACCTGACTTTGAGCATCTGGAAGAGGGCTTGCTGATAAGAAATGGAAATCCATTTGAACTGGATACAAGGATCATTTGGCTTTGATTGGTACCAAAGTTGAAACATCGAGTTTTGAATCCTAACACATGACTTACTTGTCTCTACACTGGACGGTATTCACTTGGTCATAATAATGTGAATGCTGCCTATCAAAGTTTAACCTTTGAATTCATCTGTAAACTGAACCTGGAAAACTTTAAAATGTTACATAACAGAGGAAAATGTTATCAATTTTGACAACATAAAATTTAAAACTTTTTTCAGAGCAGACAGCTTAATGCTCTCCACCCACATGGCCATCCCGCACTGGCCTCCATGAGGCCCCCTGCCCCAGAACACCCCTCGCACTGGAGCCTGGACAGTGCACATGAGAGCATGCCCACCATCAGCACGACCTCTCCCACCCTCAGTGCCCAGGACTCGAAGGGGCTGCCTTTCGCTTCAGGGACCTACAGGCAGACAGAGGAGAGGGTGTGCTCTGAGGGAGAAGAGACAGAGAGCGAAAAGAAGGAAGAATGATACTCCCACTCTAGAAGGTGAACAGGATGTCTGTGGAGAGTGAAAAGGGAAAAAGAGCTGTTAGATGCAAGGGGGTCAGTAGACACATGATTCTAATAGCTTCCTCCAAGGGAAACTGTAGAGCATAATAATTAATAGCACAGTTAATAGAGCCATCCCAGCTTTACCACTTATTAACTGGTAACCTTTCACAAGTTATGCAAGAAACTGCTCTGTGCCTCAGTTTTTATGTCTGAAAAATGGGGATAATACTCTCTATTTCATAGGTCCAATTTAGGATAAATGACTTTATATAAAGTGCTTAGAACAGATCCTGGCATACAGTAAGCACTAAATAAATGTTTAATGTTATCTAACATCATTGGGAGTTATGAGATGCTGTCATGGTAAAATTAAAAATAAAACAAAAATAACAGCTGTTTTAAATTGGAGGTGGAAGGGGAGGAAAGTATAGCTTAAGTAGACACAATACCTTTCAGCTTCTCAGAAGTTCAGCTAATAAATAATGCCTGAAGTTTACAGTTGAAGAAACAGCACCGTTTTGTATTATTTGAAGTTAGAAAGGCAACCATTAGAAACACTAAAACCAGAAATAGTTATAAGCATTTTATTATTTTTCTAATCAAGTAAAGAATTATTCATTTAAAAAATAGAGCTATATTTGGCCCAAATTAATTCTACGAAAGCTGAACTACAAAAGCCAAACAAATCAAGCCGAATCTATTCTTTTGCAAATGAATTCAGCCTGGCAGATTTATTGGGAAGTGAAAAATAATCTCTCAGCCTATGATATTTTCCTGAGTCTTTGCCACACTTTCCAGGGTTATAGCAATGCCACACCTCTTGACGGCAAGACTCAGTTCTTGGGGAAGTACAGTATTAGTGCCTTTTGTCACATTTTTGAACTCTACAAAAATTATCCTGGCCCATAGTCCAATTTCATCCAGACTCATGTGACAGCTTTGCCAGAGCCAGCGTGTGGGTGCAACGTATCTGCGGGGCTGAGCTGCTTCCTCTAGCAAATTGTTACACTGGTTATCAGTTTTCACACTTCTTGCAGGCAGGTGAGCCACGAAGTGGTGTTTCCATGAGTAATAACAAGACTGCTCTTTGGACCATTCCAGCATATCAGAGCTGCCACCTCTCTCATCTCTTCACCTACTACTCCTTCATGCAATGCTTAAAATCTGCATTCTCGCTAAGGCACATCTAACAGACACACGTTAGATTAACACCTTCTGAGAGGAACTAAAACATCAAAGGTATTTAGACATACATGAATGTGGTTATTCTTCATTTCAGTAATGCAGTTGGTTCACTTTCCCTGATATGCAGCTTTCCCATAGATTTTGGAACAATTTTAACAGTTATTTAGCACTTATTATGTGCTAGGAATTGACAATCTAGTTTAACAGATAAATTAGACCCCCCAAAACGTAACAGAATATAAGTTCTATGATGAAGGAAAACACAGGGTGCTGCTGGAACAGTTAGGAGGGGGACTAATCCAGCCTGGGAAGTATAGTAGAGTGACAAGTAGGGTTTCTTGAAGGAAAGAATAGCTAAGAAAGAAAGGAGAGGAAGGGCATTCTCGGGAGAAGGTACAGGATATTATAGATAAGGAGCTGGAATAAGAGTCAGACATGTTCTGGGAAGGGTTTATTTGGGGAAGTGGGAGGTAAGAAGGAGCTAGGTCATAAAGAGAGGGCCTTTACGATATGCCAAGGAACATATATTTTTCTGGAATTCTCTAGGAGAGACATTGAAACATTTTAAGCAGGACAATAAAATAATCATTTTGTTTTAGGAAGGTTACTCTGCTCTAAAGGATGGATTTCAAAAGGAGGACAGGAATATCAGTTAGAAGGTAAATCAGACACTTCTTCTGGGCCACTTCAAACCCTCTCAGACCCACCACTTTTTCTGGAAGCCACTGCTGGAGTATGTGCTACTTACCTCTCACTTTCTGCACCAGGGATTCCTGAGGCTTTGGGATGTCAAAATCGCTGCTGGGCATTCATGCCAAGTGCAGCCTGGAATTGCTGGGGACTTGATGACCATGAGACCACCCTATGTCCAGGGCACCACCCTTGAAAACTGGAATGGAAGCTGAGAAATCAATGCTCAGCTTCCTCCTTTCACATAACAGATGGAAAATTTCTACACGACTGAGTAAGAGTGGTTTGTGGTGGTAGCCAGCTTGGTAAAGCAGACTGTCTTGGCTTTCCCTCCTTCTCTGTTTCTTCATTCCTACCCCCCAGGATGAACTACCCAAGTAAACCTGAGCACAAGCCTTGTTCTCAGATTCTGCTTTTGTGGAACCCAGGCTAAGACTAAAGACTACTACATAAATTCTGGAGAAAGTCATGTGTGCCTGAAATACAGCCTGGCAGTGGGAATGGAGACGAGGAAATGGACTCATTCATAAGACCTTAAGGATGTGGGATCAGCAGCATGGCTGTGAGGAATGAGGAGAAGAGACAAGACTAGGCCTAGGATGATTCCAGGTGTCTGATTCTGGTGGTAGGGTGGCCTTTCACAGAAAGCTGTAGAGAAAAAAGAGAAACAGTAGCGGAGGGGTAAAGGAAGAAGAGACTTCAGATGTGAATATACGAAATGTGAGATGGTTTTAAATCATCCAGGGGATGATGTCTTGTGAGCAGTTTCATAAATAGATATAGATATAAATAGATATGATATAGATATAGAGATATACATAACATAGTATAGTATGCGTCATAAAATACAAAGAAATGAGGAACAAATGGGGAACATCTATATATAAGGGGTGGACGATGATTCTCTATATATTCAAGGAAATATACTGAGATCTAGTTCAATAAGTGAGAAGAAAAAAACTACCAGATGACACAGAAACCAAAGGAGGAAAAAGTTTTTAAAAGGAGGGGATGGTTTACAAGAACAGAACCAGAGGTCCAACTGATAAGAACTGAAATGTATACATTAGATTTGACAAATGGAAAGTCACAGGTGACCTTGGCAAAGTTTCAGCAGCAAAGTAAGTGCAAAAGCCAGATAGCAGTGGGTTACAGGGTGACTGGAAGAGCAGTAAGAGAGTCAGAAAAAATAACATAGAATTTTCTCCTTCCCCCACCAGAGATATATAGAAAGATGACAGATAGTTGCATAGATGGATGACCTGTTCTACCTATGTGATAGACAGATCATCTGTTCATTATTTGAAAATTTAGACAATAGAGAAGAAATAACTTGAAAAAATCACTGTTTCATTCATAGATACTAACTACTATTATTTTGGTATGTCTCTTTCTAGACATTTTCCTAATCATATGTAATACTTCTAGCAAAAACATGATCATATTCTATATACCATTTTATAAACTTTTTTCATATAATAGGTAATGAACATCTTTCCATGTCCATAAATCTATATCTAAAACATCATTTTTAACGACTGTGTAGTATTCCATTGCATGAATGTATCACAATTTACATAACCAATGCCCAATTAAAGGACATAAAACATGTTGTACTGACAATCCTGTAATACAGCTATGCATGCCTATTTACTTATGATCAATTTCTGGAAGGAGTCTGACTCTACCAAAAGATGCGTTTGGTTTGTTTAAAGATTCTGATAGAACTATGCACCAAAAGTTTACACCACAAGTGCTCCATAAAAGCACTGTTTCCACATACCTTTGAAAATAGTGCATCATTAGTTTTTTTTTTAACATCTTTATTGGAGTATAATTGCTTTACAGTGTTGTCTTAGTTTCTGCTGTATAACAAAGTGAATCAGCTGTATGCAAACGTATATCCCCAAATCCCATTCCTCTAGCGTTTCTCTCCCACCCTCCTTATCCCATCCCTCTAGATGGTTGCAAAGCACCGAGCTGATCTCGCTGTGCCATGCAGCTGCTTCCCACTAGCTATTTTACATTTGGTAGTGTATATATGTCCATGCCACTCTCTCACTTCGTCCCAGCTTCCCCTTCCCCTTCCCCGTGTCCTCAAGTCCATTCTCTACGTCTGCATCCTTATTCCTGTCCTGCCCCTAGGTTCTTCAGAACCATTTTTTTTTTTTTTTAGATTTCATATATATGTGTTAGCATACTGTATTTGTTTTTCTCTTTCTGACTTACTTCACTCTGTATGACAGTCTCTAGGTCCATCCCACTCACTACAAATAACTCAATTTCGTTTCATTTTATGGCTGAGCAATATTCTATTGTATACATGTGCCACATATTCTTTATCCATTCATCCGATGATGGACACTTAGGTTGCATCCATGTCCTGGCTATTGTAAACAGAGCTGCAATGAACATTTTGGTACACGACTCTTTTTGAATTATGGTTTTCTCAGCATATATGCCCAGTAGTGGGATTGCTGGATCCTATGGTAGTTCTATTTTTAGTTTTTTAAGGACCTCCATACTGTTCTCCATAGTGGCTGTATCCATTTAAATTCCCACCAACAGCGCAAGAAGGTTCCCTTTTCTCCACACCCTCTCCAGCATTTACTGTTTGTAGATTTTTTGATGATGGCCATTCTGACTGGTGTGAGGTGATACCTCATTGTAGTTTTGATTTGCATTTCTCTAATGATTAGTGAGGTTGAGCATCCTTTCATGTGTTTGTTGGCAATCTGTATGTTTTCTTTGGAGAAATATCTATTTAGGTCTTCTGCCCGTTTTTGGATTGGGTTGTTTGCTTTTTTGATATTGAGCTGCATGAGCTGCTTGTATATTTTGGAAATTAATCCTTTGACAGGTGCTTCATTTGCAAATATCTTCTCCCATTCTGAGGGTTGTCCTTTCATCTTGTTTATGGTTTCCGTTGCTGTACAAAAGGATTTAAGCTTCATTAGCTCCCATTTGTTTATTTGTTTTTATTTCCATTTCTCTAGGAGATGGGTCAAAAAGGATCTTGCTGTGATTTATGTCATAGAGTGTTCTGCCTATGTTTTCCTCTAATAGTTTTATAGTCTCTGGACCTGAGTTTATTTTTGTGTATGGTGTTATGGAGTGTTCTAATTTCATTCTTTTCCATGTAGCTGTACAGTTTTCCCAGCACTATTTAAGAGGCTGTCTTTACTCCATTGTATATTTCTGCTTCCTTTATCAAAGATAAGGTGACCATATATGTTTGGGTTTATTTCTGGGGTTTCTATCCTGGTCCATTCATCTATATTTATGGTTTTGTGCCAGTACCATACTGTCTGGACTACTGTAGCTTTGTAGTATCGTCTGAAGTCAGGAGCCTGATTCCTCCAGCTCCATTTCTCTTTCTCAAGATTGCTTTTGCTATTCGGAATCTTATGTTTGTATTTTTTACAGTTTTTTTTCCTGTAATTGATATCTAGTCTTAAGGTGTTGTGGTTGGAAAAGATAATTGGTATGATTTCAATTTTCTTAAATTTACCAAGGCTTGATTTGTGACCCAAGGTATGATCTATCCGGGAGAATATTCCATGAGCACTTGAGAAGAAAGTGTATTCTCCTGTTTTTGGATGGAATGTCCTATAAATATCAATTAACTCCATCTTGTTTAATGTGTCATTTAAAGCTTGTTTTCCATGCTTCCCCAGTGGTGCAGTGGTTAAGAATCCGCCTGCCAATGCAGGGGACACGTGTTCGAGCCCTGGTCTGGGAAGATCCCACATGCCGTGAAGCAACTAAGCCCGTGCACCACAACTACTGAGCCTGTGCTCTAGAGCCCATGAGCCACAACTACTGAGCCCACATGCCACAACTACTGAAGCCCACACACCACAAGCCCATGCTCTGCAACAAGAGAAGCCACTGCAGTGAGAAGCCTGCGCAATGTAACGAAGAGCAGCCGCCACACGTTGCAACTAGAGAAAGCCCGTGTGCAGCAACGAAGACCCAATGCAGCCAAAAATAAATAAATTAAAAAAGAAAAAATAATTAAAAAAACATAAAGCTTGTGTTTTCTTATTTCATTTTGGATGATCTGTCCATTGGTGAATGTGGGGGGTTAAAGTCCCCTACTATTATTGTGTTACTGTCAATTTCCCCTTTTATAGCTGTTAGCATTTGCCTTATGTATTGGGGTGCTCCTATGTTGGTGCATATTTACAACTGTTGTATCTTCTTCTTGGATTGATCCCTTGGATCATTATGTAGTGTCCTTCTTTGTCTCTTGTAACAGTCTTTATTTTAAAGTCTATTTTGTCTGCCATGAGAATTGCTACTCTAGCGTTTTTTTTTTTTAAATAAGTTTATTTATTTTTGGCTGCATTGGGTCTACGTTGCTCTGTGCAGGCTTTCTGTAGCTGTGGTGAGCGGGGGCTACTCTTTGTTGTGGGGTGTGGGCTTCTCATTGTGGTGGCTTCTCTTGTTGCGGAGCATGGGCTCTAGGCGCATGGGCTTCAGTTGTTGTGGCTCGCAGGCTCTAGAATGCTCTAGAATCCATTCTTCTGCCTCAGTTGTTCTGTTATTGATTCTCATTGTGGTGGCTTCTCTTGTTGCGGAGCATGGGCTCTAGGCGCATGGGCTTCAGTTGTTGTGGCTCGCAGGCTCTAGAATGCAGGCTCAGTAGTTGTGGCTTAGTTGCTCCGCGCGTGTGGGATCTTCCCAGACCAGGGCTTGAACCCATGTCCCCTGCATTGGCAGGCGGATTCTTAACCACTGTGCCACCAGGGAAGCCCCTCCAGCTTTCTTTTGATTTCCTTTTGCATGGAATATCTTTTTCCATCCCCTCAGTTTCAGTCTGTATGTGTCCCTAGGTCTGGAGTGCATCTCTTGTAGACAGCATATGTATGGGTCTTGTTTTTGTATCCATTCAGCCAGTCTATGTCTTTTGGTTGGAGCATTTAATCCATTTACATTTAAGGTAATTATTGATATGTATGTTCCTATTACCATTTTCTTAATCGTTTGGGGTTTATTTTTGTAGGTCTTTTCCTTCTCTTGTTTTTCCTGCCTAGAGAAGTTCCTTTAGCATTTGTTGTGAAGCTGGTTTGGTGGTGATGAATTCTCAACTTTTGCTTGTCTGTAAAGGTTTTAATTTCTCCATTGAATCTGAATGAGATCCTTGCTGGGTAGAGTAATCTTGGTTGTAGGTTTTTCCCTTTCATCACTTTAAATATGTCCTGCCACTCCCTTCTGGCTTGCAGAGTTTCTGCTGAAAGATCAGCTGTTAACCTTATGGGGATTCCCTTTTATGCTATTTGTTGCTTTTCCCTTGCTGCTTTTAATATTTTTTCTTCATATTTAATATTTGATAGTTTGATTAATATGTGTCTCAGAGTGCTTCTCTTTGGGTTTATCCTGTATGGGACTCTCTGTACTTTCTGGACTTGATTGACTATTTCCTTTCCCCTGTTAGGGAAGTTTTTAACTATAATCTCTTATTTTCTCAGACTCTTTCTTTTCCTCCTCTTCTTCTGGGACCCCTACAATTCGACTGTTGGTGCATTTAATGTTGTCCCAGACGTCTCTGAGACTGTCCTCAATTCTTTTCATTGTTTTTCTTTATTGTGCTCCCTGGCAGTTATTTCCACCATTTTATCTTCCAGCTCACTTATCCATTCTTCTGCCTCAGTTGTTCTGTTATTGATTCCTTCTAGAGTATTTTTAACTTCAGTAATTGTGTTGTTCATTACTGTTTGTTTCCTCTTTAGTTCTTCTAGTCCTTGTTAAATGTTTCTTGTATTTTCTCCAGCCTGTTTCTGAGATTTTGGATCATATTTACTATCATCACCCTGGGTTCTTTTTCAGGTCGGTTGCCTATTGCGTCTTCATTTATTTGATATTGTAGGTTTTTACCTTGCTCCTTTGTCTGTAACATATTTTTGTCGTTACATTTGATGGGTGGTGCTGTATTCCAGTCTTACTGGTTGTTTGGCCTGAGATGTCCAGCACTGGAGTTTGCAGGCAGTTGGATAGAGCTGGGTCTTGGTGCTGAGATGAGGACCTCCGGGAGGGCTCACTCTGACTGATATTCCCTGTGGTCTGAAGTTCTCTGTTGGTCCAGTGGTTTGTATTCAGAGCTCACGCCCGGCCTCCAGCCTGGGAACTGATATCCTGCAAGTTTTTTGGGGCAGTTTAAAAAAAAAAAAAAAGGAAGAAAGAAAGAAAAAAAAAAGGAGAAGTACAATATCAAAGAATAAAAAACAAAGTAAAATTAGAAAGATAAAAAATATATTAGGAAGGGAAGAGATATGGGGACATATGTATAACTGATTCACTTTGTTATAAAGCAGAAACTAACACACCATTGTAAAGCAATTATACTCTAATAAAGATGTTAAAAAAAAGAAAAATATATATTAGGAAAAATAAAGGTATAATTGAAACAACTGAAAGGCAAATTAAAACCGCAACAGAAAAAAGAAAACGAGAAAAGGGGGGGGGGTGGAACAAGCCAAAAAGAGTGATCACGAACTAAGTATAAAGAATAAAATTAGAAATATAAAAAATTTATTAGGAAAAATAAAAATATAAAAATCAACAACAATGAATCAACAAGGTAAAACAGAGCCCCTTCAACAACAATGAATCAACAAGGTAAAACAGAACCCCAATCTAAAAGAGGAAAAGAGGAAAAAAAAAAAGCCTTGGCTATGGGGGTGGAATTTAGGCGGGGGTGGAACTTAGGCAGGGGCAGGGTTTAGGGTGGGGTGGGACCTAGGTTGGGAGGCTGGTGACGCTTGAGTGCGGGGTGGGGCCTCTGCTTAGCACCTGCCCGGATTGGAGAGGCGGCACATGGAAGGAGGGCCTCTGGAGTGTGGTGTTCTGGAATTTGGAGGTAGGGCCCTGAGTGAGGGCGTGTGGGTGGGGTTTAGGTCCAGAGCGTTGGAGGGGGTCTCCAAGGGTTGAGGTGGGTCCCTGGCTGGGGTGTAGGGACGGGGCTTGTGCTCTGCGTGGCAGGAGGGAGGCTCCGAGGGCAGAGGATTAGCCCAACAGACTTCCGGGTGCCTAAGTGGACAGGGAAGGCACTGGCTCTGTTCTCTTCCATTCCCTCGTGCCCCTCCCCATTTCCCCAGGGTCTCCCCATTGCCGCTGGACCCTTAACCGTGGGTGGGTCCCGTTGGGTGTAGGAACTCCTCCCCTCCCCCAGCCACCCCACAGGGGTGCCGGTCCCCTAGTCCAGCCCTTACTTTTGCTCCCCCTTCCCTCCCTCCCACTCCCTCAGGACCCGTGCAGCTGGAGGGGGACTAGGTTGGCAGAGGATCAGGCCCAGCATCTCAGCAGGTTCCTGGGGGCCCCAGTGGGCAGGGGAAACCTGGCCATGCTCCCTTTCGATCCTCTGCCCTCCCAGTGGTTCCCCAATTTCCCCCTTTAGGTGTGGGATCCCTTCCCCTCCCCAAGCCACCCCTCAGGGGCACCAGTCCCGACCCGCCTCTAGTTCTCCTCCCCCTTCTCTCCCCTCATGCCCCATGTCCTACCTGGTCGCTGGGGGTTCCTCCTGTCCCCTTAAGTGTCCGTGGTCCTCCACCAGTGCCTGGTAGGTGCCCTAGTTGTGAGGAGACGCGAATTCCATGTCCTCCTAGTATGCCATCTTGACTCCACTCCCCTCATTAGTTTTAATACAGACCTACCTTGTTATATTACACTTGGCTTTATTGCGCTTCGCAGACACTGCAGTTTTTACAAATTGAATTGTTGTGACAACCTTGCATCCAGCAAGTCTATTGTCGCCATTTTTCCAACAGCATTTGCTCAGTTTGTGTCTCTGTGTCACATTTTGCTAATTCTTGCAACATTTCAAACATTCTCATTATTATTATTATATTTGTTATGGTGATCTGTGATCAGTGATCTTCGATGTTACTACTGTAATTGTTTTGGGGGCACCACAGTCCATGTTCATAGTGAACTTAGTCTATAAATGTTGTATGAGTTCAGACTGCTGCACTGAACAGCTGTTCCCCCACCTCTCTCCCTCTCCTCAGGCCATTATTCTCTGAAACACGAGAACATTGACATTACGCCAGTTAATAACCCTACAATGGCCTCTAAGTATTCAACAGATTTTCAATGTAGATAAAACAGCCTTATATTGGAAGATGCCATCTAGGACTTTCATAGCTAGAGAGAAGTCAATGCCTGGCTTCCAAGCATCAAAGGACAGGCTGACTCTCTTGTTAGGGGCTAATACACCTGATGACTTTAAGTTGAAGGCAGTGCTCATTTACCATTCCAAGAATCCTAGGGCCCTTCAGAATTATGCTGAATCAACTCTGCCTGTGCTCTATAAATGGAACAACAAAGACTTGATGACAGTATATCTGTTTACAACATGGTTTACTGAGACCTGCTCCTCAGAAATAAAAGATTTCTTTCAAAATATGACTGCTCATTGACAATGCACCTCGTCACCCAAGAGCTCTGATGGAGATGTACAATGAGATGAATGATGTTTTTATGCCTGCTAACACAACATCCATTCTGCAGCCCACGGATTAAGGAGTAATTTTGACTTTCAAGTCTTATTATTTAAGAAATACATTTTGTAAGGCTATAGTTGCCATAGATAGTGATTCCTCTGATGGATCTGGGCAGTCAGTTGAAAACCTCTGGAAAGGATTCACCATTCTAGATGCCATTAAGAACATTCATGAGTCATGGGAAGAGGACAAAATAGCAAAGTTAACAGGAGTTTCGAAAAAGCTGACTCCAACCCTCATGGATGACTTTAAGGGATTTAAGACTTCAGCGGAGGAAATAACTGCAGATGTAGTAGAAAAAGCAAGAGAAGTAGAATTAGAAGGGGAACCATAAGATGTGACTGAATTGCTGCAATCTCATGATAAAACTTTAACAGATGAAGAGTTGCTTCTCATGGATGAACAAAGAGAAGTGTTTTTTTGTGATGGACTCTACTCCTGGTAAAGATTCTGTGAAGATTGTTGAAATGACAACAGAGGATTTACACTAACTTAGTTGATAAAGCAGCACAGGGTTTGAGAGGACTGACTCCAATTTTGAAACTTCTGAAGTAAAATGCCATCAAACAACATTGCATGCTGCAGAGAAATCGTTCCTTAAAGAAAGAGTCGATCAAAGGGGCAAACTTCATTGCTGTCTTACTTTAAGAAACTGTCAGCTACCCCAGCCCTCAGCAAACAACACCCTGGATCAGTCAGCAGCCATCAACTCGAGGCAACACTCTCCTCCAGCACAAAGATTCGATGAAGGCTCAGATGATGGTTAGCATTTTTTAGCAATAAAGTATTATTTAACTAAGGTATGTACATTGTCTTTTTGTTTTAGACATAATGCTATCGCACACTTAACAGACTACAGTATAGTGTGAACCAACTTTTACATGCACTGGGAAACCAAAAAATTTATGTGACTTGCCTTATTTCAATATTCAGTTTATTGCAGTGGTCTGGAACCAAACTTGCAATATCTCCAAGGTAGACCTGTATATGTAATTTTTCACCATATACAAACAACTTATCTTTACGAAGTAAAACATGTCTATCTTGACGTTTTTGTCTTGTTTCTTTTCCCCACACACAGGTTATGACGATATTTTCCTATATTTTCTTGCTTTTATATTTACAAACGGAACTTAGTTTCAAAACGATAATAAGCTGTAAATATAACTTTGTTTTCTTCCAAACGGATAGCCCATTATGCCAGTATATTCATAAATAAACCATCCTTTACATCCAAACTGAAATGACACTCTTATCATTTATTACTTTCTCATATATATATTCTGATCTTTTTTTTTCCTGTATCTTCTATGTTATTTATCTAATCTAGTTGTCTATACCATTCCAGTACTAAGTGGGTTTAATTATAGAAACTTTGGGAGGCAAGTCCTCCCTAACTTGCAAAAGAACTTTGGCTAGTCTCAGATGTCTACTCTCCCCTACAGACATTAGTATTAGAATCATTTTGTACTATTCTAAACCAACCAACCAACCAAACAAACAAAAATAAACAAAAACCTATTTAAAAAAACAAGTGGGACTACATCAAATTTAAAGGCTTCTGCACAGCAGAAGAAACTAACAACAAAACGAAAAGGCAACCTACTGAATGGGAGAAAATATTTGCAATCATATATATGATAAGGGGCTAATATCCAAATATATAAAGAACTCATTCAACTCAAGAGCCAAAAAAAAAATCCAATTTAAAAATGGGCAGAAGATCTGAATAGACATTTTTAGACATACAGATGGCCAACAGGCAACATGAAAAGGTGCTCAATATCACTAATCATCAGGGAATTGCAAATCTAAACCACAATGAAATACCACCTCATACCTGTTAGTATGGCTATTATCAGAAAGACAAAAGAAGAGCTGGTGAGGTTGTGGAAAAGAGAATGCTTGTACACTGTTGTTGGAAATGTAAATTGAGGCTGCTGTTGTGGAAAACAGCATGAAGGTTCCTCAAAAAATTAAACATATAGAACTACATATGATCCATCCTGGGTATTTACCCAAAGACAGAGAAAACACTAACTTGAAAAGATATATGACCCCCATGTTCACTGCAGCATTATTTATAAAAGCCAAGACATGGAAACAAGTGTCCAGTGATTAGATGGATTAAAAAATGTGACACAAACACACACAAACAAAATGGAATATTATTCAGCCATTTTATTAAAAAAAGGAAATCTTGCCATTCTGACAACATGGAGGGAACTACTTAAGGGCATTATGCTAACTTAAGTAAGTCACACAAAGACAAATACTTTATGATCTCACTTATATGTGGAATCTTAAAAAAAACACAAAACCCACAACACACAAACACCGCCAAAACACGAGTTCATGGACATAGAGAACAGATTGGTGGTTGCCAGAGGTGGGGAGTGTAGGGTGGAGGGTGGGCAAAATGGGTCAAAAGGTACAAACTTCTAGTATTAAATAAGTCATGGGGATGTAATGTACAGCTTGGTGACTGTAATTAGTAATACTGTATTGTATATTTGAAAGTTGCTAAGAGACTAGATCTTAAAAGTTCTCATCGCAAGAAAACAAATGGGTAACAGTGTGTGGTGATGAATGTTAACTAGACATATTGTAGTGATCATCTTGCAGTATATACAAATATTGAATCATATTTATAACTGAAACTAATATAATGTTATATGCCAATCATATCTCAATAAAAAATTTATAAACAAGATTCTAAATGGAAATGCAGTGAATTTAGATATTAATTTAGACCTATTTTAAGTATTAGGTATTCCCATCCAGGAAAAAGAAGTCTCTATGATCATTCAAGATTGCTTTATGCCCTTTATTTAATAAGGGTCTGTATTTACACAGGGTCTGTTCCTTTCTTATTAAATTTATTCCAAGGTATTTTATAAAGTCTGTCACTATTGTAAGGAGAATTTATCTGTTGCTTCAAATGCTAACTGGATATTGCCAACTTGAAGAAAAGCTTTTGATTTCTGTATTACATATCATGTAACCAGCTAAATATTAATTCTAAGAATTTTAGGGAAATCTTTGGAGTATACAGCCACATCATTAATAATTTCCCTATTCTTTTTTATGATGTATACCAATCACTTAATTTTTTTGTATTTTGAATTAGCTAAGGCTTTAAAAACCGAATAAACAGTTGTGGGGGAGGGTAAATCTATCTTTTCTAATTTAATGCAATGGTATGTGTATTTCATGTAACATGATATTTGCTGTCAGTTCTTACAAAGTATTACATTTAGATGATTTCCCTCTATTGCTATTTTATTTTGAGGACTTTTTTCCTCTTTAAAAACTTTTATTGTGAAATATATAATACAACTTAAAATTTAAAATGAATATTATGAGAATAACAAAATAAACGCCCATGTATACACCATGCCGTATTAAGTTACCAGTACCTTAGAGTCTCCCTTTATGCTCCTCTCTGACCATAATCTCTCTCCCTAAACCCACCCTCCCAAGAGGTAACTGTTATCCAGAATTTTGTGCTAGTTATTATGCCCTTGCTTTTCTTTAAAATGTTACCAGCTATCTATCCCTAAATAACTGTCCTTGTTTTTGAAGTTTATATTGTTGTTGAACTTTATATAGACAGAATAATGCTGTATCTATTTTTCTGACTTGCTTTTTCACTCAGTATGTTCCTGAAATTGTTACTGGACATAGATAGAATGCATTCACGTCATCACTGTACGTCATTAAATTGTATGACTATCCTATAATTTACATATCCATTCTACTGTTGACATTGGGTTGTTTCCAATTTGGGAATACTATAAACAATGCTGCTGTAGGCATTCTCACACCTGTACACCAGCAGACACACGTGTGCAACAGCTTCCCTAAGTAAGAATGGATATAGGTTTGGTCATGTACAACTTTACTACATAATGACAAACTGACTTCTGTACAATAAATCAATTCATCAATACATCAATTTACCTATCCTTGCACCAAATACCATTTCATTTATAAGTCTTGGTATCTTGTAAATCAAATGCTCTCACCTTGTGCCTCCTCACGAGTATCTTAACTTTATTGGCTATTTGCTCTACCAAGTCTATTTTAGAATAAGCCAGTTCAATAAATTAAAAATTCTTATTGAGGATGGACAATCAATTTGGGGAATTTCTATCTAAGAATATACTCTGTACTGTTAGATTAATGACTTCTAATAAAGTTTTAATTTTCTGCATAAAACTCTTGCAAATTACTTTTTTTTTATTATAGCTTTTGATTTTTGCTGGTACATAGAAATAAAATTGATTTTTACTTGTTTCCAGAACCTTACTAAACTCTTATTAATTCTAACAATTTATCTGCATATTCTTTGTGGAGGTGGGGAGGGAAGATGGGCCTATGCACACAATAACTCCCCTGTGAATAAGAATATATATTTTCCTCTTGAATTCTTTTTATTATTATTTTTTTAATATTTATTTATTTATTTGGTTGCACCAGGTCTTAGTTGCCCCATGTGGGCTCCTTTTGTTGCAGCAGACGGGTTCCTTAGTTGCGGCTCCAGGGCTACTTAGTTGTGGCATGCAAACTCTTAGTTGCGGCATGCATGTGGGATCTAGTTCCCTGACGAGGGATTGAACCTGGGCCCCATGCATTGGGAGCGCGGAGTCTTATCCACTGTGCCACCAGAGAAGTCCCTCTTCTTCAATCTTAGACCTTTCTTTCTTTTTTTTTAAATTGTCAGTGCACTGGCTAGGACCTCCAATATAATGACATCCTTGTATTCTGATCTTGAAGGAAATGCTTTTAAAGTTTCATCATTAAGTAAGATGTGTGCTGTACTCTTTCTTGGTGAAAGTCCTTTACTACCTTAAGGAAGTGCTTTTTTATGCATTAAATTTTTCAGGGTTTCCCTGGTGGTGCAGGGGTTGAGAGTCTGCCTGCCGATGCTGGGGACACGGGTTTGTGCCCTGGTCTGGGAAGATCCCACATGTCACGGAGCGGCTGGGCCCGTGAGCCATGGCTGCTAAGCCTGCACGTCCGGAGCCTGTGCTCCGCAACGGGAGAGGCCACAACAGTGAGAGGCCCGCGTACAGCAAAAAAAAAAAAAAAAAAAAAAATTTTTTCAGATGTTTTTTATTTATTACTGAGATGATCCTATGATTTTCCCCTTTATCTGTTAATGTGGTGAATTACATTTTGTATATAAAAACTGATTTTGCATTGTTAAATCAACCTTGCATTCCAGAGATAAACTCAACTTAGTAATGATGCATAATCTTTTTTATGCAATGCTGAATTCACATTGCTAATATATTAGCAATTTTAGAATTTTTCCATTGATAGTCTTAAATGAGATTAGACTATAATTTTCCTTTCCTTTTCTCTTTGTTCTGATATCAAGGTTATGCTAAAAACTCATTAGAAAATGGAAAATGTTGGGATTTCCCTGGTGGTCCAGGTGGTTAAAAATCCACCTTACAATGTTGGGGACATGGGTTCGATCCCTGGTCAGGGAACTAAGATCCCACATGCCACATGGCAACTAAGCCCACACTACAACTACTAAGCCTGTGTGCCACAACTAGAGAGCCTGTGTGCCGCAACTAGAGAGCCCGTGTGCCGCAACTAGAGAGCCCGTGCACTCTGGTGCCCGCATGCTCATCACTACTAGAGAGAAGCCCGCGCGCTGCAATGAAGAGCCTGTATGCCAGAATGAAAAATCCTGCGTGCCGCAACTAAGACCCAACACAGCCAAAAACAAACAGGTAAATAAATATTCAAAAATAAATAAATAAATGGAAAATGTTCTCTCTTCAATCTGTTTCTTGAATTTGGGGTGTACTTACCCTGAAACTATCTAGGCCAAGCATTTTCTTTGTAAGAAAGAATTTTAACTTTGGAATCTATTCTTTAATAATTATAGAACCAACCAGGATTTTTTTTTCTTAGTCATTTTTTTTGTATTTTCTTCAGAATTTATCAATTTCAACTAAGTCTGCAATTTGACTGGCAGAAAGTTGTTCATAATATAATATGCATGTGTCAGTGTACTATATCACGTCTAACATTTTATATTTTCTCTCTCAACCTTGAAAGATGTTTGTCAACATTATTGGTCTTCTTAAAAAGCTAAATAAAACAATAAATTACTATGAAGTGAACAAGTATATAACATAAAGGTTAAGAGATAGAATGCTGCCAGAGTACCTAAATTGCCATGTGCCTCTTCCTCATTTTCCCCCATGGAGGTTATACTATGTTGGCTTTTAGAGTAACAATTTTCTTGTTTGTCTTTAAACTTTTACCAGATAACTCTACAACCTTACACAATAAAGTATCACTTTGTCAATTTTTAAACTTTATATAAATAGAATTTAAAAAATAGTTATTTTTATATCTGTTTTCTTTCACTCAATACTCTCAAGATTTATCCAGGTCATTGCATGTTCAGGAGTTTGTTCAATGCATGACTATAATACAGTATATTCATCCATTATAATGTTGATATAAATTTCTGATTTTTCATTTTCAGGCTATTATGTATAATGTAGCTGTGAACATTCTTTTGTTCATGGATTCTGGTATTCGTGTGCCTATTTTTCCTGAAATAAATATCTGGGATTACAACTGTTTGGTTTTAAGGTATGCATACCTTAAACCTTACTGCTTAATGCCCAAGCGTTTTGTAAAATGATTATACAATTCACACTCCTACAAGCAGTGGAAGAGACTTCTCTGCTTCCCATTTGTGCTAAGCAAATATGGTGCATGTGCAATGGTATCTTACTTGCATTTTCTGCATTATGAATGAGGAACATCTCTTAATAAACTTATTAGCCATTAGGGTTTCTCACTTGTAAAATGCCTTTTTTTCTATAGAGATGTCTGATTTTTCAGATTTTTACGTTATTTACATATTCTGGATATGAGTCGTTTGTCAGTTGCATAAGTTGCAAACATCTACTCTGTGACTTTCACTCTCTTAATGATGTCTTTTCATGACTAGAAGTTCTTAATTTTAATGTAGATTTATCAATCTTTCCCACTATAATTAGCTTAAACAAAGTAACAAGTTTAAGTAATCTTTTCCAACCCAACAGATTAAACATACTCTCCTATATTACCTAGTAAAATCTTTATAGTTTTACCTTTCATATTTAGGTCTACAATTCCCTTAAAATTCATTTTTGTATATAGCATGTGAAGAAATTAATTTCCTTCCCTTCTTTTTTTAATAGATACCCATTTTTCTCTGCACCATTTATTGAACAGACTATCTTTTCCCCAATGTTTTAAAGTGCTACTTTTGTCTGTTTATGTATTTTCAATTATAATCCATTAATCTATTTGTGTTCAGTACACCAAAACTTCCAACACCTCAACGTCTTGATTGCTACGACTTTATAATAAACCTTGTTCCTAATAAAGTTCCTCAACTGAGTGGTTATTCATAACTCTTATATTTCCATATAAATTTTTTAAACTGTTATTTTACACACACACAAACACACACACTTTGTATTTTGACTGGCTTTGTTTGAATCTATAATTCAATTTGCGGGAAACATTTTTCAAAAGTAAAGTAACCAATCCATGACTATGGTATAATATCTCTATTAAGGTCTTTAATTAATGTAAATAAAGTCCCATGGTCTTCTCTTGTACATCTTTTATTAGATTTATTCTTAAGTACTTCAGTGGTTTTTATGCTATTGTAACAGGTATCTTTTAAGAAAAAGCATTTTCAACCTGTTTGTGGCTGGTGTTAATATAATTCATAATTGTATACTGATTTTGTATCAGAATTTAATTTAGTAACTTATCTGTAGATTCTTTAGGATTTCCTATCTACACAATCATATCATCTGTGAATAACAGCAGTATTGGTTTTTCCTTTCTAATTTTTATACCATTTCTTTTTCTTACTGCACTGGGAGGGACTACATTAAAATTTTGATTAAAGGTGAAGTAGGCACCCCACTCCTTTCTGATCACAAAGAATATGTTGCCAAGGTTTCATCATTAAGTATGATGTTTTTTTGGTAGATAATCTTTTATAAGTTTAAGGATGTTCCATTCTACTCCTAATCTGCAAAAAGTCTGATCAAAAGAGACAAATTTATCAGATGTTTTCCCTGCAACTACAGAGGTAATATAATTTTTCTCCCTTAACCTATTAGGAAAATATACTGATAAATTATCTAAAATTAGAATAACCTTGTGTGCCTGGCATAAACCCAACTTGGTTATGATATACTATTGTTCTTATATATTACAATATTTCATTTGTTAACATTTTGAAATATTGCATGTATTTTCACAAATAGGATTAACATTTCTTAAAATGTCCAAAGTTATCCAGAACTCATAAAATGAGATGGGACGTTTCCTTCCTCTATTCTCTTTAAGTATTTGTGTAAGATTGGTATTAATTCTTCATTAAATATTGAATAGCATTATCCAGTGAAGCCATCTGGGCCTGGTGATTTTTTTCTAGGAATAATTTTAAATGTGGATTCCATTTCTATAGTGTTTACAGGAACATTTATATGTGTTCTATTTCTTCCTGTATCAGCATTAATAAGTTACATTCCTCTAGAAATATGTCTGTGAGAATTGTGGTATTCTGTTGCAGTAATGAGTTCCAATTTGCTCACATCTTCCTGCATCCACACTCCTGGGTAAGAGTACCTTCCCACACTGACTTTAAAGCTCCCTTTAAAGTTAAAATTAACTACCTGCTACACGTTGCCAGTGAACATCCAATACATTTCCAAGTTCATGCCTTTTCTCACATCACTTCCTCTCCCTGGAAAATCCACATCTTTGGAGGCAACCATAGCTCCCTCCATCCCAATACAATGATAAAAGTTGTGTATTTTCTGCCAGAAAAAATGCATACATGCACATAAACACAAACTTTTATATAAACTATCATAGGATTCACTACCTCCATTCTGCAAAGTAGATTCCAGATTAATGACTCCTAACTTACACATTGCCCAGTATACATAATGCTTACAAATACTATAGAGGGAGGAATAAGCAATAAATATGCAAGCAAATACACAACAGAGCAAAGGTTGATATAAGCATTCATACTGGCTTATGAAAATTTGTCTGAAAGAACTGTTTAAAACATGAAACATAAAATATACTTGAGTTTTAAGTATTTATTTACAAAGTTCTTCCTAATACAACTGCTTTTAAAATATAGCAATAAAGGATCATTTACTATTTAAAAGTGGTACATATGTGGTATAGAAAAAAATCTATATAGTCAGTTAAACTATTATAACTGATAACTGAAAATTGTTAAGTGACAGTTAAACATTTGCAGTACTCCCTAAACAGGTAGGAAATAAAAATGCATTTATTCATAGGAACTTGATTAATTTGTATTACTGACTTAAAAAAAGACTACTGTGAAAGATAACATCAGGGTTTGAAAAGTATTTTACAAAAGCAAATAAATGTATTTCAGTTTTACACTTAATTATGAGGCCATGATAAAAATTTGACCATACACATATCTATGTATTTTACAGCAGGTTAGCCAACTTTAGAATTATTTCATAAAGAATATAAACAATCTTTACCACAATTTCCCCATGGTCTTATCCTTCAAAATAAAATTCCACACACTGTCAAACTAAATCAAGATTTGCTAGTGGCTAAAATCATCATAAGTATATTGTCCCTTAAACAGCTACAAGTATACACCAGTATCATGTTTGTGCAAAATATACATTATTTTCTAATCTTTCTGCCCTTATCTCAATTTGCAAGCGTATTTTGAAACCATCTCCTTTAACTGTTATTCTTGTTAATAGCGGCAAATCTTTTAAAATCCACATGCTGTATCTTTATTTATAAAATAAACTGCAAAAGGAGCAGTTAAATAACTACTTTAAATAGCACATGTGGACCAAGAACCCACTATTCAGAGATCTATGCAGGTTTTTATCTAGTAAGTACTGTGGTATCACTTAATTTCTGAACAAATTGAGATACACAGATATTTATTTCCAAAAATTCATTCATGGACACTATACAAAGAGATTCACAGCAGTATTTGGCGTCAGCCAATAAAATTTATTTACTGTATCACATGGCAAAGTTACTAATATCATGAATAACTTAAATGATTGGTCTTCAATTGCATTCAACAAAGAGAAAAATTACATCAAAATCAATATAATTTTTTACATGAATTAACTCAAAAAATGTAAGAGGTTAATCTTACTCTTTCAAGAAGAAAAAAAATGGCATAGTTTAGTGTTACCTTCTTTCCAGCGTTCAGCAAGTGCTAACGACAAGTACCATTTAAGTCAGTTTCTTATTTGAATATGAGGTTGTTTAAAAGTTTCTACAAATTAAGATTTTTTTAAGCTTCATATCAAATGAGTTGTAGATCTACTTAAAGTATGACTTCTCCTTTCAAAGAAGGAAGGAAGGCTGACAAGGGAAGGAGATGGGATGCCCTGTAAAGACAAAATATTGTGTATTTAAAATTTTTTCTTTTAAAAATTGTAATATACAGTTTAGTATCATACATGTCATTTTTACATTTTACAAATTATCATAACAATTAAGATATCTGAAAAATCTAAACTCTTTAAATAAACTTAAAATTAGGGGGAAGGGTGGAGAGAACACATAATTAAAACTATTTCAGAATTCTGAAAACAAGAAACAAATGTATAGACTAGTTTACTACATATGAACTCAGTTGAAACAGATATATGCTTAGTGTTTCAGGTTTTTTTAAAATTATAAATTAGAGTATAAGTTTTGAGGTTAAAAAGATAAACCCTAGTGGTTTCTTCTTAACTTAATCATAAAGCAGAATTAAGAGGAGTAAAATTACTTCGTGGGAAATAATTTTCTAAATTAAAAGTCATAAACTCCAAAAGTTTTTATATTATGTATGCAACCCATATTTATATGTCTGTATGTGTTTGTGTGTATGTATGATTTTGCTCCATGTAAAAATTGAGCAAAACAGCTGTGCTTTTGATAATAGAGATTATTAATATACTAAGCTGTCTAAACTTATTGTTTCAGAGTGTCAAAGTTAAATATCATCAGATTTTTAATAACAAAGAAACATAGACATGAATACCAAACACTCAAGAGGGGGTGTAAATCAAAACAAATTATAAAGGTACTGTTTTATTTTAGCAGATATTAATGGCTAACTGTAACTAAACTTAGAGCCAGCAAGGTAGCTAGCTATAAGTTCTCTTCAACTAGGTAGTAAATAAAATGACGTGTTTAAAGAGCTAGGTTGGTAAAGTATTACCATTCAAGTGATAGCAAAGAAATGATTTAAGTAGATAGTATAATAGTTTACATTTTCCTCAGGTAAAACCTTTACGATTTGCCATATTAAAAGCATAAATTTTACATAAATGTCATAAATCTAAGATTAAGAATCAGATCTGTAATATAAATCCACTTCACAGGACAATTACTACTATTTTTTAAATAATCATTTTCATAAATAAGAAAATCTCTAATGGGACTGATTTTTTCTGGACTTATGAGTAAATTACCTTGCAAACATATCTTTATGTGCCAATAAGCAAAGAAACTCTATTAAGCCTATGTTGTGAATTCAAAGCAGTTATAAAGTTGTGAATTCAAAAGTCCCCACCCACCTAATAAGTAATTCAGTGGAGAAAAAAACTTTTTTTCACAAATGCAAACTTCAAATAGCTAATAAGCTCACATTAAACTTCACGAGGCTTGTTTCCATTACTGGTTGGCATATCTCCTAATTCTTCACAAATGTCAAAGATGACTTGGATAGAACTTTTTTTGAAATTTGAAAACTCAGTATTTCCTTCTAGCATCTCTGAAAAACTAGCTCGTGAGGCAGAATGACGTATAGATCGAAACCAGGAGTTTTGAGAGCGCCCACCAGTAGAGTTTGAGCGCTGAACATAACCATGCTTAGTAAATCCAATTATAGTGCTTGTGGAAACAGAATGGGTAATCTGTTAGAACAGAAATAGGCAATTGAGAAGAGGACATGAACGTCTTAAAGATATTTTAGGTACTTCTTATTTATGTTGTCTACATAAAATTGACAAAACCATAAATAATATATATTAATTTTCCAAAATTCTTCTATTAAATCCAATTATCTTCATTTGAAAAGCAATAATGTTTATAATAGTTACTATAAATGCAGGAAATAAACAAGGGATAGTACTTTGGACTTCAGAAAGCTTACAGTCCGATTTTAGTAAATGAATGCTAAATTTTGTCAATTTCAATATATTTTTCATTAATCAAATTTCTTTGCAAAAATTTATATCATCAACTAAGTACAACTTCTCTCTCACTGGAAGGTTAATCTTGATTAAAAGTTCTGTATAAACATACTCATATTAGCTGTAACCTTTGATGTATATTAACTAACGACTTAACTAGCTTTATAAAAAATAAGTTATGAAGCATTATGTGCCTTTTCTGTATAAACTTTAACAATTAAAGGTAACCATTTATAAAACACCAAAGCACTCCCTTTGTGTATATTAACTTATTTAATCCTTACAACTACTACTTTAGATTCATTTTACAGACAGTGAAATTGAAACAGGAAGATCTCTAATAAGCTGACAAAAGTCACACAGCTAGCAAATAGCAGAACCGGGATTTGAACATGTGAGCTCCAGAGTTCATGCTCTTAACCACTACTCAAGCTGCCTTTGAGTACAAAATCACATTATACGTGAGTGTGTGTGTGTATTTACTCTCTACAATAACACCATAGGTAAGTACTATTAACCTCTTTTCTCTCATCTGCAAAAATGGGGATAAGAGAGAATAGGAAACTTGCTGAAGGACATACAGCTAAGAAGTGACAGTCACTTGCTTTTCTTAACCTTAGTAGGTAAGGTTAATAATTTTTACAAAGGACAGATACATCACTATTTAGTGACAGTAATAAATGTTAGAAATGCCCTTAATATTAATTAAATGACTAAAATTCTGACACTGTTGGGAATTTGGATTGCTCAGGAAACATTTAAAAATATATACATGAATTTAGAACCCATATCATCCTTTGATATTCACAGCTTCAGAGATTATATATTCATCACATAAATAATGAAAGAAATAAAACTCAGTCTCTGCTATATTACTGGAGCCAATCTATAAATAGAACCATGGCTATTTACATCAGTAAAGTGATAGGCCAGATTGAAACATGTTTCTTAGAGACCTACAACTCAATCCCAGTAAAATTTCATATCAAACTACACATTAAGTAAGTCTCTAGTTCATTAAGTGAGGTTTTCTCAGTTACCTAACACAGTAAAGAGGTCAGATGCTTAGATATATCCAAAAAATTGATGGAGATATTAATATTTCCGTCTTTAAAAAGTTAACAAATTCCACACCAACTTCATAAATTTGGAGTCATTTAGCCCATTAAATCAAAATCACTTACTGCTAATGAAGATGTGCTAGACAGACGACTCATTACATGCTTATCATTGCTAGAAGGACTTCTTCCCTCCACTGAACTTTGGGATGTCATAAGAGCCCTTCGTAGAGCTCTTTTTGGAGTTTTGGAGAAAGAGAATGCTCTTGTAACCTAGAGTTAAATTACAATTAATTAAAAAACCTAGACAAATCTAACTGATTAGAACAATTATATGTAAACAAAGCCAAATTCACACCAAAAGTTTTTCTATAAAAAGTATATAGCAAAATTAGAATCTCTTTGGACAAAGCAGTGAGAAAATGTAGTACATTGTAGATTACTCCATCTTGGTTTCATAGAGCACCTACACTAGTCCAGCAGGAGAAAGTGGGAGGGAAAATTTGGCATGAGAGAAGAAACCTGGGTGTTATCTGATTTTGCTACAATTTAGTTGTGAGATCTTTGATCCAAAGTCACTTAAACCTCAATTTCTTTAATTGAAAAAGTGTAGGAGTTTATTTGAATCATCATTGTTAACATGTTTATCTACTATACATCATACATGTTAAATGCAGAGATAAATGATGATTAAAGTATAAAGCCTCCCCTCAAAGGCAAGGAAAACAACAACCAAGACTTATAAACCTAGCAAGTAGACTACAGTTGCAAAATTTTACCTGTAAAATTAAAAGTCTAGTTCTACTTTTAAAAAGCCCTATTACCAACATTCTTGTGTAGTCCTCAACAACTTCAATACTGTAAGGTAAGTAACAAAACTATCTTCATCATTAGAAGTCTGAAACACACTTATGGTAAGGAATAGATCCCAGGTTTCCTGACTCTACTGTGTGCCCTTTGCTGAAAAATATCTGATTTTTAACATGAATGCAATTCATGTTAAATGCAATTTCTAACATGAATGCACACGTATCTATACCTAAAACACCATCAGAAGTATCATAGTAACTAAAATGGGAAGGATAACAATTTGTTATAATTACTGTGCCAAAGAATTCACTGAGCTAAACTATTATCTCTGTGGGCCATTGCCTAGAACCAAAAACAGCTTTATTTTATATACTACCTGATGTCTATGGCAATACTATTTTAATATACTCTGAAAAATACATTTTGGAGATATGCTGAATAATAATTTCACTAAGACTCACCTTTTTTGAAGTCTTTTTTATTGCTCTAGATGCTCTACTCAATGTACTGTCCATATCTTTCGTATTTACTTCAAAGGATTCTGGATCAGCAGTGTAAATAAGATTCTCCTGTTGAAAATTAATATTTTTATTTTAAAATAAACAAAATAAAAATACACAACTGTTCCTAAAATCAAACCTTTAAGAACTTATATGCTCACATAGGGAGCATATATAAATGAAGCTACTCAAGATTTCTGATGTGTTTGATATAATTTCTACTCTGAAATTTATTTAAGGCCTCAAAAAGTATATAACAGAAGAACAAAAACTGATTCAAAGAATCAGATTTTTATATTTTTTACAGTGTGTGTGTGTGTGTGTGTGTGTGTGTGTGTGAGAATACAGAAATATTTTCTCTTCAACATGGCAAAAGTTCTCAAATGATAAGGCACCGACTCAGGGCTTTAAAAAAATTTACTATGCATAATATTTGAAATGTAGGAAAGAGCTCAACTGCAGTTGCCTAAAATCTGAATTTACAAACATTTCTTAGTAACAAAATTTCACAACTGGGAAGAATTCTGTGGTTTAACACAGTATAAATCAGGATATAGTTAAATGTTTGCTGCCATCTTGTGGTTAATTCTACTTTATGAAATATTTTCATTAACTGTTTATATTTCAGTTCTAGAATTATTAGCCATCCTGTGGCTAGTAATTCAATAGACTTTATTTTAAGGAAACTTTTCCATTAACCATTTACATTTCAGAATCATGGTTATAAATTTAGAAAGGACTGCATAAGCCATGTAGTCAGACATTGTGATAAATGCAGGAGTAATCTCTATAATAGGCAATCACTATACTGCAGAAATCCATTTTATATATGGATATCTAGAACTATGAGAAAAAATTCTTCCTTATAATGAGCAGCTTTTTGGCTTTACAAAAAGCTGTCTGCATCTCCTTTCTCATCAGCACTCTGTTGTACACACTAGCACTGTATTTCCTTCCATGAACCTTTCTGTGGAACAATCCTTTATTTATAACAACATATTCTTGGCCCACAGAAATTTTTTTTTGGCGGTACACGGGCCTCTCACTGCTGTGGCCTCTCCCGTTGCAGAGCACAGGCTCCGGACGCGCAGGCTCAGCGGCCATGGCTCATGGGCCCAGCCGCTCTGCGGCATGTCGGATCTTCCCGGACCGGGGCACGAACCCGTGTCCCCTGCATCGGCAGGTGGACGCTCAACCACTGTGCCACCAGGGAAGCCCCCCACAGAAATTTTTAAAAAACAAACAAATCAAGGGCCAGAGGAGGTGGTGGAATAGAGAAGGAAGTGGAACTCACCTCTTCCCACAAATATACCACAAATACATCTACATGTGGAATAATTCTTACAGTATACCTGCTGAATGCCAGCAGAAGATCTCATAAAACCAAAATGCAAGAAAGATGACCACCTAACAGGGTAGGGTGAAAGAAAGAAAACGGGAATTGGGACGGGATCTGTGCTCCTGGGAGGGTGCTGTGAAAGAGGAAAGGTTACCTCACCATGGGAAGCTGCTTTACCAGCAGGGGAGATCAGTGGGGAGAGAAAGGGAGCTTCAGAAGCTTGGAGGAGAGTGCTGCAGCCAGTGTGCAACAAGAAGAACATAGAGAGACCTGCACAGAAGGCCCTGGCCATCTCACTGCAATCCCTAGCCTAGGACCCACATCTGCTGCTACACACAGGGGCTGAGTGCTAAAACTTGGGCTTCAGAGGACAGACCTGAGAAGACTGGCATTGGCTGCATGGAGACAGCCTGAAGAGGCTGGAGTGTGGTCCACAGCTGCAAACAGGGGCATGCGCAAGAAGGAGCCCAGATCTGTCACTGATGTCCCATTGTTAACCTGCAAGCTCAAAGGGAGGGGCGGGGCCTGGAACAGCAGCCTCATTCTCGGTGTGCTCACAGAGGGTGAGGCTCTGCCTCTATGATTTGGGAGCGAGCAAGCCTGGGTGAGCTGCCCACACATGGAGGCAGGGCTGAAACCGTAGCCTATGGCCAGCGGCCGCACAACTTCAGAAGCAGGGTTGAAATCTGAGTGTTCCAGCAGCTGTGATATCTGCAGATTTGTGCATCTGAGACAGCTTTGTAAACCCAGTGCCTGCAGGACATCGGAGTAGATTATTGGCGCTCCTGTGGCTGGGGCAGGTCTGGCGGTAGCAGGCTCTGCTGGCGCTCACACACAGAGGCGGGGTCGGGGTCTGGGCTGACTCAGTAGCTCCTACGGTGGGTCCAGGTGCTTGACCCAGTCCAGGTGCACGACCATGGTATACCAGTGCTTGAACTCAGTGGTTCCATGTCAAAAGATCTATGCTAGTGGCTTTGTGAGCACAGCACCTGAGGGATACCCCAGCTTACTGTCTGAATTCCCATGGTTGAGGTGAGACTGAGGGCAGCGCCAAAGACAGTATACATTGGTGAGCCAACACGACAGGTAACAAGCAAAACCACAGAGCGACTTCCCAGTAGACAGCTTCTGCAGAGGAATAATCAGGGGCTCCTCTCCCAGCAGGGGCATTCAAGCCCAGCTACCTAACACCAGTCCAGAAACAGAGCTGGTGGCATCTACTCCAACAACTGGGGTGCAGACCCTGCCCCTGACAGAGCTGTGACAACCAAAGAGCAAAGAGGAGGCCATGCTCAACATCAGTGCAGGCTCTGGTCATCACGGTAACAATCATACCCCCTATCAAGGGGATAACGGCTAACACACACTAAAGAAAAATGTGGCAGACATCCATAATAAAAACAGCCCTTGCACAAAAATATTACACTCACGAGGGCTACACAGGGCAACACAAAAAACAGCCCTTCAAGACCACAGCAGATAACTATTTCTCCTTAATTCACACAGTCAGAGAAATAGAAGTAAAATGAAGCAGAGGAAACACTCCCAATTAAAAGACCAAGAGAATTCCCCTGAAAGAACAATGAAACAGACATCTGCAGTCTAGCAGATCTGTAGTCCAAAAAGGAGGTAATGAAAATACTGAAGTAATTAAGCAAGTCTATCAACAGAAATGCACATTACTGTAAAAAGGAACTAAAAACTATAGAAAGGAGGGAATTAAATTAGAAAACTCATTTGCCAAAACAAAAGCTGAACTCGAGGCAATCAACAACAAACTGGATAATGCAAAAGAACTTATAAGTGATCTGGAAGATAGAATAATGGAAATCCCCCAATCAGAACAACAGACAGAAACACAAATGAAAAAAAAAAAAGGAAAGCAATAAACGAGACCTATGGGATAATATAAAGTATCCAGATATATGCATAATAGGGATCCCAGAAGGAAAACAAAGAGAAAAGGGGATCAAAAATTTATTTGGAGCTTCCCTGGTGGCGCAGTGGTTGAGAGTCTGCCTGCCGATGCAGCGGACATGGGTTCGTGCCCTGGTCTGGGAAGATCCCACATGCCACGGAGTGGCTAGGCCCATGAGCCATGGCCACTGAGCCTGCGCATCCGGAGCCTGTGCTCCGCAAGGGGAGAGTCCACAACAGTGAGAGGCCCGCGTACTGCAAAAAAAAAAAAATTTATTTGAAGAAATTATGGCTGATGACTTCCCAAATATAAAGAAGGAAACAGATACCCAGGTACAGGAAGCACAGAGGGCCCCAAACAAGAAGAACCCAAACAGACCTACACCAAGACATATTATAATTAAAATGGCAAAAGTTAAAAGATATGAGGATTCTAAAGGCAGCAAGAGAAAAACAAAGCGTTAATTACAAGGGAAACCACATAAGGCTATCAGCTGATTTCTCTACAGAAACATTGAAGACCAGAAGGGAGTGGCAAGATATATTCAAAGTCTTGAAAGGGAAGAAGCTGCAACCCAGGATACTCTAGCCAGCAAGATTATCACTTAGGATAGAAGGAGAGATAAAGAATTTCTCAGACAAGCAAAAACTAAAAGAATACAGCAATATTAAACCTATCCTAATAGGAGTATTGAAAGGTCTTCTTTAAATAGAAAAGAAGCAAGAATCTAGAGGAAAGAGAAATATCTCAACTGGAAAGTAAATCACTTAAATAAGCCAGTATACAGATTAAAAGAATAAATTTTTGTGAAAGCAATGATAACTACAATGAACACCAAAAGAATAAACATGAAGATGTAAAAGAGGACATCAAAATCATAAAATGTGGGGGAAGAGAGTATGAAAAATATACAACAGACTCACAAAAACCAAAAAGAACAGAACAAAAGCGTAATACAAAAGAAAACCATCAAACTACAAAATGAAAAAAAGAAAGGAACAAAGAAGAAATACAAAATCAACTAGAAAACAAGATTTAAAATGGCAATAAATACATATCTACCAATAATTACCTAAAATGTCAATGGACTAAATTCTCTAATAAAAAGACATAGAATGGAAGACTGAATAAAAAAACAGGAGCTTACAATATGCTGCCTACAAGGGACCCACTTTAGGATGAAGGACACACATAGATTGAAAGTGATGAGATGGAAAAAGATATTTCATGCAAACAGAAATGACAAGAAAGTGGGTCTAGCAATACTCCTATCAGACAAAACAGACTCTAAAGCTAATGTAATAAAGATAATAAAGGACACTCTAAAAAAAAAAATAAATAAAAATAAAGGACACTCTATAATGATAAAAGGGTCAATACAAGAAGAGGCTATTACACTCATTAACATAACACTTGTTAACATATGCAGTATAGGAGCACCTAAATACAAAAAGCAAATGGTAACAGACATAAAGGGAGAAATTGACAGGAATACAATAGTAAGAGACTTTTAACACCTCACTCACACCAATGGACAGATCTTCCAGATATAAAAATCAGTAAGGCAAGAGAGATCCTAAATGATACAATAGAACAGTTAGAATTAATTGATATTTTCAGGACATTACATCCAAAAAAACCAGAATACACATTCTTTTTAAGTGCACATGGAATAATCTCTAAGACAAACTACATACTAGGACAAAAAACAAGCCTGAACAAATTTAAGAGGATAGAAATTATTTCAAGCATCTTTTCTGACCACAAAGGCATGAAACTAGAAATCAACCACAAAAAGAGAAATAAGAAAAAAATGATTACATGGAGACTATAAAACATGCTACAAAAACCAATGGGTTGATGATGCAATCAAAGAGGAAATCAGAAGATACCTTGAAACATATGACATAAAAACACAACCATACAAAATCTATGGCATGCAGCAAAAGAAGTTCTTATAAGGAAGGAAATAATAAAGATCAGAGAGAAAATAAGTAAAATATAGATTAAAAAACAAAAGAAAAGAGCTGATTCTTTGAAATGGTAAACAAAATCAACAAACCTCTCTTCAGGCTCATCAAGAACAGAGGACCCAAATAAACAAAATAAGAAATGAAAGAGGAGAAATAACAACCAGTACAACAAAAATTTAAAAAACATAAGACAATACTATGAACAATTATATGCCAACAAATTCAACAACCTAGAAAAAACGTACAATTTTCTAGAAACATACAACCCACCAAAACTGAATGAAGAGGAAAGAAAATTTGAACAGACCATTCACTAGATGTGAAATACAATATGTAATGAAAAAACTCCCTGCAAACCGAAGTCAGGACCAGATGGCTTCACTGAGGAATTCTGCCAAGCATACAAAGAAGAACTTATAAAAACCCTCCCCAAACTCTTCCACCAAAAGATTGAAAAGGGAACACTCCCAAAGGCATTCTAGAAAGCCACCATCACCCTGATACCAAAACCAAAAACAATACCAAAAAAGAAAATTAAAGGCCAATATCTTTGATGAATATAAATGAAAAAATTCTCAACAAAATATTAGCAAACCAAATCCAACAACACATAAAAACAAGATCATATACCACAATCAAGTTGGATTCATCCCAGGGTCACAAAGATGGTTCGACATACAAATATCAGTGTGATAACACCACATCAACAAAAGAAAAGACAAAAAACACATGATCGTCTCAATAGATACAGGAAAAGCATCTGATAAAATTCAATGTCCATTCATGATAAAAACTCTTACCAAAGCAGGTATAGAGGGAACATACTGCAACATAATAAAAGCTGTTTTGACAAACCCCCAGCCAAGATAATACTCAATGGTGAAAAGCTGAAAGCCTCCCTGCTAAAATCTGGAACAAGACAAGGGTGCCCACTCTCACCACTTCTATTCAATATAGATTGGAAGTCTGAGCCACAGCAATGGACAAGAAAAAGGAATAAAATGTATCAAAATTGGAAAAGAGGTAAAACTGTCATTACATGCAGATGACATGACACTAAATATAAAAAACCCTATAGACTCCACACAAAAACTATTAGAACCGATAAATTCAGCAAGGTAATGATACAAGATTAACATACAGAAATCTGCTGTATTTCTTTACACTAACAATGAAATATCAGAAAGTTAAAAAAAGAAAAAGAAAAAATCCCTTTTAAAACCACATCATACACACACAAAATATTTAGGAATAAACCTGACCAAGGAGGTCAAAGATTTATATGCTGAGAATGCTAGAAAATTGTTAAAGAAAACTGAAGATGATTCAAAGAAATGAAATCATGCTCTTGATTGGAAGAATTAATATTGTTAAAATGGCCATACTACCCAAAGCAATCTACAGATTTAATGCAATCCCTATCAAGTTACTCATGACATTTTTCACAGAACTAAAACAAATAGTTCTCATATTTATATGGAACCATAAAAAAAACAGAATTACCAAAGCAATCCTGAGGAAAAATAACAAGGCTGGAGGCATAACCCTCTCAGACTTCAGAGAATACTACAAAGCTACAGTAATCAAAACAGTGTTGTATTGGCCCCCAAACAGACATATGGATCAATGGAACAGAACAGAGAGCCCAGAAATAAACCAACATACCTACAGTCAATTATTCTTTGATAAAGGAGGCAAGAATATACAATGGAGAAAAGACACTCTCTTCAGCAACTGGTGCTGGGAAAGCTGGACAGCTGTATGTAAATCAATGAAGTGAGAAGACACCCTCACGCCATACATAAAAATAAACTCAAAATGGTAAAGAATTAAATATAAGACAAGACACCATAAAACTCCTAGAAGAGAACACAGGCAAAACATTCTGACATAAATTGTACCAATGTTTTCTTAGGTCAGTCTCCCAAGGCAATAAAGGCAAAAATAAACAAATTGGACCTAATCAAACTTATAAGCTTTTGCATAGGAAGGAAACCATATAAAGAAAAGACAACCTACAGAAGGGGAGAAAATATTTGCAAACGATTCAATCAACAAGGGATTAACTTCCAAAATATACAAATAGTTCATACAACTCTATAACAAGAAAACAACTCAATCAATAACTGGGCAGAAGACCTAAATAAACATTTCTCCAAAGAAGACATACAGATGGCCAAGAGGCACATGGAAAGATGCTCAACATCACTAATTATTAGAGAAATGAAAATCAAACCTACAATGAGGTACCCCTCACACCAGTCAGAATGGCCATCATTAAAAAGTCTACAAATAACAAATCCCAGAGAGGGTGTGGAGAAAAAGGGAACCCTCCTACACTGTTGGTTAGAATGTAAACTGGTGCAGCCACTATGAAAACAGTATGGAGGTTCCTTAAAAAAACTAAAAATAGAGTTATCGTATGACCTAGGAATCCCACTCCTGGGCATATATCCAGAGAAAACTATAATTCAAAGATACATGCACCCCAATGTCCACAGCAGCACAATTTACAATTGCTGAGACATGGAATCAACCTAAATGTCCATTGACAGATGAATGGATAAAGAAGATGTGGTATATATACAAAATGGAATAGGGACTTCTCTAGTGGCGAGCTACAACTACTGAAGCCCACGTGCCTAGAGCCCATGCTCTGCAACGAGAAGCCACCACAATGAGAAGCCTGTGCACAGCAACGGAGATTAGCCCCCACTTGCCACAGCTACGAAAAAAGCCCGTGCGCAGCAGCAAAGACCCAATGCAGCCAAAAATAAATAATTAATTAATTTAAAAAGAAAAAAAAGTTTAAAAAAATGGACTGACTACCCCTCAGCCATGAAAAAGAATGAAAGTATGCCATGCAGCAACATGGATGGACCTAGAGATTATCATACTAAATGAAGTAAATCACAAAGAGAAAAGACAAATACCATATGATATCACTTATATGTGGAATCTAAAATATGACATAAATGAACTTATTTACGAAAAAGAAACAGACTCACAGACATAGAAAATGTAAAAACTTATGGTTACCAAAGGGGAACGGGGGTGGGAGAGGGATAAACTAGGAGTTTGGGATTAGCAGATACAAACTACTACATATAAAATAGATAAACAACAAGGTCCTACTATATAGCACAGGGAACTATATTCAGTATCCTATAATAAACCATAATGAAAAAGAATATGTGTGTATATGTATAACTGAATCACTTTGCTGTACACCAGAAACTAACACAATGCTGTAAATCAACTATACTTCAATTAAAAAACAAAATTTAAAAGTCTGTTAATTTTTCTAAACAGTTAGGTAAATACTTTTAATAAAGTATTTACTTTATAAGCAATAATAATTATACCTCAATGTCTTTTAAGATCAGATTTAACTATAATAAACTGAATGTTTTATTCCCACAGGAAATGTCCAAGTACTATACTGAAAAAGGTTATCTGTCTATACATTCTCCTCCATCTATGTCATTTGTGCAAAGATGAAGGGATCTATATCTATCACATGTCTCTCCCATATATAATGAAGAAATCAAATTATCTTTTTTTTTTTTTTTTTTTTTTTGCGGTATGTGGGCCTTTCTGACTGTTGTGGCCTCTCCCGTTTGCGGAGCACAGGCTCCGGATGTGCAGGCTCAGCGCCATAGCTCACGGGCCTAACCGCTCCACGGCACGTGGGATCTTCCCGGACCGGGGCACGAACCCGTGTCCCCTGCATTGGCAGGCAGACTCTCAACCACTGCGCCACCAGGGAAGCCCCCAAATTATCTTTTAATGGACCTAGATTTCATCCAAGATCTACTACAAGCTACCTGATTTCTGGTGAGTTATTTAACTTCAAGAATTTGATTTTCTCATATATCTTCACTTTAATCTGTACAGGATAAAAATGGTTATATATTCATAATGGCATTTGATTTTAAGAGATTGGACTAAGAAAACTGCATTGGCAACTTGCCTGACAGGAAAAGCAACTTGCTACAATTCACCTATTGCTCTCAATAAGATAAAAGAACAATAGATCAAAATACTCTCTCACAGATAGCCAAGTCAAAGAGCACTAATGAAAATACATTATAAGTCCCAAAAGCTTCACTATAGCAGAGCCAAAGGAGCTGTAAGGCTATGAGGCCTTATATATGAGGCCCTGTCTGTAAGCTAGGGACTCAAAGAAATGTTTCATGTGTCTATATTTTTAAAAATTTCCTCCAAAACAACTTTTAAATCAGTTTTCCTCAATAAACACAACACAAACTCTCCTTCATCCATAATTAACAAGTCATTAGAAACGTACACGTTTAGTCTGTATATTACCATGGAGTTTAAACTTTCATTATAATAGTGGTTTAAGAACTTACAGCATCTGCTTTACAAATGGTGTTGGCTACATGTCGACATAGCATCTTTAGCCAGTTTTCTTTTGGAGGTTCCTCTGATGTCATCTGGAAACTAAGCAGCACATTTGCCTGCTCTGTAGGTGGCCTCACAAGCAAGGCAAAAGCATTATGGCAATCTAGGGTTCCAGAATAATCACAAACATTAAATGTTACTCCTTGGAAAATGACAGACTTAACACAAGTTCCCTCAGAGCAATGAGATTCCAAAAAATTATCTCTTCTCTACCTTTTCTGTCCCCTCTGCTTTTGGCCTCTCCCGTTGCGGAGCATAGGCTCTGGACGCACAGGCTCAGCGGCCATGGCTCACGGGCCTAGCCGCTCCGCAGCACGTGGCATCTTCCCGGACCAGGGCACAAACCCATGTCCCCTGCATCAGCTGGCGGACTCTCAACCACTGTGCCACCAGGGAAGCCCTCCCCTCTGTTTTTAACTGGACAAAGAATAGCATCATATTAAGTTGAAACACTGGAAAGAATTATAATAGTATGTACCATGTGAGGAACCAACAATGATATTGTTAAGTAAGCAGTATTTTCCATGACATTTCATATTTTCTTTGATGGAGTTTTAAAAAATTAGATTATATCATTTCTTAGAATTCTAGAAGTTAAGTTTTAAAATAAAGTGACATTGTAAGAATAATTCAATAATTCAACCTATTTAAATCTAGTTCAAATAAAATACTCAAATATTAAAATTGTTACAAAATGTTTTATGACCAAGATGCTAAAACAGAACGTATTTTAAACAATGAAGTCTTCCATAATTATAATCCAAAAATATAGAGATCATTTAAGTGAATGTTCTATGTAACCTTTAATAAATCCAGAATTTGACAACTGAGTAAAGATAGCAATATAAGTTGCCATTCAAGGGTTTTTTTATTGTTTCTCATAAATTAAAAGCTTTCCATCATTTGAGGATAGGATCAGTAATGGAACCAGTTTACACTGTAAAAATATATGCCTAAACAAGCAAAATATTGCCAGGCATGCACATCACTAGGTACTATTTTAAAAACTGATACTGCGCCAGTAGGTATAAACTTTTCCCAATTTCAGGCCTTCAAAGAATCCTTTCTAACACTCCCAAAGTATAGAGTAAAAGCTTTCCTTAATACACATTTGAGCCCATGTTGAGTCTACCATAGTTACTTTGGGTGTACTTACTCATGCACATCTATTCCTGGTCATATCCTACGTGTATCCCTAACAATACAGCCATTGGCAACAGGGAAGGTTATAAGCTGTGGGGCACAGGTAATAGACTACAATTGTCTCTGGATTCTGAAGGAATAAAAATAAGTTTTGGTGTGGGAATGGGCACTATTTTGACATGTAACCACTTAAAAGCTCTCTGTCCCTTAAGAGATGAAGATATCCTTCAGACTGAGATAGTATTTTCATTTGAAAAAAACTAAAAATCTCCCAGTTCCTAGAGATGTAGTTGAAGTATAAGAACAATTACTTTGCCAGAACTAACCAACAATATTTAAAGATAACATACCAGCTTAAAAAATATATATAAGGGAATCAAACTTTCAATGAATATAAACTATTTTTATCTAGGCAATAGTTTATCCAATGACCATACCTTCTGTCTCTCGTATGTCTAGCACCTTCTTAATCTGAGAAAGAGGCATTAGATGAATATGCTTAAGAGAAGCTGGGGGTCGGGTCTGGCCATGAGGACTCCTAAAAGTGCCAATAACCTTGTGTCGTTTTCTTGCTATCTGATTATAGAAAAAAAAAAAAAAGTCATCGTCAGTAACATAAAAACAAACACCAAATGCTTAAAAGTTAAATGGCACTAATCACATAAATTTATATGCAGCTTATTTAACTACCAGTCATTCCAAAATTACTATCTGATAAGAAGCATAGTTACTATGTGACAAATTCATACATGTAACTATGTAGCAGGAATGCTCATGTTTATATGAGAAGAGCTCAAAAGTCAGGAAAACAGGATATATGGAAAAGATCCCAGAGGTGTGAAAGAACTTAGAAGCACTGTGAGAAGTAACAGGATCAAAGGATGAAGGAACCTTCAATAAAAGGCCTTGAATTCGGAAAGGGGAATAGTTGCTCTGGGATTGCTGCCTTGGGTTCAAAAGATAATTGATTTCAGTGTAAGAGCAGAATACACAATTATCTCAGATGCTTTGCAAGGCACTGAGGATAAAGGAGTGAATAATACAGAAATGGTTCTGGCTCTCATGATACCTACATACTATTAAAAAACAGGAAAATTAAAGTAACTAAATAATACATTAAAAATTGATACAAATTATAAAGTCAAGGTGCTATGTTAAGATATAACTTTACCTAAACTGGGAACTCATGCAAAGGAAGACACAGGTAAAGTAATGCTGGAGAAGACTGGAGCAAAATCAGAAAGGACCCTGTGACTCATGATGTATTTGAGTTCTGTGAATTTTATAAGGTCTTTAAATTTATTGTTTTCATTTCCATGAAATCCTAGTATATTATTTTGCCTTTTTAAAAGAACATTTCTTTGGGGGTTATAATCATCAACTGAAAGACATTAACACAAAATGATTTAGATTAAGCTACTTAATGAATTGAGATTGACTGGTCATCATCATGAATATGACAAAGTAAGGTTGAAAAATGTACTGTTGATAGCTTGTGTTGGCTAATGAGACAAGATCAAAAGGCAGTCGGTATCATACTCACATTGATGCAGAAATATGACGCAGATCTATGATACATATCAAATATTAAAGGCCCATTTACATTAATATATGAAAAAAGCTGATTCTTTAAATAATTATTTCCACTGTACTATTTGAATATACTTTTAATTTAGCTAAGCAAAATAAATCATTTTAAGGTTCATTTTTAAAAAGGAAAAACAATGACAAGTGCTAATATTGATGATACAAATGCTAGTCCATCAAGGTAAAAACTCAAAATACAGATACATCACCTGTCATGTTTAAGTGAAGTCAGTTTAGATCTTATCTATTTTAAATACTTCTAACTTTTACCATTCTCTTCATTCCAAATTTGCTCAACGTTTTTTTTTTTTTAAAACAAACAAGCTAAAGAATAAGAGTTTATAAGTCTAAAAGTCCAAATTATAAATTTGGAGTTCAAATTTAATGTTAGAAATAGAAATGTTACAGTTAATGTGATTCTGACATGGAGACTAAGAGAGAGTAGAACAAAAAGTCACTGAATTCAGGAAGATGAAGGAAGTGAGAAACCAGGGTATCAGATAACAGACTTGGAGGCTACAAGGAATGACCAATGGCAGGAATTAAAATGGAAGGTAAGTCAATGAGCCAGTTGTAGAAGACTTCACAAAAACTGAAGGGGATGTAAAATTTAAAAATTTAAAGTAAGTCAACTATCTAAGGATTAAGAGGATAAAGACCAGAATGGATTAGCAAAGGAAGTACAGATAACCTAACCTATTAGATGAATGGAGCCAGCTGACCTATGAACGTCAACAGGAAAAACTTACAAAAGCTTTAATGAAAGCAAACAAACAGAACTACTAAGCAGCTACATGGTACTCAGTGAGCACTATACTGCAGATTTAAATAAAATATGATCAAAAATTGACTCTACCTAGCCCCTGTTCTCAAAAGCAGAGCAGGCTAAAGCTCTCATTACAGGGGAGACAAGTAGTTCAGAATTATCTGCCTCATGATTTTTTATAACTTTCTCAGTTCAGGGTAAGGTCAATTGTGTACAGTATTTTCACTGCCTTTACTTTTGTGTTTTGTGACAGTACTGACCAAATGAAAATACCATTTTTCACTAACCTCACAACAACAAAACTCTTTAACACAAGTAAATTTTTGGTGAGATTTTATTGCACCTGTAACTGTACCTGGCTTGTTCTCTAAGATTCCGTTGTATTTATACTTTAAAAACTAATGTGCAGGAGACCTTCAAGATGGCGGAGGAGTAAGACACGGAGATCATCTTCCTCCCCACAAATACATCAGAAATACATCTGCGTGTGGAACAACTCCTACAGAACACCTACTGAATGCTGGCAGAAGACCTCAGACCTCCCAAAAGGCAAGAAACCCCCCACGTACCTGGGTAGGGCAAAAGAAAAAAGAATAAACAGAGACAAAAGGATAGGGACGGGACCTGCACCAGTGGGAGGGAGCTGTGAAGGAGGAAAGGTTTCCACACATTAGGAAGCCCATTCACTGGTGGAGACAGGAGGGTGGGTTGGGGGGGAAGCTTCAGCACCATGGAGGAGAGCACAGCAACAGGGGTGCAGAGGGCAAAGTGGAGAGATTCCCACACAGAGGATCAGTGCCGACAAGCACTCACCAGCTCAAGAGGATTGTCTACTCAGCCGCCGGGGCGGGTGGGGGCTGGGAGCTGAGGCTTGGGCTTTGGTCAGATCCCAGGGAGAGGAATGGGGTTGGCAGCATGAACACACCCTGAAGGGGCTAGTGCACCACAGATAGTCGGGAGGGAGTCCGGGAAAAAGTATGGAGCTGCCGAAAAGGCAAGAGATCATTGTTTTGGGGTGCACGAGGAGAGGGGATTCAGAGCACCGCCTAAATGAGGTCCAGAGACGGGTGCAAGTAGCGGCTATCAGCGCGGACACCAGAGATGGGCATGAGACACCAAGGCTGCTGCTGCAGCCACCAAAAAGCCTGTGTGCAAGCACAGGTCACTACTCACACCTCCCCTCCTGGGAGCCTGTGCAGCCCGCCACTGCCAGGGTCCCATGATCCAGGGACAACTTCTCCGGGAGAACACATGGCGCACCTCAGGCTGTTGCAATGTTATGTGGGCCTCTGTCGCCGCAGGCTCGGCCCCACATTCCGTACCTCTCCCTCCCTCTGGCCTGAGTAAGCCAGAGCCCCCAATCAGCTGCTCCTTTAAACCCGTCCTGTCTGGGTGGGAACAGATGCGCTCAGGCGACCTATATGCAGAGTCAGGGCCAAATCTAAAGCTGAACCCCAGGAGCTGTGGGAACAAAGAAGAGAAAGGAAATCTCTCCCAGCAGCTTCAAGAGCAGCAGATGAAATCTCCACAGTCACCCTGATGTACCCTGCATCTGTGGAATACCTGAATAGACAACGAATCATCCCAAATTGAGGAGGTGGACATTGCGAGCAACTGTAGACTTGGGGTTTGCTTTCTGCATCTCATTTGTGTCTGGTCTTATGTTTATCTTAGTTTAGTATTTAGAGTTTATTATCATTGGTAGATTTGTTTATTGCTTTGGTTGCTCTCTTCCTATTTTTTTTTTAATACATAGATTTTTCCCCCCTTTTTCTCTTTTTGTGAATTTGTATGTGTGTGCTTCTTTGTGTGATTCTGTCTGTATAGTGTTGCTTTTACCATTTGTCCTAAGGTTCTGTCTGTCTGCTTTTTTTTTTTTTTAGTATAGTTTTTGGCGCTTGTTATCCTTGGTGGATCTGTTTTTTGCTTTGGTCATTCTTTCTTTTCTTTTTTTTAATTACTTCTTATTTTTAACAACGTTTTTATTTTAATAACTTTATTTTATTTTTCTTTCTCTCTTTATGTCTTTTTTTCTCCCTTTGCTTGTGAGCCATGTGGCTAACAGGGTCTTGGTGCTCCAGCCAGGTGTCAGGCCTGTGCCTCTGACGTGGAAGAGCCAAGTTCAGGATATTGGTCTACCAGAGAACTCCCGACTCCATGTAATATCAAACGGCGAAAGCTCTCCCAGAGATCTGCATCTCAACGCTAAGACCCAGCTCCACTCAACGACCAGCAAACTACAGTGCTGGATACCTTATCCCAAACAACTAACAAAACAGGGACACAACGCTACCCATGAGCAGAGAGGCTGCCTAAAATCATAATAAGGTCACAGACACCACAAAACACACCACTGTTTCCCTGGTGGTGCAGTGGTTGGGAGTCTGCCTGCCGATGCAGGGGATACGGGTTCGTGCCCCAGTCTGGGAGGGTCCCGCGTGCCGTGGAGTGGCTGGGCCCGTGAGCCGTGGCCGCTGCACCTGCGCGTCCGGAGCCTGTGCTCTGCGACGGAAGAGGCTGCAGCAGTGAGAGGCCCGCGTACCACACACACACAAAAAAAAGAAAGCTGGAGTAGCAATTCTCATATCAGACAAAACAGACTTTAAAACAAAGACTGTTACAAGAGACAAATATGGACACTACATAATGATCAAGGGATCAATC
>NW_020172773.1:312493-312880 GCF_003031525.2 Neophocaena asiaeorientalis asiaeorientalis | reverse complement strand
TGAAATCGTATCAAGTATCTTTTCCAACCACAACGCTATCAGACTAGATATCAATTACAGGAAAAAATACAAACACATGGAGGCTAAACAGTACACTAGTTGAGAACCAAGAGATCATTGAAGAAATCAAAGAGGAAATAAAAAAATACCTAGAAACAAATGACAAGGAAAACACGATGACCCAAAACCCATGGGATGCAGCAGAAGCAGTTCTAAGAGGGAACTTTATAGCAATACAATCCTACCTCAAGAAACAAGAAACATCTCAAATAAACAACCTAACCTTACACCTAAAGCAATTAGAGAAAGAAGAACAAAAAAACCACAAAGTTAGCAGAAGGAAAGAAGTCATAAAGATCAGATCAGAAATAAATGAAAAAGAAATGA
>NW_020172773.1:159828-311568 GCF_003031525.2 Neophocaena asiaeorientalis asiaeorientalis | reverse complement strand
TACTAAAAATTAAATACAAAGAAAAAATATTAATAGCAGCAAGGGAAAAACAACAAATAACATACAAGGGAATCCCCATAAGGTTAACAGCTGATCCTTCAGCAGAAACTCTGCAAGCCAGAAGGGAGTGGCAGGACATATTTAAAGTGATGAAAGGGAAAAACCTACCACCAAGATTACTCTACCCAGCAAGGATCTCATTCAGATTTGATGGAGAAATTAAAACCTTTACAGACAAGCAAAAGCTAAGAGAATTCGGCACCACCAAACCAGCTTTACAACAAATGCTAAAGGAACGTCTCTAGGCAGGAAAAACAAAAGAAGGAAAAGACCTACAATAACAAACCCAAAACAATTAAGAAAATGGTAATAGGAACATACATATTGATAACTACCTTAAATGTAAATGGATTAAGTGTTCCAACCAAAAGACACAGACTGGGTGAATGGATACAAAAACAAGACCCGTACATATGCTGTCTACAAGAGACCCACTCCAGACCTAGGGACACATACAGACTGAAAGTGAAGGGATGGAAAAAGATATTCCATGCAAAAGGAAATCAAAAGAAAGCTGGAGGGCTTCCCTGGTGGTGCAGTGGTTGGGAGTCTGCCTGCCGATGCAGGGGATACGGGTTCGTGCCCCAGTCTGGGAGGGTCCCGCGTGCCGCGGAGTGGCTGGGCCCGTGAGCCGTGGCCGCTGCACCTGCGCGTCCGGAGCCTGTGCTCTGCGACGGAAGAGGCTGCAGCAGTGAGAGGCCCGCGTACCACACACACACAAAAAAAAGAAAGCTGGAGTAGCAATTCTCATATCAGACAAAACAGACTTTAAAACAAAGACTGTTACAAGAGACAAATATGGACACTACATAATGATCAAGGGATCAATCTAAGAAGATATAACAATTGTAAATATTTATGCATCCAACATAGGAGCACATAAGGCAAATGCTAACAGCCATTAAAGGAGAAATCGACAGTAACAAATTCATATTAGGGGACTTTAATACCCCACTTTCAACAATGGACAGATCATCCAAAATGAAAATAAATAAGGAAACACAAGCTTTAAATGACACATTAAACAAGATGGACTCAACTGATAGTTATAGGGCATTCCATCCAAAAACAATAGAATACACTTTCTTCTCAAGTGCTTACAGAACATTCCCCAGGAGAGATCATATCTTGTGTCACAAATCAAGCTTTGGTAAATTTAAGAAAACTGAAATCGTATCAAGTATCTTTTCCAACCACAACGCTATCAGACTAGATATCAATTACAGGAAAAAATACAAACACATGGAGGCTAAACAGTACACTAGTTGAGAACCAAGAGATCATTGAAGAAATCAAAGAGGAAATAAAAAAATACCTAGAAACAAATGACAAGGAAAACACGATGACCCAAAACCCATGGGATGCAGCAGAAGCAGTTCTAAGAGGGAACTTTATAGCAATACAATCCTACCTCAAGAAACAAGAAACATCTCAAATAAACAACCTAACCTTACACCTAAAGCAATTAGAGAAAGAAGAACAAAAAAACCACAAAGTTAGCAGAAGGAAAGAAGTCATAAAGATCAGATCAGAAATAAATGAAAAAGAAATGAAGGAAACAATAGCAAAGATCAATAAAACTAAAAGCTGGTTCTTTGAGAAAATAAACCATGTTGATAAACCATTACTCAGGCTCATCAAGAAAAAAAAGGAAGAAGACTCAAATCAACAGAATTAGAAAAGAAATAGGAAAAGTAACAACTGACAATGCAGAAAATACAAAGGATTATGAGAGACTATTGCAAGCAACTATATGCCAATAAAATGGACAACCTGGAAGAAATGGACAAATTCTTAGAAATGCACAACCTTCCAAGACTGAACCAGGAAGAAATAGAAAATATGAACAGACCAATCACAAGCACTGCATTTGAAACTATGATTAAAAATATTCCAGGGCTTCCCTGGTGGCTATCACTGATGAACATAGATGCAAAATTCCTCAACAAAATACTAGCAAACAGAATCCAACAGCACATTAAAAGGATCATACACCATGATCGAGTGGGGTTTATCCCAGGAATGCAAGGATTCTTCAATACACACAAATGCCCATTGACAGATGAATGGATGAAGAAGATGTGGTACATATATGCAATGGAATGTTACTCAGCCATAAAAAGGAACAAAATTGGGTCATTTATAGAGATGTGGATGGATCTAGAGACTGTCATACAGAGTGAAGTAAGTCAGAAAGAGAAAAATATTGTATATTAATGCATATATGTGGAGCCTAGAAAAATGGTACAGATGAACCAGTTTGCAGGGCAGAAATAGAGACACAAATGTAAAGAAGAAATGTTATGGACACCAAGGGGGAGAGTGGTGGTGTGATGAATTGGGAGATTGGGACTGACATATATACACTAATATGTATAAAATGGATAACTAGTAAGAACCTGCTGTATAAAAAAACAAATAAAATAAAATTTAAAAATTAAAAAAAAAAAAAACCAAAAAACCCCAAAACACAAAGAGTCATGTGCCACAATGTTCATTTCAGCTCTATTTATAATAGCCAGGGCATGGAAGCAACCTAAGTGTCTGTCCATCAACAGATGAATGGATAAAGAAGATGTGGCACATATATACAATTGAATATTACTCAGCCATAAAAAGAACAAAACTGAGTTATGTGTAGTGAGGTGGATGGACCTAGAGTCTGTCATACAGAGTGAAGTTAAGTCAGAAAGAGAAAAACGAACACCATATGGTAACACATATATATGGAATACAAAAAAAAAAGGTTCTGAAGAACCTAGGGGCAGGACAGGAATAAAGAGGCAGACGTAGAGAATGGACTTGAGGACATGGGAAGGGGGAAGGGTAAGCTGGGACGAAGTGAGAGACTGGCATGGACATATATACACTACCAAATGTAAAACAGATAGCTAGTGGAAAGAAGCCACATAGCATAGGGAGATCAGCTTGGTGCTTTGTGACCACCTAGTGGGGTGGGATAGGGATGGTGGGAGGGAGATGCAAGCGGGAGGAGATATCGGGATATATGTATATGTATAGCTGATTCATTTTGTTATAAAGCAGAAACTAATACACCATTGTAAATCAATTATACTCCAGGGCTTCCCTGGTGGCACAGTGGTTGAGAGTCCGCCTGCCAATGCAGGGGACACGGGTTCATATCCGGGTCCGAAAGGATCCCACATGCCGCAGAGCGGGTTGGCCCGTGAGCCATGGCCGCTGGGCCTGTGCGTCTGGAGCCTGTGGTCCACAACGGGAGAGGCCACAACAGTGAGAGGCCCGTGTACCGCAAAAAAAAAAAAAAAAAAAAAAAAAAAAAATTAGACTCCAATAAAGATGTTAAAAAAAAAAATACTAATGTGCATGATACAAGAGGGTAGCACTAGATAAGAAATGAAGTAGAAAGGAATAAAAGGAAGAAGTATAAATTTTAAAGAAAAAGGCAACTCATCAAAATCACTTCAATGAATGCAACAAAAAGTTACCCAATAACACAAATGTCAAATGAATCTCCTGGTTAATGACTTTATCATTAGAAGATAGAATGTGTTCTATTTTCTGAGATGAAGGAAAATACATTCCTTTATATCCCCCAATTAGACTGTTTAGTTGATTAAAAATACACAAATAAAATAATGAAAGAAAGGGGTTGAAAAAGCACATAAATATAATTCAATCTGCCTGTAGGAGTAATATGGGGAAAAAATTTAACTTGGATAGATAAGAATTTTAGAATTAGAATCATTGCACCGCATCTGATAAACTGACCATTAACTCACTGTAAAACCTGCAGACTTAAGGAAGAAATCAGGGGATTATAAATTCCTTGTATTAAATAATCAACTTATCTCCTTCTTCAACAAAATACTGATTTCTTTGCTGGAAAAATCTACTTAAATTTCAAAAAGAACTCATAATTATTTTGTAAATCTTGAAGAAATATACATAGATATAAGAAGTTCCTAAAATTCTTCACCTAAGCATTTATTTGCATGGAAATAAACTAAATTTTCATTGTGACTTGGATCTGAAGTCATAAAAAATCATCACATTTCTTAATATTAGGCCTTCTCCTAAAAGCATTCAATTAATAGTATTAAGTCAACAACCAGTCTCATCAAAAAAATGTGATTAAGTTCACTTTAAGCTATTTACTTTAATCACTTAATTAAATTAATTTAAAGTTATTGTAATTAAATCAAAGTTTGGTTTAAACATTCAGTGAAGTCACACAAAACAGCAGTGTTATTATACTGTATTAAGGACAACTTTACCTCTAGGCAGTCATTGAAGAGGAAGAGGGTTACTTGTTCTCCTCTGTCACAGGGGTGCTCACCTAGAGAAATTGTTTCAACTCGCTGAACTAAGCTTCGGTGAGAAGATAAAAGATTAGCCTGAATAGATTGAAAATATTAATAAAAAAGATTACTTTATAGCAAATAATTTGTAAAAGTTATAATTTAAAAGAAAGTTGTGTTGAGATTCTGTTTATATTATAACTGCAGAATCTAAATACAGTTGAGCCTTTAACAACACAGGTTTGAACTGTGTTGGTCCACTTATACACAGTTTTTTTTCAATAAATAAGTACTCCAGTACTACACGATCCATGATTGGTTGAATCCATGAATACAGAACCACAGAAACAAAGGGCCAACTATAAAGTTATATGCAGATTTTCTACTGCACTGGTGGGGCTGATGCCCTTAACACCCAGTTGTTCAAGGGTCAACTGTTAACAAGAAAAAGAAAATAAGTTGACAATCATCAAAAATGAATACCTACTGGACATCCATCTACTTCATAAACAACATCGAAAATTTGCTTTTGAGCTTCTGTCTTTCTCTTATCTTCATTAATATGGCTGAAAAATTAATAAGGTTACCTTTAGAACAAGATTATAAAAACTGTATATACATACATCTCGTGTCACAAACAAAAATCCTTCCATGTGAGTCTATCTTAATTTTGATACCTGTATCAGTTAAAATATTCCCTAAAAGTATCCCACTACATTAAAAAAAATTTCATACAACCCTTCAGAGAAGTATATTTTGCTTTAGTCCTTACTATATTGTGTCTTTTTTTTAAACTATACTCACTATACTCACTCACTTCCTAAAATACGTTACAATGGTGTAAACTTCAGGTTCTCATAATCTAAGTGTAAGTTCAGGTAAGGTTTTATGCAAATCATTCCTAAGTCATATGCTAATCACTTCACTGAAATAAAAATTAAGACTAATGGACAAGATGGAATAAGGAGGAAAAAAATATACTCTGCCTGAAACAACTAAAAAAATAAAAACAATCAAAGTATAATGAAACAGGGTTCTTAAGTCACTGGAAGTCAATTCCTGTGAGACAGGAAACAATGCAAGGCCAATTATATCCTGTATACAAAAGATACACTTTACATACAAAGACATAAATAGACTGAAAGTAAAATGATGAAAAAGAGCACAATATATTCTCCTCAAGTGTACATGGAACATTCTCCAGGTTAAGCCATAAAATAGGCCTCAAAAAGTTTGAAAGGACTGAAATAATACAAAGTTTATTTTCCATAAACAATGAAGTAAAATCAGAAATTGATAACAAAAGGAAACTTTGAAAATTCACAAATATGTGGGAATTAGCCAAAACACTCCTACACAACCAATGGGTCAAGAAGTAATCACAAGGGAAATTAGAAAATACTTTCAGATAAACAAAAACAAAAACACAAAATTTATGGAATATGACTAAAGCAATGCTTAAAGGGAAATTTATAGCTATAAAAGTATACAATTAGGGGCTTCCCTGGTGGTGCAGTGGTTGAGAATCTGCCTGCCAATGCAGGGGACAAGGGTTTGAGCCCTGGTCCAGGAAGATCCCACATGCCACGGAGCAACTAAGCCTGTGCGCCACAGCTTCTGAGCCTGCGCTCTAGAGCCCACGTGCCACGACTACTGAAGCCTGCACGTCTAGAGCCTGTGCTCCACAACAGGAGAAGCCACCACAATGAGAAGCCCGCACACCACAATGAAGAGTAGCCCCTGCTCACCGCAACTAGAGAAAGCCCCCGCACAGCAAAGAAGACAAAATGAAGACCCAGTGCAGCCAAAAATAAATAAATAAATTTAAAGAAGTGAAAAAAAAAAGTGTACAATCAAAAAAATGATCTCAGGCTTCCCTGGTGGCGCAGTGGTTGAGAGTCCGCCTGCCGATGCAGGGGACACAGGTTCGTGCCCCGGTCCGGGAAGATCCCACATGCTGCGGAGCGGCTAGGCCTGTGAGCCATGGCCGCTGAGCCTGTGCGTCCGGAGCCTGTGCTCCGCAACAGGAGAGGCCACAACAGTGAGAGGCCCGCGTACAGCAAAAAAAAAAAAAAGATCTCAAATCAGTTTCCTAACTGGGGAGGAAAAAAGAGCAAGCTAAATCTAAAGCAAGCAGGAAAAAAGGAAATCATAAAGATCAGAGTGAAAATGAATGAAATAGAGAATAGAAAAAAAAATCAACAGAACTAAAAGCTTTTTTCTTTTATGAAAATACGTTAACACTCACTGCTTAATTCGTAGTTTGTAGAAAGGATCAAGTAAAATAACGTGTGAGTATGTTAAACCACAAAGTGTTGAAAAACACTATTATCCTGATCCCAAAATAACAAAGCAAAAGCATGAAGGCTGGCTGATTAACATATAATATATAAACATAAGCAAAAGCCAAAATATGCATAATGCTTTCAGCAGCAACAGAAGCTGGTATTCATTAATTTGAGCATTATACTACTGCTGGATCCTTTCACTAGAGATAGTAATCTTTCTCTCTAGGAGCTCCTTTGCAAGTATTTTTAAGAAACGCTATTTCACATAGAAGCACCTCATGGAATCTCAGAAATCATTTAAATCTATTGAATATGCTTATTATGTAAAGCTCAAAGAAGTGAAATGCCCTCGCCCTTCATGAAGCAAAACAATTAACAGCAACAGAGTTTTCAATTTTGATCATATTAGTCAGGAAAAAATCATTTCTGATCAATGCTATGTCTTCAAGTTAAACCTACAGTAAACGGCTTAAGTTTAACAATCAAGTTCCCTAGTAAATTTCTTTGAGTTTATACTTCTAATACATCTCCAACAAACCGTATCAATTTAATTCCATAGAATTCAAAGTAAGAAACAAAAAGTCAAAGCTAATGTGAAAAAAGTATTATAAACTTCTTCTTTACATCATGGTCAAATTCCCAATTTCCATTTGGGTAGTTTATAAGAATATGAAGACAAAAACAAGCTAAGACTGGAGGTATATGAAGAAAATGTCTACTAGTGTATTTTTTACAATTTTCAAATTTCTAAACCATTGTTACTCTCTGCATAATAGCTCAATACCTTCAGAAATATGTTTTAAATTAATTATTGTATGCTTAACAATACTTCTAACATTTTAATGTGTGACTACACTACTATAAAATAATTTAGATACTATTACAGAATTATGCTACTGATATTTTTCTCACCATTTATGATTCTAGTTGTTCTACCAATTCCATTCTAAATCTAAGGAGCAATAAAAAATTGAAATAGTGTACTTACGTCATTACTTCCTTTAGTGATCCAATAGCTTTTTCTAGAGTGCTTTTGTCAGGATTTTCTTCAGCTGTATGCTTCTTAAGATCTGTAATGATAAAATGTTTTCTCTATGATTAAAAAAAATTCATTGGTTCTCCAACTATGACTTAAAAATGCTGTCCACTTTGATAGATACAGGTTGATTAATTTTTTAAAAATAATATCTAACTTTTACTTGTTTTATGCAGGCTTCCCTTGTGGTGCAGTGGTTGAGAGTCCGCCTGCCGATGCAGGGGACACGGGTTCGTGCCCCGGTCCAGGAAGATACCACATGCTGCAGAGCAGCTGAGCCCTGTGAGCCATGGCCACTGAGCCTGCATGTCCGGAGCCTGTGCTCCGCAACGGGAGAGGCCACAACAGTGAGAGGCCCGCGTATCGCAAAAAAAAAAAAAAAAAATGTTTTATGCAATGTTCCCTTTTAAGAGCTCTCTTCTTAAATGTATTAAAGTTTCCATGTCTTTTCATTGACTAAATTTCCAGAATATGTAACGGATTTTCTTACACTATTTCAATTCCCTTCTAGTAAAGCTTGAGGACTCCTAGATTCTTCAAACTCTCTCCATAGTGCTGAAGGAAAACACATGATTCTCAATTAGCTAAGAAATCATTATATATGCCATATTTCATAGCGGGGTCCATGGCTCCATCACAGAAAGCAGTTGGTGTCCTCAAGAGATGGTTTTGTTTAGTTTGTAGGTTCATGAGATGCTTACACTTTGACTCTTCTTATCCAAGTTGCTTATAATGTTCCATCTAACTGTTTGTTCCCCAATACCAGGCCCACCTCATCTTTTAAGTGGAATGATAGAAGAAAGGTTTAGAAATCAAGTTCATTTTAGTCATGACAACATTTGATGGGATTCCTATAAGTACTTAAGGAAACAATAATGAAGATAAATTAAAAAAATACCCTGCTTTGTAAAGTTAAAAGTTCATGTGTTCATATATTATTCTTATAATCTGTAAAACAGGATAGCTTTTAAAGACTGGGGAAATCATCTCATATGTTAGTAATTCTAAACTATATTAGATAACCTCAAAGAGAATAAAAATGATCAATTTTTGTAGTTACAACCATAACTCATAGTTTAACCAATATACTTTAAAGACAATAGATTAAACAGTCACAAACTTAGCCTCCTTATCTGCTACACACACTATTGTAGTTAAGGTTTGGGGACCAAAATGCCTTATTATACTTATTCCTATTTGTAATTTAATTTTCATACTTAAATTTAAAAAATATAAAAATTGGGCTTCCCTGGTGGCGCAGTGGTTGAGAGTCCGCCTGCCAATGCAGGGGACATGGGTTCATGCCCCGGTCCGGGAAGATCCCACATGCCGTGGAGCAGCTGGGCCCGTGAGCCATGGCCGCTGAGCCTGTGCATCCGGAGCCTGTGCTCCGCAACTGGAGAGGCCACAACAGTGAGAGGCCCGCGTACCACAAAAAAAATAGTAATAATTAAAAGAAATAAAAATAATAAAAAAAAAATTGACTGTCCTAAAACTATTCACTACTTTAGTCAGGTAATATAAAAGCATATAAATATGCCTTTCTTTTCATGCAGGCATAATTTATTCATAAAAATTAACTCTGCTATAAAAATCCCTTTCATTTATATCTGTAGTTTAAGTTTTAGAATAAACGGATGTATGTTTCAAGAGTGTTCTGCACAATGTAAGAAAAAAAAGCATAAAATGAAGCATAAAGAACTTTTACTAAGATTCAGAAAAAGACTAAATCACTTGAGACATATTAATCATGTCTGATCTTGTAATTTTGTGGGTGAATTTCGTGTGGATGTAAACTGATCGTGAAATTAGTGATGCACCATGAAATATAAGATGACTTTTAGTAGACAGACAAAAAGTACAATACTAGTCAATATAATTGACATCACAACAAATAAAGCATTTTAGGCCAGAGTGAATTTTTGTAGCACCAGTGATTATTCAGATTATCCATAAAGACATTTCCTATGTAAAAGATATAAGCTTTAAAGTCGAAACCTAAGAGGATTTTGAAAATGAGAAATTTTTCAAATTTTTTAGAACAAAACAATTCCATAGAAACATCCAAAATTGTCTGGAAACAGATCAGACAAGTACCATTTAAAAGTAATGCAACACTGGGTAACCTCTGTACTGGTCGGATGAGAAGTTCAACAAGGCTTTGCCGCCCACATTCTGGTTTAGCTTGGTTTATCTGAAAGGAATTAATTTATTCATTAATTATTTAAAAGGTTTTCTGCAAAGATTAGACATTACATTTACTAGATTACACTTTTATCATTTGTGCCCTGATAAGAACTAACAGAAGTAGGGTGGCAGTTGTTCTCTGGCAGATTACTGTGGCTAAATAATCTCCCAAGGCCTGAAATGGCCTCCTGGCAAGCCAAGGATTAACACCTTAAACAGAGAGTGAATTCTCTAAGCACTCTTATACATTGCATTTGAGTTTCCCTTACATCTACACCATTCAAAAGAAAAAAAACAAATTTAAAATATTAATTATGCTGATACCATTTGGATAAACAAAGTAAGGCACTGGTAAGAAAAAAAAATCATTAAGAGCAAAACAAAACTCATTGGAAAATTTTTAGAGGTGTTTGAGAACTAAAACATGAATAAATTAGAAAAAAAACCCCACAGACAACATTCATATTCATTCAGCTGCCTCTTGGATCCTGCTTGTAGCATGTCAAAACTTGTGAAGCCAAACATCACTGCCACTCTCAGGTAAAGTTAACAGATAACATTAAGGTGTTCTTACATGGATACATTTTTACTAAAAGTATAATTTTAATGAACTCATTAGATTTTTATTTGAAAGAAATGCACATTACCTTCAGAAAAGCATGAAATCTTGGTTTCTGTTTTTCACATTTAATAATTGTTTCCTTGCTCATTTCAAAGAAGTTCACAAAGGGAGGGTACGTTTTTACCAAATCTTTTGACTAGCAACAATTAAAAAAAACAACACATTAATTGGTAATGGATGTTACCCTTAGTCAATGAAACTTAAAGTTGAATAATCAATAGTCAAAATCTGACATACTGGACCCAAAATAAAAGTTTAAAATAAGTTTCTTCTCAAGTTAAATACAGGAATTTATTTTATAAACTTTTCACTAACTACTGTGTTAACTGCTAAACAAAATGCATCAACTGGTACCCAGAGCCTAAAGCCTGAAAAGCAAATAAAAAGAAAAAGAAGTATATTAAAGCTTATAGTATTGATATAAACATGACAAAGTTTTAAAACTTCTATAAGTTCAGAATATAGTAATTATAGTTGATCTATACAGAATCCAAGAACATGCTATTATCTACTGAAGAATCCAAACCACCATTAAAAGACCAACTGTACTGGGTAATTTTTAGGTAAAATGAAAACAACAAAAAGGAAAGTGTCTTGACTAATTGAGACTAACAGGTATCAAAAAGATATGGGACAATAATTTGCATATTTGGAATTCTCAACCAACCAGAAAAAAAACATCTAAGGGATATAGGGTAAAGATTAAAGTTAGGAGACCTCGGAAAACAAAAGTAAATGGGCAAGAATCCAAGGCAGTGAAACTTACAAATCATATCCAAAGAGACTGAAAGAAATTTATAAATCCTATTCACAGCATCTCATCCAAAATTAATATACTTTATTTGATAAACTATGTTGTTCTTATCTTAGAGAAGAAACAATTCATTAGAAACTTTTATGCAGACACAAAGACAGTAAAAACTGCTATCAACTAAGGAAAGAAATGACTAAAACTCGATTACTGAAAATTCCAAAAAAATCATTAATCTGTGGCTATTTATAAGAGGCAAATAACATATATATAGTAAAATGTTTGTAGCACAATACAACAATTAGTGTTCCTAATGATGACCTTGAGCTATCAAGAACGTGTTAGACTGTATAGAGAAGGCATGTTTCAGAAGAGAAGAACACTTGTAATATATTTTACAAACACAACTATGTCAAAGTGTTTAAAAAGCTCTCACATTTAAACAGGTAACTTTCATTCCCTGTCAGTCCTTGTTGAGATGATACTTTAACCTGAAAACTTAAAACGGAAATAAAATACTTACATATTTAAGAAAGATATCACCAATACTTTTGCTCTCATCCCAATTAACAATAAGGTCTTCAAGATCATCCTGAAAAAACACAAAATGGGACAAGGAGATTGACTTTGACAATCCCTTTAACATCTTTTTATATTTAAGATATTCATTTGAAAGATGCACTTTACAATGTATCTTACTTAATTTGATGTGTATAACAATTAATAACATTCTTTCTCCTCAACAAGAAATTAACTTTTTGACTATGAGGAAAATATCCTTTGAAAAATAATTAAGAAAATATAAAGAATGTCAAGTCAATAAGATTTAAGTCTAGGGACTTCCCTGGGTGGCGCAGTGGTTAAAAATCCACCTGCCAATGCAGGGGACAAGGGTTCGAGCCCTGGTCCGGTAAGATCCCACATGCTGTGGAGCAACTAAGCCCGTGAGCCACAACTACTGAGCCCACGCACCACAACTACTGAAGCCCACGCACCTAGGGCCCATGCTCCGCAACAAGAGAAGCCACTGCAACGAGAAGCCCACACACTGCAATGAAGAGTAGCCCCCACTAAAAAAGCCCCCACTAAAAAAAGCCCGTGCACGGCAGCAAAGACCCAACGCAGGCAAAAACAAATAAATAAATTTATTTTAAAAAAAAAGAAGACTAAGTCTAACTTCCCAGTATGATGTGGTAGTTCAGTATCTTTTCTAATTATTAACTATAAAGCTGATGGTGTGATTAATTATAGAATTAATTAATTATAGAAAACTACTTTTGATCTTGCTGCTGAAACATCAGCCATTAGAAACTGTAATCTATAATGGGGTCGGCAAACTTTACTTAAAGGGCCAGAAGGTAAGTATTTTAAGGCTTGCAGGCCACATGGTTTCTGTCACACGTCCTCAACTCTGTCCTTGTAGAGTGGAAGGAGCCATAGATAATACATAAATGGTTGTGTGTGACTGTGTATCAATAAAACTTCCCTTACCAAAACAAGCAAAACTTTACCAAAATCCTAAGTTGGCTGGATTTGGTCCACTGACTACAGTTTGCTAATCCCTGGCCTATAAAATTTCTCAATCATCATCCTAAAATACTATGTATTTTCAAAAATTTAGAAGACACCCTAAAAGCTTTCTAGGATAATAAAATAAAACACAAATCAGATGATAAAATGAGATACCAAGAAATGACATGCCCTAATTGAAATCCTAAAAGTGACTTTAAAGTAGAAATTAATCAGTAAACTTATACAAGAGCTTTTTAAAGTGTTATATGCAGACCCCCCAAAACACACTTTTTTAGTGGGATCCACGAGATTAAACTATTTTTACTACACTACTAAGGCATTATTTGACTTTTTTATTCTAATCCTCTCATAAGGATACAACAGAGTTTTCTAGAGGCTATATATATGATGTGTGATACTGCAACAGAATGAATTAAGAAGTAGGCAGGAGAAATAGTCTTCTATTAAGCCAGACAGAAAAAAAAAACATAAATCAACATCACTCCTCACAATTTGTTTTGGAAATTAGTTATTTTTTAAAAAGAACACATTTATCTATCATATAATGAGTCATTATTACTTTAAATTTATTAATGTATGTTTTAAAAATTGGATATCCACACAAAAAAAGATGAACTTAAACCCTCACCTCAGCCAAAAATGAACTCAAGATAGGTTCTAGACCTAATTGTAAGAGCTAAAACAATACAACCTCTAGAAGAAAATATAGGAGAAAATCTTCAAAACCTTGGGTTAGGAAAAAATTTCTTAGATATGACACCAAAAGCACATTACACTTTCAAAAATGGATAAATAGGACTTCATCAAAATTAAAAATTTTGGTACTTCAAAAGACACCACTAAATAAATGAAATGACAAGCAATGACAGGGTGGGAGGAAATATCTGCAAAACACATAGCTGATAAAGGACTTATATCTATAGTTTACAGAGAACTCTTACAACTCAGTAAGACAACAAACCCAACCAAAAAATGGGCACCAGATCTAAGCACACATTTCACAAAGGTAATATATGAATGGTTAACAAGCACATGAAAAGATGCTCAACAGCATTAATCATTAGGGAAATGTAAATCAAAATCACTTCACATCCCAGAATGGCTATAAAAGAAAAAGGATAAGTATTGGCAAGAATGTGTAGAAATCTGAACTCTTATAGATTACTGGCGAGAATATAAAATGATGTAAAAACCTGGCAGTTTCTCAAAAATTTTAAATATAAGACTATCAATATGACCTAACAATTCTACTACTCCTAAGTATCTACGGAAGAGAATGAAAGCATGCCCAAACGAAGATTTGCACATAATGTTCGTATCAGCATTATTCATAACAGCCAAACATTGAAAACAAGCTAAATTTCCATCAGTTGGTGAATGGATAAAGAAATGTAGGATAGCCGTATAATAGACTATTATCTGGCCACACAAAGGAACAAACTAACGTACTAAATCATAGATGAAATTCAAAAATATGCTAAGTGAAAGAAGCCAGACATAAGACACCACATATTATATATTCACATTTATATGAAGTTTCTAGAAAAGGCAAATTCATAAGAAAGTAGATTAGTGCCTGGACCAGGGCCTAGGAATGGGGTTTACTACAAATGGGTATGAAGGATCTTAATGGGGAAGGTGAAATGCTCTAAAATGGATTTATGGTGGTGGTTGCATGACGTGGTAAAGTTATTAAAATCACTGAATCATATATTTTAAAAAGGTTGAATTTAAAGATGTAAAATGTACCTCAATAAAGCTGTTAAAAAAACTGAGGCATCTTTAAAAATACTATTAGATTTTTGTTTTAATTTCAAAAACAGTTACCAATAGATAAAACCCATGTAGGGCTTCCCTGGTGGCGCAGTGGATGAGAGTCCGCCTGCTGATGCAGAGGACACGGGTTCGTGCCCCGGTCCGGGAAGAGCCCACATGCCGCAGAGCGGCTGGGCCCGTAAGCCATGGCCGCTGAGCCTGTGCGTCCAGAGCTTGTGCTCCGCAACGGAAGAGGCCTCAACAGTGAGAGGCCCGTGTACCGCCAAAAAAACCCAAAAATAACAAAACCATACAAACATAAGTTCCTCAGTCATTTTTAAGAATGAAAAGGGACCCTGAGACCAAATAATTTAAGAACCACTACCCTATATTCTGCAGATTCAGAAAAGCCAAAAGGGAAAAAATTTACTTCCAATAGCAAAAAGGTGAACTCAAGCAAGAATAATTTAACAGCTCACTGTGTCAAGAACAAATATTTAACTGTTTAAAACTGCACTTGAAAGAAACAAAAGAAAAAGATTACAAATAAGACTAATCTTGGAACAATATAATGTAGTGAATTCTGGCACTGACTAGTTAGTTTTAAATACTGGTTCTAGAGCCTGTTAGTTTTGTGCTGTTAGGCAAGTTACTTAACCTTAAAGTGCCTCAATTTTCTATTATGAAAAATGAGGATAGTAATGACTCCTATCTCATAAAGGATTAAATTAGTTAATACTTGATTAGCACTTAGAAGAAACCCTAACCCTAACCTTATAGTAGTGCTCAATAAGCTATTATTAACTATATTTTCCTATGTATTTAATATAAATAAGGGAGATATTTGGAAAACTGTGATGCAAAAAAAAAAAAAAACCTTATAGCACTGCCAATATAATCTAGTGGTACATTTTTAAAGTGTAAAAAATTACAGGATGGCTGCATATACTTATATAAGAATATTGTTACCAGAGAGCAAAATAATCTCTAGGGGATCTGAAAAATAGTCTACTGTTTCTGGTTAACCTTTAAATCCTCATGCTTGTTGATTAAATAAAGATCTCTGCCCTAATCAACTGTTAGCTCAGGGACTAAGTAAAGAAACTAAGGCTTAGAGACATTAATTTGTCCCAAATCACACAGTTGTGAACGAGTATTCATACTCAGGCTTGTCAGACGCCTGATTCTATGTCATTCTACTTGATCTATACCACAGTTCTCCCCATCAGAAACGGGGAGTCAGGTGGGCAGGCGAGCCCCAAACAGCATTATTCATAGTGCCACCATTTTTAACAATGTTTCTGTAGGAATATGCTTGACTCAGTTTCAGACAGACCCTGGGACATGTCTCCTCCTTCTCCATTACACAATTCTCCATCGGATGCTCCCAAAGTTACCTCCTGGCCATAAGAAAGGAGAACTCTATAGTTCTAAGACATAGAGCATAGCTCCCAAAGCATATTGCAAAAGTAGAGGAAGTTGTAAGCAGATGGGATTAAGAAAGCTAAGCTCCTTCCTTCTCTTCTTCCTCGCTAAGATTTCTTCTGTCCTGTCACCATCTATTTTTATACAAGATAGGTTTCTCTTTTGCTTAGCTCACAATACACCAAATTAGCAGATTTCCCAGTATACACCTGTTCCTGAAACAAGTACAAGGTACCTTAGGACTTACACTAAATTAACAAATAACAAAGCACAAACACAGAAAGAAAACATTCTCCCTCCAACCCTTTCCTTTCTCTTTTGTTTCATCATAGTTCCATACAAAAGCAGGCATTTGCACATCAAGGACCAATGGTGATTAGCCCTGAAAAGGAAAAATTCACACATAGGAAAAGAGGTGTTCATAACAATCTCAAAAATTCTCAACTTAATCTAAATATTAGCATGCTAAAAGTTGGAGGCAAATTAAGAATAGGGCTAAAGGTATCCACATGATATCTAGGATGACAAAATACACTAAGTTCCAGTCCTAATTTGGACATTTAAAAGTAGCATGACCAATGTTCAGCAAATATTTACTGATAGAAATCTAAGTGCCAGAGAGTGGCTGTAAACACAGTGGGTAAAAAATGATTTTAGTGCTTCACAAAATATCTAAACATTAGTTTACTTGCCTTCTAAATTTAGTTTATTGGTAATATGAATTGCTATTGTTATTTATTGAATGCTCAGTGTTAGGCACTATGCTTAGTGACTTATAAAAATGTAAAAACTGAGAATAAAAATTTCACAACCACCCATGATTCAGATACTACTATCCCCATTTTACAGATAAGAAAACTGAAGCAATTAAAGTTACCTTACTTCAAACCCAAATCTACTTTATTCCACAGTCCATATCTGAAACCACTATGCAATGCTATAAAATAGATACCAGTGCTTCTCAGGAATACCATATCAATAAGATGATATGAAAAACTGTACAAACTTAAGCCACATTTACACGGTTTATTCATTTACATATTAAAAGAATAAATCTACAGCATGATAATCAAGAAGCAGTACAGCATTAGTAACAGTCAGGACATGGAAAGAAACTAAGTATCCATAAATGAATTAATGGATAAAGAAAATGTGGTATATACAATGAAATATTATTCAGCCATGAAAAGAAGGTTATCCTGCAATCTGTGACAACATGGATGGACTTTGAGGGCATTATGCTACGTGAGATAAGTCAGAGAAAACAAATACTATATGATCTCACTTACATGTGGAATCTTTAAAAAAAAACCTCATAGATACAGAGAACAGATTGGTAGTTGCCAGAGGCAGGGGAAGGAGTGGGTGAAATGCGTAAACGTGGTCAAAAGGTGCAAACTTCCAGTTATAAGAAAAATAAGTCCTTAGGCTGTAATGTAGAGCATGGTGACTATAGTTAACAATACTGTTTTGTATATCTGAAAGTTGCTAAGGGAGTAGATCTTAAAAGTTCTCATCACAAAGGAAAAAAAAACAACTATGTGTGGTGGCAGATGTTAACTAAACTTATTGTGCTGACCATTTTGCAATACATATATCAATCCATTATGTTGTACACCTAAAACTAATACAATGCTATATGTCAATTTTATCTCATTAGAAGGGGGGGCAAGACAACATTAGGGTTTAGGAGAACAGACTGAGACAAAAAAGGGTTCAAATTCAGTGTCCAGCATTTATTATATGACTGATTTTAGAAAAATTATTTAATCTCTGTATGTAGCAGTTTCACATCTGTAAAATGTGGACAATTATAATATCAGCTTCTTGGTAATGTTCAATAGATGTGACAATACTTGATAAATGGTGGGCTACATTCAAAAGAAGAAAAAAATGTTATGCATAAAAAAACAGAAAGAAAATACAACAAAATTTTAGGAGTATTTGGGTTATGGGATTATAGGTTTTTTCTACTCCTTTTTCCTTTTCTCCTTTATTTTACAAATAAATGTTTGACAGCACACATTGCCGTCACTGTAGAAAATAACATAGGCTTTAAAATTTTAAACGTATGACAAACCTGAAATCAGCTAAAAAACAACTACTAGTTGAAATACTGGTAATCCAAGTTTATAAAAGCTTAAAAAATTATGTTACACATTAGAAAACTAAAGGGTGACCATCGTTTTCAAAGCTCCAGTGACTCACTAGTGAATGAAACAAAAAAGCAGACTCACAGATATAGAGAACAAACTAGTGGTTACTGGTGGGAAGATGGAAGCGAGGAGGGCAGTTTAAGGGTAGTGTGGAAAAAGAGGGTTATTATGGGATTAGATGAAATTATGTATATGAAACTTTTGAAAACTGTAAAGCGCTACAGAATTTAAAGACTCTTTCATCTAGTAAAAAAGAAATTTTTTTTTAAAAAGATCCAGTCAATCAGAGAACATGATTTTCTGAATTGAGATTATGATCCTATACACATAAAAGTATGTAACATTTTATATTGGATGGGAACTTGCACACCCAGACTGGCTAAATGACTAACACAAAGTGAAAACACCAAGATGAAAACCTGCTTGTCTTTCCACTCTACCTTTATGCCTCTCAGTGTTTCTTATGAAAAAAACAAACAAACAAAAAAAACCATTCCAAGAAAATTTTACTCTTCAAATATTCAGAATCATAACTGGAGATAAGGAGAAACTAGCCTGAGATTCTATAGTTTTGTTTTTTTGGGGGGTACACGGGCCTCTCACTGCTGTGGCCTCTCCCGTTGCGGAGCACAGGCTCCGGACGTGCAGGCTCAGTGGCCATGGCTCACGGGCCCAGCTGCTCCGCGGCATGCGGGATCCTCCCGGACCAGGGCACAAACCCGTGTACCCTGCATCGGCAGGCGGACTCTCAACCACTGCGCCACCAGGGAAGCCCGATTCTATAGCTTTTTAAGAAAAGACAGACTCTCCTTCAAAATTACTTGTAAATCTAGAAATAAGTGAAATATGGTCAAGAATATTGATAAAATATACAATACAAGCATTTGATAAATTGCATTTTTATTAACTTATAAGTCTTTTATATTTTTGTCCACAACGTGCAGTAAAATCAAAAGTAAGTTAATGTATTTGTTTGAAAACATTCTGTAATTCAGATAGATCTTTTTATTGTAATATAGAATAAACATTTAGGGAAAAGTTTTCAATTAGCAATAATAGCACGCCTCAGATAAACCTCATTGGGTATGATACTGCCACTGCACAAGGCTGGAAGAGACATTAATAAGGGTTGTTTTGAGAGGAAAACTGATAAATTTTGCTCAGGCATCACATAGGTAAACTAAGAGGAAATAATGCTAAACTACTTTTAAGGGTTCTGCTAAACCTGCCCCAAAATTACTTTACTATGAGAGATTGATACCTGGAATTCATGGACCCTTCATCAAAGGAAAATCATTAAAAAGAGGAGAGCATTGTCTTACACGGTTTTGGCATTTATCTGACCATACAGATAGAGAGAAATGAAAGAAATGATCTCGAGTCCCTTCCAACTTCACAGTTTTTCAAATAAACCAAAGCAAAACAAAAACATACAACTTAAGATGAACAACAGCAGGAAAATAAGAAAAATAGTACTAGCAAACACATGTGTCTATAGAAAAGACTTCATAAGGTCTAAATTCCTTATTTTAAAATTAATCAAAATCAAAACACAGGCAAACAGCAAATATTAATAAGGCACTGGAGCAAAGGGACAAATGATTCAAAGGAATCAATGAGGGATTAAGCAATTTTAAATACAAAACTTATTTAGCTAGTCAGAAGCACCTGAAAAATCGTACTAAATATACACAAGGAAAAAAGAATTACTGCCACACTAACACATACAAATTTACCTTTATCTTAGTGTGCACATCAAAGATATCTGGAATACTACCAAAAATAGTCTTAATCTCTTCTGGTGCAAGGATAGGCCCACCTCGTTGTCCTTCCTCTTCCAAAGGCACTTGAAATAGCTAAAAGGTAAAAAAGATTAGTTTAGGTCGATTGTGGAAAAAGAAAAAAAAATTAAAAATCTAACATACAGACAGTGATAAAGGAGAGCTATGATGTTAATGGAAAAGAAAAAAAAGTTGAAAAAAAAAATACTTCTCCCTAAATTTGAGACCTTTTCTCATAACATTTTCTAGTCTGTTTTATCCTATTTATTTATTCATCTCTGTGTGTATATACAATCTTGTAATAAAATGTTACATTAGGGCTTCCCTGGTGGCGCAGTGGTTGAGAATCTGCCTGCCAATGCAGGGGACATGGGTTCGAACCCTGCTCTGGGAAGATCCCACATGCCACGGAGCAACTAGGCCAGTGCGCCACAATTACTGAGCCTCTGAGTGTCTGGAGCCTGTGCTCCGCAACAAGAGAGGCCGCGATAGTGAGAGGCCCGCGCACCACGATGAAGAGTGGCCCCTGCTTGCCGCAACTAGAGAAAGCCCTCGCACAGAAACGAAGACCCAACACAGCCAAAAATAAATAAATAAATAAATTTTTAAAAATAAAATAAAATGTTACATTAGAATCTAATAAAATTTATCACAGTTCTATAAATCATTAAAATTGTTAGTAGAATTCACAGTAATTTCTACTTTTTTATTCAAGTAAGTAAGGAACAAAGCAATAAGCAGTCATACACTTAATGTAAGTACTAAATGTTTTTAAATGATAGCAAAAAAACTTGGTTTAGGGGGAAAAGACTGGATGTGAAGCTAGAAGACCTGTTTATAACCATGTTGATCTAAGGTGGAGCTGAGGCAGTGATGCTAGCACAGGGGAGTGGCTGCAAATATAGATCATCATTAGCAGAGAGGTGTGACTGCACAGAGACCATAATAAATCAATTGCTTGCAGACTCATATCAAAACCCTGTCAGAAGTGGCAAGTGAAAACAAGCTCAGGGCTCCCACTAATTCTGCATTATGGTGAGTTGTATAATTTTTTCATTATATACTACAATGTAATAATAATAGAAATAAAGTGCACAATGATGTAATGCCCTTGAATCATCCCGAAACCATCCCCCGCACCCCCACCATACGTGGAATAATTGTCTTCCAGAAAACCGGCCCCTGGTGCCAAAAAGGTTGGGGACTACTGTATTATATGATTCCATTTTATGACATTTTCAAAAACCACAGAATTATAAAAATGGGGAATAGATCAGTGGTTACCAGGAGGTGGAAGGAGAAAAGGGTGTGACATAAAGGAATAGTACCAGGAGTTTTTTGGGGGATGGAAATATTCTGTATCCTGATTATAGCGGTGGTTAAACAAATTTTCACATGTGTTAAAATTCATGGAAATGTACATCAAAGAAAGAGTCAATTTTACTATATAATTAATAAAATTTGACTTAAATTTTAAAATGTTCATTGACTATTCAAAGTAAAAATAATAATGTATTATTGTGTTCTTAACATATGTGGAAGTAAAATGAATGACAACAGCACAAAGGGCAGGAGGGGATTGAAGGAAGGGGGAAGAAAGTACATTCTAAATAGTAAGAAACTTCATTAAGATTATGAATTGTTCCTATTTTTAAGAACGACTACAATTCTACAACAGTTTATCCCCCCTTAAAAAAATGTGTGTGTGTGTGTGTGTGTGTATATATATATATATATATAAATTCAGGCTTTCCATTTCTGTAAGTATGGTGAAAGCTACCTGCTGAAAACAAAATACTGAAGAAAAACCTCTTTCTAAATACAGCAATAAGCTGACAAGAAAGTGAGGTACCTTCGGAGGCCAAAATCTAAGTGAAAGTAGAAGTTGAGTACTAAATCACCTTTTGCCCCAAAGACATTTGCCTAAACTGATGAAAGTTAAGCTTCACCTATAAAAGCCTCAGTGGGAACAGGAGACCAACACAAAACCTGGTTTCCAACATACTAACAACTTCCAGTAAAATTAAGTGTGTTTAACCAATGATCCAGAAATTCCAGGTTTTTGCCCAGAATATGTTCTCAAGGAGCCATGAATAAGAATATTCACAGCAGCACTACTAGTAATAGTAAAAACAAACAGCAACGAAACACTAAAACAAATTTCAATGTCAGCAACGAAACACTAAAACAAATCTCAATGTCTATTAAAAATAAAAGTTAAAGTTGAAATATTCATACAGGAAAATGAATTACTACTACATGCAGTGACACAGATGTGTTTCAAGAACATTTCTATCAAGTGAAAAAAGCAATTCACTAAAAAATATACACTGTTACATTTGATGTTCTACACATATGTGATAGATCTATAAGGAAAATGATAAGCACAAAATTCCAGATTACAGTTATCGCTGAGAGAGGGGAAAGAAATGGAATTGGGAAAAAACACAATAGAGGATGCAAAGATATCTGTAACCATTTATAAGCATTCCTTTATCTAGTCAACATTTAATTAAAATTCCTAAACAAAAATATTAAGACACCAAAATACATCAAGATTCATTAAAACTTCTCAGTATTCTTAAGACACAATACCTTAAAACAGTTCTACTGTGTTTGTTTTAATCCCTCATATAAAATTAGCCAAAAAACTATTGATTCTACCTTTCCAATATTTCTCAAATCTATCCTCTTTTCATTCTCACTGATACTATCCTAAGAAGTTCAGGTTCTCAAAATCTCTAACCAAGACTGCCAAAATAACCTCCAAGTAGATCTCCTTGCCTCCACAATTTCCCCTTCTTCAATACCTCCTTCAAAGTGAACCAAGTTCCCTTCTAAAATACAAGTCAAGTGATATCATCCCCCCTCCCATCAAAAATTCTTCTATAATTACACGTGACACACTGTACAAAGGCCGTCTCCAGTCTGGCATAAGCAGTCTTAACTCTCACTGTATCCATACTCCAACCCCTATCCCAGTCCACTTAACCCACCCTCAACTCTAATCCCCCTAGACTACTCTGTAATACTTTGAATGACACGTATCTTCAGTTTGTACTGTTGGAATAATCTCAAATACACTTCCTACCATACTCTTTGCATGCACCAATCATAATTATGCTTTAAAACTCACTTCAATTTGTATCTTCTTTATGATACTTTTCCCAGTGTTCAACCATTGAAAATTCCAGACCAAACCTTCCCTAAGCTGGAAGAGGAGCAAAATTCTCACCATACAATCTCCAAACACCTTAACTAAACCTCCCTCATGAAGTTCATAACCTTCCACTTGGTATTATAATAGGTGTGTATGTTTTAACTCCTCTCCCAGTCTAAGTTCCTTTAAAACAGGAACCCTCTTTAACACTTGTCACAAAACTTTATATTAATAGGTACCTAAGTATTATTTGGAATACATCAAGCTTCTGGATAGTCACTTAATTTGGGAGCTAAGTTAAAATTAAGCTATTCCAAATCCAAACTAAAAAAAAAAAAAAGACACATTAGTCCTAAAAAAAAAAGCTTAAAAAGAACACTATCATGAATTTAGACCACAATCTTTTAAATAAACTTAGGTGAGTTTATACTAAGCACAGTGGTATGAAAGTCTGTCTACAGTGTAATAATTACAAGTGCTTTTGAAAAAGAAGTTTTAGTGAATTTAATTGATATGCAAGTTAAAATTCTGAAACTCCAGTGCCTTTACCACAGCCTGAAAGGATTTACATTTCTAGGTAATAAATGCTACCAAAGTACACGAACAGTATATGCCAAGGGGATTTTCTGCTACTCAACCACATTTTGGCTGACTATAAAAATTTCAACAAGAAACTCATCTAGGATGATTTCCCTTGAGGAAGAAGAGCAGAGCTGACTTAAAACAAGTGAAGTTTAATATAGCAGAGGGCCTCATAAAACCCTGACTACTGCTCAACAAATTAACTGTGAAGAATAATCTCTCTGTGAATACCAAGAAAGAAGTCTTTTCATTTCTTATTCATGCATTTTATCAATGGTACAAGCAACTAAAGGCCATTATATTGGACCTTAATGAGATATATTAAGATTTCAAATAGAGATCAGTTAAAAATTAAACCCAAATCAGAAACTCCCTATTATTTTTCTATTCAAAGTCAAGCTTGGTGGTATCGACCTTATTTTCCTGACAAATTATTTCCTTCATTACCACAAAGTTATTCCTTCTTTCTACAGATTCCAAAATAATGTCCTATTATTATGTCTTTCAGAACCTTGAATTTTTATTTATTCCTTAATATCTTCTTCAATCTCAACCTACAAGGATTCATTAGAATTGTTTTTCTTCAGAAATAACTTCATAGTACATTTTAATATTAGTAAGCAATGAGTCAACATTTGACTACTGCGTAATTTAAGAAAACTCGACACAGTAAAGGATTACTAAAAAAAGTGACTGACAACCACATTGTTATGCTTCATTGCTAACTGCTTTTCCATATATATACAGTACTAAATAAAGCAGTGACTCTAGAATACACATTATCAGAAAAAGCTACCACTTCCAAATATAAATGCAGTATCTTGACATGGAAGCTGCTAAATTCTAAATTAAACTCAGTCCCCTCTAAGATTGTCTATTGAGGATCCTCCTCTCTTTAAAGTCACTATTAAAAAAAGATGCTATTTCTGCATGAATAAAACGCTACTCTTACAGTTATGCCATTTCCCTAAGAGCAGTTTTTGTCATACATTTTCATTTTTAATATCTGTTCAAATTCTGTGCTTATATAATTTTCTTATAAAAAATAATACCACTTATGATTTTTTTACTTATAAACACTGGAACAGAGAACATTTTTCCAAACTCTTACCTGAATAATTGTGGCCAATATATTTACATAATTACTTTCAGTCTGATAGAGCTCTCTTGCAACTTGCCACCTGGCTGACTGCTTTGAAGGAACTGGAGTAGAATTTTTAGATGACTTAGTACAAGACTTTGGTGTTTCTGAAAGGTAAAAAGGAGGAAAGATTTAAAATGGAAGTCAGATGTAAGTACCAAACACTACAAATTTAATAGAAAAAAAGGGAAAGATATCTACTCTTATAAATATACCACCATACACATTTTCATTAAAGTAGAATTTCCTCCTAGAATAAGTCCAGAAAAAAATAATGGTCATGTACTCTTCAAAAATATCGGTCATTAAAAACAAAGATTGATTAAAAAAAAGAACTGTTCCAGATAAGAAGAGACTAGAGAAAGATAACACAACAACCTGTGATCATGGATTGGATCCTAAGCCAGAAAAAACTTTTTTCTTTTGCTTAAAAGCACATTAGGACATTAGTGGAATAACTGGTAAAATTTGAAGGTCTATAGAGTAGATCATAGTATTAAATGTTAATTTCCTAGTTATAATACTTATACTGTACTTATGTAAGAAATGTTCCTGTATTTTGGGAAATACATAATTAAGTATTTAGAGGTAGAGGCACATCATATCTCCAACTTACTCTCAAAACAGCACAGATATAAAAAATACACGTGTATGTAAAAAAAGAGAGAGAGAGAGAATGAATGAATGTATACTAAAGCAAATATGGCAGAATATTTCCATTTAGGAAATCTGAAAGTACAGGAATCTTTACAGCAATATATAAAGATATTTAAGTTAAAAAAGAAGGAAAAGGTTGTTACGATTACACCGTCAAAATAACGGAAAACTTTTCATATATATATGGAGAAAGACTCCCTTAAAAAAAAAAAAACAAAAAAAAAACCCCAACAACATTAACTAAATTCTCTGTTAAAGTATCTTAACATAAGATATTCAGTCTAACCCAAATTGGAGGGAGGATGCATTAGTATATTTTATACGTATCTCAAGAAAAAAATTTTAATGAAATTTCATGAAAGCTTAAAATACATTTTCTTGAGGGCTTCCCTGGTGGCGCTCCCAAAAAAAAAAAAAAAAATACATTTTCTTACTATCAATATGGTTAGAATACTTAAACATTATATACAGAATCTCCTAATAGCAAGTTTCTCAATAGGAAAAGGAATGTATAACACATAATAGAATGACATGAAAGAAGACAATATATAGTCCCAGCATATCAAATTTACTCAATGATAAATAATCTTAAGCATTAATTTAAACAATCATGCATACTGTGGAGTTCTGAATGTTTAAAAAAAACAAAAAAACAGACTTCAAAGAATTTCCCACTTGCCATATATTATTTTGGGCTACACTCACCAGACCCAGGAGCCTCTGCCATTACGGTATACTTTAGGGGGAAAAAAACTGACATACACTGATCTAATTTAATTATTGCGTCTAAGCAGTGATCTACAAACTGGGTATTCTATTATTCAGAATACCTAATATATAACAGTTGTCATATATGTTTTCTTTAGTGGTTCATTTTCTTCTATCCTCTCAACTTCATATTCAAGCTTCAGTCCTTTATGTTCATCTCTTACCATCTCATGCCCATTAGGTCCACCATGATCACAGAACCAGTAAATTCTTAGATCTACATATCTAATCATAATCCCCCACCCAAGCACCTGGTTCAGCTCTTCCAAATGCCTACTGGACATTTCTACCTCAATTTAACCTGGATTTTCTCTCAAACTACACTCTTTCCTCCAAAATATAAACTTTCTATTTTTGCTAAGGAAGAATTTCTTCCATTTAATACTTTGCCATCTTCTCCTCTTCCTCCCCATCACTCCATTCTATCAATATTTCCCCAGTGCTTCTCACTTTTCTTTCCAAACATCATCAACTCTGGTTTAGGGCCTTATTACCTTGTGGCCCAAGTCTCTAGAGATTACTTCATGGTCAGGCTATCTCTAAACTGCCTTACTTCTAATCATGCTTCAGAATAATCCATTACAAATTACTTACTCAATGAATCACTCTGCTGCTCAAGTTTCTAAAGTTCCTTGCTGATGACAATATACAGATCAGACATGCCAGTCTGATCTCAAAGTTCTCTAATATTAGGCCCCAATCAACCTTTTTCTAATTTGACTCTTACTCCTCCATCCTCAATCAAACTGACCTATTCACTTTTCCCTAAAAACTCACTTTGTACGCTGTTACCTGTATTCTTGCTCCTCTTATAATCTCAAATCCACCTCAGTTTTCTGCGCCTACCTTAAATTGACTTTCAATTCCTTCCATGAATATTTAGTGAGTACCTACTCTATACTAGGCACTGGGAATAAAGCAGAGAAGCTAGACAAGGTTCTTGTTCTCTTCCAGCTTACATTCTGGTGAAGCAAGTAAAACAGAGCAGTAAACAAACAATTTCTAACAGTGATAACTACTACTGAAGGCAACAACCAGGTAACGGGTTGGTAGGAAGGAGTAGTGGGACAGAGACTTAACTTTAAAGAGAACCCCGATAAGATTTAAGACAGGGAGAGCAAATATAAAGTTCCTGAGGTATGGTTGTAGTAGAAAAATCTGAAGAATAATGAAGATATTATGACTGACACCCAGAGAGGATTAGTGGAGGACAAAAGCACATGAGGTTAGAAGTAGGTGAAGAAAGATTACATAGGAACCTGAAAGCTACGGTAATACAAAGCCATTGAATGACTTCATGCAGAGGAGCGGCATGAACTAATTTATACGTTTTTAGAGACTGGTTAGTCTGCATGTAGAAAGGCAAAAATGAGTACAGGGAGACCACCTTGGGGACCACTGCAATTGTCTAAGAGAGACCATTTTTACAGAAAAGGTTGATAAAGGAAGCGTAACAAAGGAACAGAGTTGGAGTGGCAGAGAGAATCAAGAGTTCTAATTTGATTATGTTAAGTTTAGGATGTGTATTAGCCATGAACAAGGAGGTGTCAAGTATATTGCTGGACAGGGAAAACCGCAAATTTGGGAGTCAACAGCACATAGAAAAGCCATGGAATTAAATGAGATAATTTAGGAAGAATTCAATGGAGAAGAAACGACTCAGGAATAATATTCCACATTTAGAGTTAGAGAGAGAAGTTAGGTCAAGGAGAATGTGAAACAAGTGATATGCAAAAGCCAAAATTAAAAAATGTGTCCAGGAAGGAGTAGCTGCTAACGTGTTGAATGTTGCTGATCACACAAAAACTGTCAGCACCCCCAGCAAGAGCAATTGGAATGAATGAAATTCAATTGGAATGAATTGAAAGGAAAATAAAAAGCAAGGAAATGAGACAATGGATCAAGGTGATTCCTTCAAGAGTACCTACATGAAAGGGAAGAGGGAAATGGGACAGTAAGTGGAAAGTATTACAGAGTCCAGGGAAGGTTTTGATTGTTTCATAAATTAGAAAACACAACAAATTTGTGTGCAGACTAAAAAAAACAGAGGGGAAAAACTGAAGATCAAGAGAGAAGAGCTAATTATAGGTGGCTTCCTATATCAGCTGAGAACAAAGTAAATTCACCTTCCTCTGACTTCACTGTACCTATTTTCTCTATAATCTATGTGACATCTTCTATTCCTGTGTGTTAAGAACCTGCTCTTTGAACAGTTCTATCACTTTCTAGCTGTGTGACCCCAGACAAGTTTTACTTCTCTAACCTCAATCTAGTCATCTGTAAAACAGGGACAATAAAACCTATCTTATAAATATACAAAACACAAACAGTTAGTATATAGCAAGCAACTATTAAATGTAAGCATTTTCATGTGCCTTTTCTCCTCAGACAGAACAAAGGTCATTAAAAACAGAGCCTTTCTGGGACCTCCCTGGTGGCTCAGTGGTTAAGAATCCGCCTGCCAATGCAGGGGAGACAGGTTCGAGCCCTGGTCCAGGAAGATCCCACATGCCGCGGAGCAACTAAGCCTGTGTGCCACAACTACTGACCCTGCGCTCTACAGCCCGAGAGCCACAACTACTGAGCCCACGTGCCACAAGTACTGAAGCCCGCGTGCCTAGACTAGGCCTGTGCTCCGCAACAAGAGAAGCCACCGCAAGGAGAAGCCCGCACACTGAAATGAAGAGTAGCCCCCGCTCGCCGCAACTAAAGAAAGCCCGCGTGCAGCAACGAAGACCCAATGCAGCCAAAAATAAATTAATTAATGTAAAACAAAGAGCCTTTCATATTCACTGTAGTAGGGATTTATCTATCTATATTCTAATAATTATTCTATTCCACTAAATTTAAACATCAATTTTTTAAAATGTGAATTACCTCCGTAGTTAATGCTAGATTCTGGTGTGTTGGAGATATCTAGGAGTGACCCTATAGAAAGGGAATGTTCAGCTGACGGGCGCTTACGGGGAGGGAAAGGTGACATGTCTGTCTCTCTTGAAAGCTGAGCAAGTGTCTCTTTTAAACGACGTCTTTTGCGATTGCTGTTTGGGGTATTTAGAGAAAGCAGTGATACTGATTTCTTGAGCTCAGGTGTATTAGCCTGCAATCAAAAGCACAAAAGCTCAATTTTACTTCAGTGGTTCTTTACTGAGACAGGAACAAAAGAAAAATATATTTACGAGTCTGACAAAATCGGGGTTTTGCACAAGAACTGTACATCTATATACTCTTCCATGTAATTCAGAAGCTTCATGAAACATAATAATCAAAGGAGCATTGTAATTATCTAACCCTTAACACCTAATGCTTTTTCTCCATAGCACTATTACTATTACATATTCATCTGTAAGCTTCTTTATTGTCTACTCCCCATTAGGCCATAAACTCCAGGAAGACAAAGACCATTCATATTTCATTCACCATATCTCCGGCATTTAGCACAATGCTTGGACATAGTGCTCTCCAATATTTGTCGAATACCACTTGATTTCAGGAGTTCTCTTCTGAAATCTAAGGCATATTTTTTAAACTTTATGTCAGGAACCTTACATTGAGAATAAGAGTCCAAAGAGAACACAACAGAGTACATATTTAGATTTTATAGAAACACAATAAATCCACACCTTCGCTTTCAAATATTCCATTCAAAATTATTAAATCTCGAACTGAAGTAAATTTTCCTTAAAGCCTGCTTCTATACCTTTATGTCACATTTTGGTGAATGATACTACTTTTCACCAAGATCCAGCATCAAGGCTGGATTTTTCCTTGCCTATACTCCTTCTACTACAGTCATTTTTAAAATGCCATCTCTCCCCTTAATATTCTTCAGTGGTTCCAATACTTACAGGACAAATCCAAACCCTTTAACATATTAAAAACTTGATTCTGCCTATCTAGTCAGCTTTATCTGTTGGCCTTCCTTCCCACACTCTTTTCCAAAGCCATACTAAACTACTTGCTATTTTAATGTACTTTCAAGTTTTCATTCCCTCTCCCACCTGCTATCTAACATGAATGTCCTTACCAGGTTAGCCTAGGAAGCTGGCTCATATTTATTTGTTCTTTCAATCGCGCCTGAGTCTCTCAGAGTGAAGCTAGTTAGAATACATACATTACTCAATTATAGCACATTTCTGCACGTCTCTCTTTCCTATAAGGTTCTAAGTTTTTGAAGATAGGGATGCATTACTGTTCATGATGGTATTACCAAGAATTTGCACAGAATGAAAATCTACATAGACTATTACTCAATATCCAACTGTTGAATTATTCTGAAACCCCTAAATATGACAAAAAAGATAACCTGTGTGCTAATTATACTATGCTCTTTTGGGATAAAAAAGTGTCATCTTTATACAATCAAATTCACAGAATAAATGACAAAAGGGACAAAAAGCATACCTTTTCATATAAATACATAGTTTCTCCAGCTCGGGCATCCATCTGAATGCTTCCCCAGAACCACTAGGGGAAAGAACATTTTAATTAAGAATTTATCTCATCAGATAAGCTATCAATATTACCAATGTTTTTTAAAAACCAATCTCATTCTAGAATTACTTGCCTCTTGCTTGACAACATAAAGTTTCTTTGAAGGTTCAAATGGAAGTTCTTTTACTATATTTTCTTCAACGATAAGGTGAGTGCATCTTTCATCTCCAACAGGTAAATAGTTTCCTCCTAAAGAGGAAAGCATACAAGCATACATAAGCCCAACTATTTAGCCCCAGGCCCAAATTTTTAAAGAGGCATATTCACCTCCTGATCAGCAGGAGTAAGGAATAAAATACATATAACTTCTAAATTATGCTAAATTCTACCTTGCATTTCAGTCATTTCTTCCATATTGGTTTTCTCTTCATCTGAAAATCCCAGGAAACTTAAAATGCAATCTTGAAATGGAGGAACTTTAAATTCATTTCTAAATTCATCAAACGATGCACAGAAATCCCTAAAAACAAAACACACTCTTCTAAAACCAGCTTAACTGAAATTCAATAAGTTAGGCAGATTAATTTATAAATCTACAGTAATTCTCAAGGTTTTAGCATAACCTGTTTACTGAAAATATTTTACATTTGGTCCTGAAATGTTCATAAAAACCTCAGTTAAAAAAAAATTGACGTGTCCTCAGTCATCCCAGAAGTAACATCTCACAAAGTTTAATCATAGGTAATCTTTACAAGATGCAAATCTCTGCTCTGTACATGAAATTTTATATGCATTCCAGGAGTTCTATAGTTTCATAAAATCTTAATAATGAAGTACAATAGCAAGGAATTATGTGATTGTAAAGCTTAACAAGGTTACGAAATGCAATCACCACTTAAAATGTAACCAGACAAACAGAAAATAAGAAAAAATATGGCACAACCCGAACATCCAGATGCATTAAGCTATTACCTGATAATTTTAGAATGTTCTTAATGGTTATTAAATTATTTCACAAAGTGAAGTTCAAAGATATCATAGATGTCTTGCCATTTTCAATTTTTTATAAACAAAACTTTGCTCCTCCTAGACTTTATCCCCTAAGCTTCACAAAGACTGAATTAATTTTTTATATACTAATCTATGAATTTTGGGCATGTGGGTTTATCTTCATGATACAACGTGACTGATTCACATAATTAACTACTGAATTTCTAAACACTTACTGTTCATTCCGCCTTTCCCAAGCTTTATATATCCATTCTGGTTTCATAATTGGAGTACCCAGGCTCACAGCTATCTAAAAACATAAACATGTTTATCATTAATTATATGGTGAATTTTTATCTTAAATAACTGCATTCATGCAAGTTATAAGCAATTATATACATACATTTTGCACAGTCTTAGATCATTGTTCATCTGCTTTGTAACAAAATATAAAGAAAAATTAACAGAAAAAACTATCTTTCCATCATACAATTTAGGTTAAAATAACTTTGAAACAAGTTCCATGATGTCCAAACTGTTTCACTGTATTTTAAATAAAGACATCTGTGAAGTTAATTAAGTTCATCTTTATTACATTTCTATTTCTCTTTGTGTTTACCTCCTTGGAAGTACTAACCCCCAAGACAGCAGTAAGAGTAAGAGAAACTTTCTGATTAAGTCACTAAAACCTTAGATATGAATTGTAAATACACCTCCCAGGAATTCAACAATACCCTAAAATTACCATTTGCTACATAAATACACTGATGGAGGGTGGGAACAAAGTGATAAACTCTTCCTAACATATTCAAGTGCAATCTTAAACTAAGACTTTAATCCCAATGAAAGTATTTTCTCCCATTCTTTTATAATTTGCACAAGTTAAATCTTGGAAACATTTTATAAGAACAAAGTTCTGCTCTTAGATAAGAGAGAAATATCTGCCCTCATGACCTTCTGACTTCCTTATTCACCACTGCTCATAGTAATCTTTGCTAATATTATTCATCTGCCTAAACTGTTATCCACCTACCAACCTCCACAATCCCCATCATCTTTTAAGACCTAACTCAAGTTCCACTGCCTCCTTCAAACCTCAGGGGCCACACTCCTATGATTTAAAATTTTTACTAAATGTTCATATAGCAAAAATTGAATTTCTGATCCTCAATAAATTATGGGGGAAATAGACAGGATAAGAGCACTACTGTTAAATCCATCCTCAAACAGTGCTATATTGAAATATACAAAAATACCGAAGTTTACATACCCTGAATTTTTCTCCTTGTGTACAATTTGCCACCAAATGTGTAACTTTTGAATTAAAGTCTTTTCGAATAACTCCACCCATGTGATGAACCAATGTCACCAATCTGACCTCAAAAGAAAATGTAAACATTGACTTTGTCATTAATTTGAACAAAATTTTAAACTATGTTTATAATTCATTTAGCATTTACTGAATACTTTCTATTTATAAGGTACATATGTGAATTTTTATACAGATAAATTTTATGTCAAAAAAATTAAAGGTTCATTTGCCTTATTGGCACAGGCAAAATTATACAGAGATAAGCTAGTAAAGATGATCACACAAAACTAAGTTAATTAACAACTGGCTTTCACACAAGTAAGAAAGTAAATATATTACTTTTTGGAGGGGGGTGAAGTAGAAAAGAATAGCATTATTGCTTTGCCAAGCAAAGGGGGACATATCGGGCTCATGCCTGGAAAAACTGTGTGTCCCAGTACATTATTTTTTTAAAACCAGGTTGCCATCACACCAAGATTCTTCCCACAAAATTAGAGTAATACCCCATTAGCTCCAACATAAAAAATTTTATGGATCAAAGAAAGAAGTTTCTATGAATTCTCTAGAGCAATGAGAATGCTTTAAGGCTGGACCTGCATAACAAAAAATCACAATGCGTAAACAAAAACTTCAAATAACGTGGCTCATGTGATACTTAACAAAAAGACAGTTTAAACAGATTAGATAGTCATGAAATTTTTCTAATTCACATACCAGCTATCCTAGATGAAATATCTGTTTCTTTACAAGGCTCTTCAGAGTATTTCTTCACAAAGTTTAAGACCTAGTATATTCATAGTAATTTCTCCTTCAATATTTTAAAAATAAAACCATGATATAACTACCAAAAAAAAGCTAATTTAAATTTATTTTGCTAGAAAAAATATTCTTTGAATAGAATGTTTTAAAATACTTACTAGTTCTTCTTTCTTCCTGAATCCAGTAAAACATAGTACTAGATTCATCATGCTTGTACAATAGAGTGGGCGACATGAAAATGGCAAAGGCTGAAGGATACAATTTTAAATCTGTGAGCTTCTTTACAGTAAAAATAGAACACATCTTTCTCAAGCTAAACGTATTTCCCTCTCTTGCCAATTAACTTTCCCAATCCAAAGATATACTTCCACCTTTCAATATGCAACAAATAGCAAAAACCCAGTTTCACAATAAAAATTTCCCATGATTCCCATATTGTATTTGATACATATCATCTAGACACACTTTACTACTGGCAAATAAAACATAAATATTCATACCCAAACCTTTATTTCCAAAATGTACTTTGACACAGATGAAGTATTGTAAGGAAAGATTTCCATACGTTACTGTAAATGCTTGAAATTAAAGTTAAAAGAGGTCAAAAATAGTTTCTAATAAATACTAATAATACATACACTTGAACCAAATATGATTCCAATTTTTGGGCTAAAAAATGGAGATAATAAATAATTTAATAAATGGTTTTATCTATCTGTCTATACATGAAAGAGAATGGATAAAAATATATATTTAATTTCCACTATTATACAGGAATGTTCTTTTCCATAATTGTGGCCTTTAAAAAGTTTATGTGGTTTCTGAAAGCAACACTTCTGAATCAAAACAGAGAATTAAAGATTATCATGTGCTCATTACTAGTATCTATAACAAAAGAAGCACAAAGACCCAAGCAATTTAAAGTTAAGGCAAGCTTAAGAATGCCAAAACAGAGCAATAAAAACCAAAGAATAGGTATTAACTCTACTACAACTCTTACACTGAAATGCTATTTAAAAACAAAAAGCTAAAGTAGGACTTCCCTGGTGGTGCAGTGGTTAAGAATCTGCCTGCCAATGCAGGGGACATGGGTTCAAGCCCTCGTCTGGGAAGAGCCCACATGCCGCAGAGCAACTAAGCCCGTGCGCCACAACTACTGAGCCTGCGCTCTAGAGCCAGCGAGCCACAACTACTGAGCCTACGTGCCACAACTACTGAAGCCCGCACGCCTAGAGCCTGTGCTCCACAACAAGAGGAGCCACCACAATGAGAAGCCCGCGCGCCGCAACGAAGAGTAGCCCCCTCTCGCCGCAAATAGAGAAAGCCTGCACGCAGCAATGAAGACCCAACACAGTCATAAATGAATGAATGAATGAATGAATAAATAAATAAATAAATAGCTAAAGTAATTTCCCTAATTTTAAATCATGCAGAAACTGATAAAAATGGAATTGTGGTACCAGTTCTGTGCGAAGGAAAATTAAAGTTTATGTACATATACACATCTTTAGAACTCAAGTTTAAGCAAACTACTACTTCCCAAGATACTGCAGGTATTGAGACTAAATATATGTAAATAATATTGTTTAGAATTAAAGGACTATATTAGATTAGCCACTACTATTCCTATCCTAAATATTCACATTCTCAACAATTAATGAAATTTTTCTGCATAAAAATTCTTTAATAAAAATTTAACCTTGAGAAGTTATAATACGCATATATTCTTTCTTACCTCTCCTTTTTGTGCACAGTTTAATACAACTGGTGGTCCAATAACTCTACAGTCAGTCTTGTATAACTCATTAAAGACAGAATCCTGGAAGTCCATGACTATGAATACATTTTCAAATTCTGGAGAATCCAAACTTTTAAATTCTTCAACTGATTCCATCTTCACAAATGGCACTTTAATTTCCTTGATTTTTTTCACGGAGTTATTAGAAATAAAATATTATAAAATTAATTCATGTGTCTCTCTAAATAAGACCTAAAAATCAATTCAATATCAACATTTTTATATTTGTAGAAGTTTAAAATCATATAATAAGCATTATACTTAATAGTGAACAGTCATATTTCTTTACTTATGTTTTTATATAAACGTATCTCCATCCATATTAAGATGTTAAATTTTGAAGATTATTATAAAGGCATAAGTTTCTGACATGACTTGGTAGTCATTATAAAGCATCTAGTATGCATACAAAATAAAGATGATGAATTTTTTAAGTACACATATTTATAGTAAGATGCATTATAAAGATATCCACTACTGCTCTTTATTCTGATCAAGAAAATGATGCCACGCATATAGTTCTTCCTGCACAAACTGTTTTCAGAAAAACAGAAAAAATACTATGACATGCAACATCTACAAAAAGGATGGAGTTAACTTAATGATTTCAGTATATACAAGGGAAGTAAGAGAAATATATGAAATATGTAGGCAGTTGCAGCATGGCAAACACAGGATATAAAAAGGCAAGTGAGTGTTTAACACTTTATACTGTAGATCTATGAAAAAGAATGAAGATATTTTGGTATCTATATGCCTCCCGTTTTTAAAGAACAGAACCATTTAAAAGAAAATTCAAATGGGTCAGTAAATTATTTGCGATTTATTTGCTAGGCTGACGTGTAGGGCTGAATTGTGTATATCCAAAACTCATGCTGAAGTCTATAGGGATACCTTAGAATGTGACTATCTGGAGATATGGCCTTTCAACATGTAATTAAGGTTAAATGAAGTCACAAGGGTGGATCCTAGTCAGATTGGATTAGTGGTAGATTGGTGTCCTTATAAGAGGGGGAAATTTGGACACACTAAAGAGCAGAGATGTGCATGTACAGAAGGCTGTGTGAAGATATATGAGGAAGGTGGCAGCCATCTACAAACCAAGGAGAGAGGCCTCAAGAGAAATCAAACCTGCTGACACCTTGATCTTGGACTTTTAGTCTCCAGGAAAGTGAGAAAATAAATTTCTGTTGTTTAAGTTGCCCAGTCTGTGGTATTTTGACATGGAGGCCCTCACAATCTAGTATAACTGGTATAGAGAGTTAGATATATTTCACATGCTGAGGTAAATTCCCTGATGACTGTCAATTATTGTGATTTGTAATTCTGGAAGTAAAGCAAGAATTTAGAATAAATATAAAATTATTGAGAAAAAAGAAGCTAAAGAGTTTAAAGTGTCATCTTCATAAATACATAAATGGAATGTCATTTAAATCTAACAATGCCAAATTACTTTATAAGGATTTCATTATTTATGAAACATTATATTTTTGGGTTTCAGAAACACCCAAATTTTAAAATAAATGTAATAGTTTCTAGTAATCTAGCTTCAGAGTGCTCAGAGTATAACTTGTGCCTAATTTAGGTCCAATCACCATAAGTGGACTCTACAAATACAATCAAAGGAAGTGCAGCATGCCACATGCAATGAAATGCTTGACCTACCATATTAACAATACTTTTTATTAATTTTTCATCCGATTTTCCAGGACAACTTTCTTTTATCTTTATAACAGGGACTTCCATTATTTTAATAGTCTGTGGAAAAGAGACTTAAGTATGAGGTTAAGAAAACTATAAATTTATTTATACACAGATGGAAGAAAAATATTAAAAAAAACCCAAAAATCTAAAAACTAAATTCCCATACCTTTAAGGCTTTTATAAGTTCCTCTTGTTTTCCAGCTTCTTGAACCAATATTATTCTTGTTTCAATCTGAGGCATTTCTTCTATTAAAATTAAAAATGTTTAAGTAAAACATTTTTATTCACTAACATCAAAATCAACAGCACATGCAACTTTACGAAAGATCCATTTATACAGTGAAAAAGGAAGAAGTGGCTCTTCTCCTGACCAGTCATAACTGACTATATTCTAGCTAACAATGTTGCAGCTAGACTGCCCTCACATACGGGAAAAGCAATATCCAACAAGATGCTTTCACCTTCAAATTTGGGAAGCATTTATCCAAACAATAATAAAAAATCTAGTGTAAAGAGTTTCTGTTAACAAATTTTTACTGAATACCTGTAGCCTAGCTTAACAGTATTACAGTTAAATCATAAGAAAGTTACTAGTCAGTAAGTTTAGGATTAAAATAGTGATTTGATATTTTAAAGCAAATAACATCTTTACCTTCAACATATGAACTAGATCCAATAAATAAGTTTTCCTTAGAAGTTTCAGTAACTTTAGAATCAAAAATGGAAGAGTCTGCCAAGCTTGTACTCCCAGTAGTGGATGTTAATGCACTATTTTCCGCCATTATTTGTACTTTTCTGCAATGGCTGAAAAAAACAAAATTTGAATAAAATTACATGAAACAAACAATTACTGGGCAAAAACAAGCATTATACCTAGAACTTATAAAAAGTATCACTACCCTTTTTTTTTTTAATACTGAACCAAACAAAGTCACTCAACTTCTCTGAGCCTCAGTTTGCTCTTCTGTAAAGTAAAGATACTAATAACTGACTCACAGGGATACAGTAAAAATAACAATGTACCAAAAGTACTCAGATATTACCTGACAGTCAAAAAGTACTCACAAAGGTACTCATAAATACTATGCTACCTCTCCACTCCATACCTTTGCCCTCAACTAAACTATTTCTCTTCCTGTATTCATTTATAATACCATCATCCCCCAAATAATCCCAGTCAAAAACACGATCCAGCCATACTCTTTCATCTGCCTCATTCGCCCTGCCCCAAAGCATCTCTGTATCTCTGGGACCCAGCCCCCCTTTCTATGGCCAATGCCATAGTGGCCACTTGGTCAAATACAACAGTTCCAAACAACTTTATCACCAGTTTCTTCAGAGGTCACTTTCCACATGGTTTTCAGGGTATGCTCCTAAAAACAAATGTGACCATATTATTTCGCTACTTAGAACTTCCATGAGCACTGCTCCCTATCCGATCAAGTTCAAATTCACCATCCACTTTACACTTTAGTCCTAGCCTACCTATTTAGCCTCATCTCCTGTATTTCCCCCAGTCCATATCGACTGTATGCTCCAGCCACAAAGCATTTCCCAGCATTTTTCAAATACAGATCACAATTTACTCCACACCTACTTGTATTTAATAGTGCTCAATTATCCACCTATCATGTCTTTCAACCCCTGACCCACCACTCTTGACTTATCCTCTGTAGATTCCTCCAAACCTCTCATGTATAACTGGACTGCTCCCTTACTTGTATTTTTATATTACTTTACAAATGTCTAAAAGATTTCACGAGACAATTAACACATGTCAATAAGACTCTGGACTATGAAAGAAAATCTTTGTTTTTAAATTTCCAGGACTTAAAGAGTTGAAAAGTTAAGCAAGCAGGGAATAAAGAAAAAGTTGAATAGATCTTCATCAATTTAAATTGGGGTTTTTACATAAGTTTATTATCTTGAAGTAAATTTCCAGAATATTGGGCAAATATAAAGAGGAAGCCCAATCTTATCTGGAGGTCTATGCCTGATCTCTTTCAGAATAATAAAATATACAAATAACTTCCACCAGATTTTTAGCAAAGTAATAGTTTCAGGTATCATTAGCAGCATTTCGGCACGGTGATGTCAAATAGTGTGAATATGTACAGACTAATAACAACAGACCTAAGCGCAATTATTAGGTGCACACTTCAAAGACAAGCAACTCAGCTTCCTGTCTCAGCTCTGCACTTAGTAGGTTAAGCCTCAGCTTCCACATCAGGAAAAGAAATAATAGCACAACTCAAATCCAATTGTGATTAAAAACTGAATAGATGATGTCTCTAAATGAGTGATGATTATTCATTCTCATATATACTCACAATGTGGACATTTCTCATTGTCTTACCAAACATCCACGGCAATCATTATTCTAAGGCTCTCCAAAGGAGTGCTCCAATAGTTGTTAATAAGAGCCTTTACTTAGAATCAATGATAAATTCTATCCAGCCCTTATTTTTTTGTTAAGTCTCACACTTAAATGTTTCCAGTGAAAAAGAAAGGCTCTATCTAAACAGGCTTTCATTTAAAGTCCCCTTAAAAGAATGTTAAAAAGAAAAACCGGGGCTTCCCTGGTGGCGCAGTGGTTGAGAGTCTGCCTGCTAATGCAGGGACACGGGGTTCAGGCCCTGGTCTGGGAGGATCCTGCGTGCCGCGGAGCGACTGGGCCCATGAGCCACAACTACTGAGCCTGCGCGTCTGGAGCCTGTGCTCCGCAAGGGGAGAGACCGCGAGAGTGAGAGGCCCGCGCACCGCGATGAGGAGTGGCCCCCGCTTGCCAAAACTAGAGAAAGCCCTCACGCAGAAACGAAGACCCAACACAGCAAAAATAAATTAATTAATATCCTTCTTAAAAAAAAAATAAAGAAAAACCAAGAGATGAATTAACCTGCCTTAAGGAATGTAGGAGGAGGGAGACTTTAATAAATCAAAAACACCATGAGTTTACATTTTTCACCTATGCCTCTCTGTTTAAAGACCATCAAAACAGGTAGGTGACTGGGACTTCCCTGGTGGTCCAGGGGCTAAGACTGCGCTCCCAATGCAGGGGGCCCAGGTTCGATCCCTGGTCAGGGAACTAGATCCCATATGTTGCAGCTAAGAGTTCACATGCCGCAACTAAAGATCCCATGTGACCCCAACGAAGATCCTGCGCAACGAATATCCTGCATGCCACAACTAAGATCCCACGCAGCCAAAAAAAAAAAGGTAGGTGATTAAAAATTAAAATTGACTGATGACACTGTATGTGATCAATTTACTGCCAAAACAGTTTTAAAATTTAGAAAAAAGCTGCATGCTAAACTCATCACATATCAACAGTCTGATTACAAACTGAAATACACTGATCACTTTTTCACATTCATGTATTCTGTAAGTTTTTTATAACAAACACAAAAGGATCAGTGTTCATAAACCCATACAGATTACTTCTCATCTGAGAACATACTCAAGGAGCTTCTAACTAAATACAACTCATGCCTTTTTTCATCACAAAGATAAAATTTGTCATTTAAACAAGTTTTCTTTTACTTATTTTTTTAGGCAATCATCTTTCAGGGTGGAGGAGCTAAACGCCTTCCTGGGTATGTTGGTGGTGTTATAATAACATTGCTAACATTACATAACACTGTGACTAACAATATTTATTTAACGCTTAATATGCGGCATTATTCTAAACCTTTAGACATTGTTCTAAACTTTTTACTTGTATTCATTTAATCTTTGCAACAATCCTAAGAGGCAGGTACTATTATCATATTCCTCTTACAGGTAAAGAAACCTAGAGCGGAGAGATTAATTCCCCCCAGGTCAGAGTGTTGTTAGTGGCAAAACAAGGGTTCAAATCCGGTCTGATTCCAGAGGCTGCGCTTTTAACCATTAAGCCATACCCGTCTGTACGCGGGGTGGGGCGCTGGAACGAGCTGGCGTTTTATCTTAAATACTAAAAACTAAAGAGAAGACGCCAAGAAGAATCCAAGGGTGAAACCACTAAGTAATCTGAGATAAGCCCCCAAAGGGCGCAGCTGCCGGCCCCCAGAGCCGCAGAGCCCACTGCGGTTTGCCAAGACCCCTTTCCCGACAACTCCCCACTTTGCCCAGAAACTCCTTCGGAAGAAATATTCAACCAGGTGAGCGGTGACGACGCACAGCAGCCAGGTGGACCTCGGGCTCCCACTCCGCATCCCGGCCCCGATGTTGGGAACGCGGCGGTGTGGTTCCCAGAGCCGGGAAGCCAAGGCTGGGAGCTCCGGAATTCGCGGTCACCGGGGCGGGGCCGTGGGACACAAGCAGAGCGGCCCACTGCTCCAGGGACGCCGGCCCTCTCCCACCTCCGCCACCCGCACCCACAGAGCCCTCACCACTCTCAAAAGACGCCCTGGAAGTTCCACCTTTTCAAGAACCGACCCTCCTCACTTTTACCGCCATTCCTCGCCGCCGGCGGCCGCAGCCAATTCAAAAAGTGACCCGCAGAGGGGCGGTGATTGGCCGCCGCTCCCCGCCCACCTCCCCGCAGGTGCCAACCGATTGGTTGTGCGTGTGTTTCAAATAAACCCAACGGCTCCGACGTCAGAACGTCCCGAATTTGTAGAGAAGTGCCCGGATGTTACCAGGAGGTGGTAGTAATGGCTCCTGGGCTTCTGTGGGAGTAGCAGGTGTGTCTGTGACTACCGCTTGTTTACTCAGTAAACATCCCGTTTCCTAAGGAAAGTTTGAGTGGATTCTTCGTCCCCTCGGCTTTTTTTTTCCCCCCGCCACCAAATCCTTTAAACGTAATCAGTGCCTTGGCAGATGAATTTTTCTCCAGTGATTCCTGTGAGCTGTAAGATTTTTCTGCCTGAGCTTTAGGAATTTAAAGTTGGGTTAAGGGGTTTGGGGTTTGGTGGTTGTGTTGGCGCGGCGGGGCCCAGGACACGGGAACTCGGAGTCTCTCCAGATGGACTTCAAATCAGCAGCCTCTTGTTTAAATCCTGACGTATGTAAAGCACTGTGCTCTGGTCTAGGGAATTTCACGGATGATTAGAATAAATTCTTAGTGTTTCTAAGCCTTTTAAAAAATATATAAGCTTGCATTTGAACAAATGTAAAAATATGTCACGAGATTCTAGACTCTTCTGGAGCCAAAGTAAATTGTCAGCTGCTGCGCCCGCCCCTCCCCCCCTTCCCCGAGGTCTTTTGCTGCTTTCCTCTGAAGTCTAGCCAAGAATTTATCGGTTTTCCTATAATTACGATTGCTATCATGAAAATCTTTTATTTTCTTTGTTTTCTAAATATAATATCTTGTCACACAACCTCTTAAAAAGACACCTCCCGAAGGTGAGTTTTGCATAGTTCCCACCTGATCGCTGGTTTAAATAAAGGAAGAAAGGAGAATCCACTGCTGAAACCTTAAATTTCAACAAGAGGAGGAGAACTTGTACTTTGGAATGGAACACTTCTGAACGTCTCAAACAGGTCGTCAGGATTTGGAATTTTTCCTAACTTTGTCAGGCCACCTTAGAATGCCTGAAAAGTTTGTAATGCATTCCACAAAATGAGTGAACCAGTCTGGTAATTATTGGTTTCCCTGTTGATAATTGAAGAATATTTACAGTCTGCCCTTCATTTAATGCCATGATAACCGTTAGGGAGAAAGCAAAGAAAAACAGTAATTGAAATTTCACTTTGGAATGTGCTTGCATACTTAAACTAGGGTGTGCCCAGCATTCCAAAAGGTCTCCTCACTGAAAATACATTAAGCTAGTGAAGAAAGCAACCTGTTTCCTCTGTGCATTGCTCCCTGTTAGGCTTTGCACCCAAATCTATTGATTGCCTACACGGTATCACCACACAAATTGTATGCTAGCCTAACGAAAGCTATACTTGATTCCTTTTAAGGGTTATATGGCAGTCTGACTAGCAAATAAACGGGCAATACAGTCTTCTAACATTTCCTAACCATGTGACATCCTTTTCCATTTCCTAGGCAAGTAACCTCAAGCAAATAATTTAACCTCTCTATGCCTCAGTTTGAGTCTTTATAAAAGGGCATGATAATACTTACCTCAGAGTGTAATTAAAACATATTCTAGCATATAATAAACATTCAGTAGATGTTAGCTGTTAATATTACTACTACTTTGCTGCTGTGGCTGCTGCTACTATTACCACTACTGTTACCTCAGCTGAGGCCCTATACTTGCCTGATGGGACTGATGGTCCTCTACACTGCCTTCTCACCCCTGACCACAGGAGCAATGGCAGCAGTGTTTCTGTTCCCTTTGCCCCACCCATTCCCAGCCACAAATCCCGCCACCCACCAGACCAAGCTTGGTGCAGTGAAGACCTCCATTGCATTCTTTTCCTACCAGAGAGAGGACAGTCCTTCTACACCAAACCTAATCTCTCTTCTCTTTTAAGGGAAAGCCTGCAATGCTCAAGATGTCTCCTCTTGTCTAGAAGATACGGCCTTCTTGCTGCTGCCCTTGGCCGGGCTTCTGTCCCCTTCCAAGGCAAGTCCAGCCAAGATTCTTTATGCTAAATGCAAGCCTCTTCCTTCAGGTGCCTTCACTGGAAATGTAGTTATTGAATTCATATGTCAAGGGGACAAAACTGTTTACAGTACAGGATAAATAGATAGATAGATAAATATGAGAAGTTCCTTGAAAGAATAAACCATTTAAAAAATTCTTACATGTCATTCACAGCTCCTAAGATGCTGAATGAACAGTTTTCAACAAAAAATACTGAAGGAATTGAACTAAAGTACTTAGTATATTAAAGTACGTATTTTCATCAAACAATATGATAATTTCTGAGGTGGGGAAATGAAATGTGGAAGATAGAACTACTGAGATTCTTCCTTTGGAGGATCAACTTCCCCACCTCCATCTCTGAATTGAGTGACATGCTGGACCATCTTTCCTGACTCTCATCTTAACACTTGTTCCTCTTCCAGTTTATTCCCTCCTCTTTTTTTTTTTCTTTTTTTTTTGCAGTACGCGGGCCTCTCACTGCTGTGGTCTCCTCCGCCGCAGAGCACAGGCTCCGGACGCGCAGGCCCAGCGGCCATGGCCCACGGGCCCAGCCGCTCCACGGCACGCGGGATCTTCCCGGACCGGGGCACGAACCAGCGTCCCCCGCATCGGCAGGCAGACTCTCAACCACTGCGCCACCAGGGAAGCCCCCTCCTCTTTATTTATAGTTCCTTTCTTTCCTTACGCCCTCCCCTTTCCATCTCCATCTTCCTTTTCCATATGTACTCCTTCAGGGCAGCAGAGAATGGGGAGTTAGGAAAGTTAGTTTGGGGTTATGGAATATCTTTTTCCACCCTATATCCACCCTATATCCATTCACAAGTATGCACACTGCCCACGCCATCACTCTTCAAATCAGAATGAAGAAGATTTCTCACACTTTTGTAGTTTGTTCTAATCTGCTAATAAGAATTAGTATATCTGAAAAGACTATTAAATTTTTGCAATAAATGGGCAATATTTGTTGTGGTGGATTTTGTTTTTATTACCTAAAGTTGTGATGAAATATAATTTCTAGGTTTTACTTTTTATTTTTTAAAGGAACATTTCTTTCTCTTTTTTTAAATAAATTTATTTACTTATTTTTGTCTGCATTGGGTCTTCATTGCTGCACACAGGTTTCCTCTGGTTGCGGCGAGTGAGGGCTACTTTTCTTTGCGGTGCATGGGCTTCTCATTGTGGTGGCTTCTCTTGTTGCAGAGCACAGGCTCTACGTGCATGGGCTTCAGTATTTGTGGCACATGGGCTCAGTAGTTGTGGCTCGCTGGCTCTAGAGCAGAGGCTCAGTAGTTGTGGTGCACAGTCTTAGTTGCTTCGTGGCATGTGGGACCCTCCTGGACCAGGGCTTGAACCCATGTCCCCTGCATTGTCAGGTGGATTCTTAACCACTGCACCACCAGGGAGGGAAGTCCTAGGTTTTATTTTTAAGTATGAAATGTCATCGACCAATAATACCATCTACTTTATAGTAAATTTAACTATTTCATCATAGAATTAAATGTTTTACTGTAACTAAATATTAACATTGTAATGGCACATAGAACTCATGTAATTGTTTTTCTCCTCTGTCACCATCCTTACCACCTCAAAGCATTTGTGAAATACATAGCTATGTATAAAGCCACACTAGGTACAGTTACAAAGATTCAGTCCCTCTAAGAATTTATCACTTAAGATTTTTGTTTCAAAATCTTTAATGAGTAGCCATGGAATTCTGTACTTTCTTGGAATTATTAACATTTTCCAATTAAAATGTTGTATTTCCAAGTTGGTTATAATATAGCATCTTCTAACCTGTCATCTCTGCCTGTGAAACAAGCTTTAGAAATTATAATCACTGTGAGCCAGAAGAAGCTATTTTACATACCTCAACAGTCAGTAATTAGGATACGACATTGGCAGTTTTATTCATATGAATCATTAGGCTGTAAATCACTTGACATAGATTTGCAATACTATACAAATTTACCACTTAAAGTTTCACTTGGACAAATAGAATTACCGTTCCTTGATGGAGCAAGAGGTTTCCAAATATGGTGAGGCCATTTTTCAAATTATGTAATTTGATTAGCAAAATTTTAGATGTAGAAAAAAAATCTCAGTTCACTAGTGTCATTCTTTATTTTACAAATGAATTTTACCGAGGCCCGCAACATAGAGCTTATATTCCTTTACCAAGGTCAGGTAACTGGTTAATGGAAAAACCAAGATCAAAAATTTTATTTCTATTAAATCTATTTTGTCTTTATTAAATTAAAGATACTAATATTTATATTTTACATTAAACTTATAAAAGTACCAGTATCTTTATTCATACTGCTTATGTATTTTACTTTTGAGGACATTAAGATGCTTTCAGGGACTTCCCTGGCAGTCCACGCAGGGTGCGTGGGTTCCATCCCTGGTTGGGGAACTAAGATCCTGCATGCCACCTGGCATGGCCAAAAATAAAAAAAAATTTAAATTAAAAAGAAAACGATGCTTTCAGTCCCATAAGATCCTTGTTGGTCTTGTTCACCAATGTATCTATCTCCAGCACCTAGCAACAGTTCCTGGCATATAAGATGTTCTCAAAAGTTGTTGCATGAATAACACTGTAATTGATCTTCAGAATCCATATTGCCTTCTTCTAATTAATTCTCAAGTTTGCATTTAGAGTGACATTATGCAAATCCAAACTCATCATATCACTTCCTCCTTAAAACGCTTCAATACTACTAGGCCTCCATGTCCTGACCTCTACTCATTTTCAGCTTCCTCTTACACCAGGTTCACTTTCTTTCTCTTGAGTTCTATACCTGCCTTCCTTCTCAAGGATTTTTGGATCTGCTCTTCTCTCTACCAATTCCTTTGATCCCCATTCTTTTAACCTAAGAGACAACTTCTAATCCTTTTAGCATTTGCTCACTTACTACTCCTCAGAAGATCTTTGCTAACTACCCATATCATCAGAATCCCCATTATATAGCCCCCAGCACCATGAGTATCTCTTTTGTGGTACTTATCAAAGATGTGATTATTGGATTAATGTCTCTCTCCTCCACTATCTAAGCTACTTGAAAGGGAAAATGTCTTTTTGTTTACCATTTTGTCCACAGTGAAGGCACTCAATGAAATATTTATTGAAATAACAAGTAAATGAATTAATGATTAAATGAACTTATTTTTATTATAATATCAGTGATGTCCTTTCTAAAGTTATTTTAAAAGTTTTCTTTTTTTTTTTTTTCTGATTTTGTTTTTCTTTGGCTGTTCTGTGTAGCTTGTGGGATCTCAGCTCCCCAACCAGGGATTGAATCCAGGCCACAGCAGTGAAAGTCCAGAGTCCTAACCACTAGGCCACCAGGGAACTCCCCTAAAAAAGGTTTCTATTATTTTTACTTTTATCTAACCCATTATTTATGACAATTTTTCAGGAAAGATTAAGTGACATATTTCCAAAATTAAAAAATTTACAAAAGGATAAAATAATTTACATCTTTTATTGACAGTTGAGTAAATTACCCAAGGATTGAATGCTTTTTATACCATGCCTATTCCAGCTATGAGTGGAAGAGAGTTAATGCTAATAGCACTAAACTGATTGGATAAAACTTGCCAGTGCTTATGAACATAGGCAATTATCCATATCAAAAATTCAGTTTTTATACAACCTACACTTTCATACATTATAAACTGATACTTATAAATTGCCTCTTCCACACTGTCAACTGACTTGTAGACATCAAAGTTATCCCAAAGTGATTTTGTCTTCAGTTTAGTTTTGACAGTAACTCCGTCTTTGTAGAGTAGTACTGATATTTACTATGACAACAATTTGAATACTTTGATTGTACTTAGCAATATTTTGCTGCTGCTATTCAAATGAATGGAAAAATGGAATTGCTAATGCAACTGAAGTAAAAATGGAACCCAGGTCCTCAAAAAATGGTGGATATTTGACCTCAGTTGGTATGAGGATTTAGCATAAGCAGATTAACTGTGGGTTTAATAATGAAGGAAATAGAAATGCATTGGGGAAGATATTTTAAAGGTGAGATATACTGTTGTAAGTGATATTCAAGTGTATAGTGCAACTATATATAAATCCTATGCCTAGAAAACAATTAACATTAATGAAATACACAAAATGTTCTTAGTGTCTCTATCTTGGCCATTGCATTTACATTATTTCCCCTTCTTTCCTTTTTTTTTGGTACTTTTCAAATTTTCTATCATGAGCATTTTAGTGGACAGTTGTTGCTTTCCTGGCTGTTGAACATTTAACCATTCCTTCCTAATAATAGTCTGATTTCCCTTTTGAGAAATCCCTCATTGAATATGGTTTTAGTGCAAGGTAATGGTCATCTGTTACCATAGATCTGAGTGGAGCCACATTCTCTTCCCATGCTTAAAGCTCAGTCATCATCTGCTCTTTCGAAGGATTTTGAATTTTTAGCATGTGCTAAAGATATGGGAAGGGTTAAGGATCATATATTGATACATTCTAATAGCATCAACTGTGTGCAGACCAGCTTCTTTGAGTCCAGTAATTTTTGATGGTATTTCCACTGACTACACCTCTGGAGCTCTCTAGCTCCTCCCAATTCCCAAGGCTGACCCTCATACTGATTCTGTGAATTTGCAGAATAAATTAAATCCTTTTTTCCTTCAAGATAGTTAGAATTGGTTTCTATTGCTTGTGACCAAGAATGCCCAGATGTGTTGCTTTTACAAATCCAAATCTTGTTGGCTCTACCTTCAAAATATGTCCATAATTAAACTAGTTCTTATCCCTCCATTACCCTTTTCTACACTACCATCATCTCTCACCTGAATTATTGCAATAGCCTCCTAACTCATGCCCCCAATTTTACCCATAAATCTTCACCATCTATCCTCAAAGAAGCAACTGGAATATTCCTGTTAAAATATAAGTCAGATCATGTCACTCTGCTCAAAACCTTTATTGGCTTCCAATTTCTTTCATACTAAAGCCAAAGTTCCCACAATAGTCTTCATGGCCCTACATAATCCTCATTGACATCCTCACCCTCTCCCTTTCACACCTTTACTTACCTCTAGCCACACTGGCTTCTTTGCTGCTCCTCAAAGACACGAGGCACACTCCTAACTCAGGCTGATTTCTCTGCTTTTATGTTCTTCCTTCATATGTGCCTGACTTACCCCCTCTTCTCCATCAAGAGAGACTTACCCCCTCTTGCTCAAATTCACCATATCAGCTAGGTGGCTACCCCTCCAAAAATTGCAGCTCCTCCTCAAGCTCTCCTGGTCCCCTTTGCCTTGCCCTTTTAATTTTATAGCCATTATCAACTACAAGTATATATTTATTTGTTATGTTGTTATTTATTGTCTGTTGTCTGTCTCTCCATACTAGAATGTGAGTTCCGTGAAGGCAGCAGGGGGGGTTTGTCTGTTTTTTCCCTAGTATATTTCCAGTGACTAAGTCAGTACCTGCCACATGATAGGTACTCAGAAATTTTTTGAAGAAAAGAATAAATGAAAGAAGAAAGGAAGGAATGAAAATAAGGAAGAAAGGAAATTAATATTTCTAAATATTACTTACATGATATAATGAAAATTTAGTTAATAGTTTATCCACTGTTTTCAAGCTTTTTGCATATTTCTTCAAATGAAATGTCACAGTGAACTCCAATATATAAAACAGATAAATGCCAAGCTGAATTGACATAGAAGAAGAGAGGTCATGATTTATCTTCATAGAGACTGCAGGAATTTTAATTCTTCTAGAACATAGAATTTGAAAACCACTGACTACTGACAGAATTTGAAAATGATTGACCACGGTATCTGAAGGGCCAAACCCTTTATTTACAAAGCAAGAAGATGAGATTTACTCCTAATAGATATTCACACCCATCTATGAAGTTATCTAGCAAAAAAAAAAAAATTCTTTTTGAATTTGAATCTAGTTAATCTCTAGATCTGATTTTTTAGGAAATACAGAGAACAGAGAAACGTGAAAAATTATAGCACTGGGATACAGTCAGTAAGATCTAGCCTTGTAGAAACTCTACAAGAAACCCTGATTTCTTCAACAAATAATTGAAAGGGGAAAATGATTAGTAAAGGGATAATCAATAGATGAGACTTAAAAGACATAAAACCAAATACAACATGTAGACTTTATTTGGATCATGATTCAAACTTTTTTAAAAATTATGACAGCGGGATTTCTGCTTCTCCTATAGCTGAGTAAACTGCTAAACAACCAACTCTTTCACAAATAACTATAGATATAGGGGAAAAGTACAAAAAACAATTATCCAAAAGATTGGAACAGTGAATAAAAGCAGGTAGACTCTGCAGAGGAGTAAAAACTTGGATTGACATGGGGTGTTTAAAAATGTTATGACTTTTAGAATAAGAAAACTCTGCAGTTATTGTTATGCAGAGGCCAAAACTAAGAGAAAAGACAGTCTTTCTGTCATAAGGAGCAGAGGACAGAATTTGGGGCAACCACAGCTGCTGGAAAGTAAGGGGGTACAGAGGATCCTCTAGAGAGCCTAAGAGAAGCATGCTAAATTCTGCATATAAAATGAAACGATCTCTAGCTGAATCCTTAACCATGCAAATACAAGGAGGACTGCAAGTAATCCTGTCAAGGAAAAAAGAACAGAACTGAGATTTGAGCTGCTGCTCAAAAGACAGTTTTCAGTTTCAGTTCAAACAAGTAATTGCCTGACAATACAAAAATATCAGCATTTTTTTTGAAGAATAAAACAGAATTCAGAATCTCCAAGATATAACCATCACGTCTATGTTCTGTGCCACGTCAAAAAAAAAAAAAAAAAAAAAAAAAAAAAAAAAAAACAGGCGTGACACATTCTAAGAAAAATAAACCAATAGAGGCTAATTCTGAGGTAGCCCAGATTTGAAGGTTAGGCTACAAGGACTTTAAAGCAGTTATTATAACTATGCTGAACAAGATAAAGGAAAGTAGTCTTGTAATTAGTGAAAACACAGAAAAATCTCAGCAGAGAAATAGTATTAAAACGAATCAAATGGAGCACAAAAAGCAAGAATCATAATATAAATTAAGAAAAATTTTATAAATTATATTTCGTAAAATTAAAAACTTCTACCCTCCAAAAGTCACTGTTAAGAAATGTCAACAGTTAAGAAAGTGAAAAGACAAGCCACAGACTGGAAAAAAATTACTTTCAAAATACCTATATGACTGAACATTGATATTCAGAATATTTAAAGAACTCTCATGACTTAATAAAACAAGCAACCCACTTTTTTCAAATGGGCAAAGAAAGATTTGACAGATACCCCACCAAAGAAGAGATACTAATGGCAAATATGCACATTATAAGATGCTTCGCATCACATAATTGCCAAATGACCCAATAATCCCATTCCTATGTATGAGAATCATTGAGGAAATTTTATTCATAATTGCTAAAAACTGGAAAGAACCCAACTGTATATCATTAGTGAATGCATGAACAAGTACATCCAAAACATGGGAAACTACTCAGCAGTTTACATGCAACAAAATGGATGACTCTCATAAGCATCATTTTAAGTGAAAGAAAACAGAAACAAAATACATGTTGTATGATTCCACTGATGTGGTATTCTGAAAAAGACAATGATAAAGGGACAAAATACAGGTAATGGTTGACGGAGGCTAAAGGGTAGGAGTGGAGGCCTACTGCAAAATGGCACAAGAGAACTTTGGGGGATGACGGAAGTATGCATGTCTTGATTGTGGTAGTGGTTACACAAATGTATATCTCTGCCAAAAGTCATGAAGTTACTATATTGAATAATGTCTTAATAAGCATAACTTAAAAAAAAGAACAAAATGGGAATTCTAGGATGGAAAATAAAATAGCTAAAACAAAAAATTAACTGGATGAACTTAATAGTAGATTATGAGCCTGGCACACTGCCTACTGTGCTAAGGAGACAGATGGATGGACCTAACAGAAGAATGAAGAGTCAGTCAGCTGGAACATAGACCAATAAAAGTTATCCAATCATAAGGACAGAGAGAAAACTTTTGGATAAAAAATGAGAGCTTTAGGAACCTGTGGGAAAACATCACATATAATTGGAATCCCAGGAAGAGAGAGAGAAAGAGGAAAAAATAATTTTAAGAAATAATGGCCGAAATTTTCTCAAATATGGGAAAAAACATAGCATTTGCCAGAAGAAAAGGTTTCTATTTCCAGAAGCTCAGAAACCCAAATTAGGATAAATACAAAGAATGTCTTTCATATCATAGTCAAATTGCTGAAATCCAAAGATAAAGGCAAAATCTTAAAAGTGGCCATGGGGGAAAAAAAAAAAAGACACATTACAAATAGGAGAACAAAAGTTTGCAAATACACTAACTTCTTATTAGAAACTATGGAGACGAGGAGACAGTGGTACAACATCAAACAAATACTGAAAGAAAAAACTATTAACACCAAATTCTATATCTAGTGAAAATATCCTTCCAGAATGAAGGCAAAATAAAGACATTTTCAAATAAAAGAAAACTAAGAATTAACTCCTAGCACACTAGTATTACAAGAAATGCTAAAGAAAGTTTTTCAGGCTGATGTGAGATGATTCCAGCTAGAAACTTTAATACTCATGAAGAAATGAAGAACTTTAAGAAATGGTAAATAACTGAGTAAATATGAAAGACTATTTTTCTATTGATTTCTTTAAAACACATGTAACTGCTTTAGGCGGACTCTCAACCACTGCGCCACCAGGGAAGCCCTAGGCTTTTTTATGGGGTTTATAATGTAAGTAGATGTAATACATATGACAACTACTGCATAAAGGAAGGCAGGAGCTCTAAACGAACCCACATGGTTGCAGAGTTTGCACATGTTGTCTTAATCTGTTTAGGCTGCTTTAACAAAAACAACATAGACTGGTTGGTTTATAAACAGCAGTAATTTATTTATTTTTATTTTATTTTTATTGTTTATTTTTTGACTGTATTGGGTCTTCATTGCTGCATGCGGGCTTTAGTTGCGGTGAGCAGGGGCTACTCTTCATTGTGATGCGCAGGCTTCTCATTGCGTTGGCTTCTCTTGTTGTGGAGCACAGGCTCTAGGTGTGCGGGCTTCAGTAGTTGCAGCACGTGGGCTCAGTAGTTGTGGCTTGCAGGCTGTAGAGTGCAGGCTAGAGCTAGAGCAGGCTAGCTAGCGCAGGCTCAGTAGTTGTGCCGCACAGGCTTAGTTGCTCCGTGGCTTGTGGGATCTTCCTGGACTAGGGCTCGAACCCGTGTCCCCTGCATTGGCAGGCAGTTTCTTAATCACTGCGCCACCAGAGAAACCCCAACAGCAGTAATTTATTGCTCACAGTTCTATAGGCTGAAAGTCCAAAATCAGGGTAACAGGTGGTAAGGTTCTGGTGAAGACCTTCTTCCAGGTTGCAGACTTCTGACTTCTCACTGTGTCCTCACATGGTGGAAGGGGTGAGGGATCTCTGTGCAGTCTCTTTTAAAACAACAGTAATCCCATTCATGAGGGCTTCAGCCTCATGACATAAGCACCTCCTAGAGGCCCCACCTCCTAATATTATCACATTGGGCATTGAGATTTCACCATATGAATTTTGGGGGAATGCAAATATTGAGACCACAGCACATGTTATATGAGGTAGAATATGAAAAGTTGACTGTATACTGTAATCCCTAGAGAAAACACTAAATTAATAATTCAAAGAGGCATAAATAAAAATGCAAAGAGGCAGAGAAAAAAATTAAGTAAAATTCTAAAAACATTTAAATAAACCAGAAGAAGGCAGAAAAAGGGAAAGGAGAGAATAAAAAACTGAGAATCCAAAGAACAAATAATAAATGATAGATCTAAATCCAGAAGGTTTAAACAGACACTTTACAAAAGAATACAAACTAATGGTAATGACCAAGAAGCACATAAAAAGGTGCTCAATGTCATTAGTCATCAGAGATAAGCAAATTAACAGCAAAATGAGATAGCACTATACACTCATTAGAATGTAAAAAGACTGATAATTAAAAATACTGATAATGCCAAATGTTGGTGAGGATGTGAAAAAATCAGAACCTTCATTGTTGGTCCATGTAAAAAGCTACAACCTCTTTGAAAAAAGATCAGAACCATTTCCTGTAAAATAAGTATGCACCTACCCTATGACATTAATGCTTACTCAAGAAAAATCAGTACATCTGACCACAAAAAGACTTGTATAAGAACTTTCATAGCAGCTTTACTCATAATACCCCAAAACTGGGAACAGCTCAGATATCCATCAGAGACTATATAAACAAACTGTGGTATATTCATACAAGGGAATATTATTCAGCAGGAAAAAAAGGAATGAATCACTGATTTCCACAACAATGTGGATGACTGACTCTCAAAAACATTATGCTGAGTGGAAAAAAGCCTCACACAAAAGAGTAAGGCTATTTATATAAGGTTCAAGAACAGTAAAATCTAATCTATTATGGAAAATAATCAGAACAGTGGTTTTCTCTTAGGTAATGGAGATAGGGAGTAAATGGGGAGGGTCATGATGGCAATGGCAATGTTCTGTATCTTGACAGCAGTTTGAGTTACAGATATATGCATTTGTCAAAACTCAATATATACTTAAGATTTGTGCATTTTATTGTTTGGAAATTTTATGACAAAAGAAAAAGTAAAATATTTTACTGTAGTTAATGATGTGCATATTGAAGTAAATATTTAAGGGAAATTGTACTGATATCTGTAATTTACTTTGAAATGTGTAAAAAAAAATAGATGAACTAATGGATACACAGAGGGATAGATATATGATAAAACCAGAAATAGAAAAACATTAATGGCATCATCTAGGTGGTCTGAAAATAGGTGTTCACTGTAAAATTATTTCGACTTTGCTGTATGAAAATTTCACAATAAAATGTTGGGGGAAAGATTCAGTAAAAATTTATTTAAAATAAGCGGATATCAAAGAAATGTGAATGCAGACTGGATATTTGATGGTATTAAGGAATTATGTTTATTTTTGTGTGTGTGATAATGGTATTGTGGTTATAGTCTTTAAAGGTATCTTTTAGAGATGCATTACAAAAAAAAAAATCACATTTTTGAGACCCTTGCATGTTTTTCTTTGTTTGTTCCCCAAATTTATACTTTTTTATTCATGTAAATTGACCTTATGGGCTTCCCAGTTCTCTGTTTTCCTATGATTGTGATATATTGACCCTGAATATGATACCTTTACTAAATTCTGGAGCAGAAATAGAACAAAAGAGTGACTGTTAGCAGGATTCACAATTTATGGGATATGAGTTCAAAGGCACTGGGACTCGAGAAGTTTTAGACCCACGATGACTGAGCTACTAAAATTCTAGCAAGCGTTAGGGATCAAGTAGTATGTAAGATGCTATAGACCAGAGCCACACACAGGAAAAGAAATTCCATACTTTGGACAACAAAGGTGAATCAGAGGAAACCTAAAATTCAGACAATTGTGTGATTCCAGAAGTTCTTAACCTTTGCCCTATAGCAAATAAGCTAATGGGTACCCCATGAAGTGGTCTGTGAGTTTTTGTGCAAGTTTTATAAAATGTTAGTGCTTAGAATAATGACACATAGAAAGCACTCAATCAATGCTAGATATTATTATTATTATGTATTTGACAAATATTTTAGGTACTTATTATACATCAGGCACTGTGCTAGGCACTGGGGATAAAATTAGGAAACAAATTGGTGCAGCCTTTGCCACCATAGAGCTCAGAGTTTAGTGAGCTCTATGTAGAAAATCCTCACTCCATCACAGTGCTTTCCTTTTTTTACAACTGGAGTTCACAAGGCCATATAGCATGCTAACCATCCATAACAGGTAATTTTACGTTAATATGTATAAAATAGAAAAATGTTTCCCTAATGCCTACTAACATGAAAGTTGTGATGCTTGGTAGAGTCGCAGATGTGAAAAAAAAAAAACAACTAATGCTTTATGTCTCATTATTTTTACCTTCTCTTTCACACACAGTTGAACTTATAGAGGCTATTAAAATATTAGGCTATTTTCTCCTTCATTAAGCATAATTTCCTTTAATTTTTTATTAACATTTTGCATGCTTCTCTTTTTGAAGATTAAATGGAGCTATTATGTATAGTATCATAGAGTTGAGATGTTTATCAATATTTTCAAATTATATTGTTTCATTTTCCTAATTAAAATCCTTTCTTTGTTTTCTTTTTTGCATGAATGTGACTGACCAAGGAATTGGTATATATTAAATCACTGCTCTTGAGAACACCAATGTGAGATTAAAAGCCAATATCTTATCATATAGTAGATACCTTTAGACAGCACTTGTATGTTGATTTTTTTAAAATTGTAAACATGGATTACTTATATAATTTAAAACTTGGGAAAATGAAGCAGTCCTAATTATGCCATTTTCTTTATCAAACTTTTGCCTTCCTGTTACCAGTAGCATATGTCCAAGCACTTTCCCATGAACATCCAAGGCCTTTTACCAACTCTCTCCCAAGCAGAAAGTACAAATACGTTTCCATGCTTTGAAAATAAGGAACATAAGTTAAAAGACCCATTTCCTGGAAACTCTTGGAATACTTTAAGGTAGAAACCACAATTCATATATTTATCTGAAGTTTTAATAATATCTAATTAGATATTAAATCATCTACCCATAAACTTTACAAGTATAGTGTAAATCTCAAAACAAAACAAAGCTTGAGTTTCTAGTCTATTCATCCATTACATTATCTTGTTAAAATTGTAGTGAATATATTTAGTATTTTACTATCTTAGGTTCCTAAAGAAAAACCAAATATGTGTTTGATTATCACAAGATTATCATAGGGAAAAGAAGTTTTAGTAAAACAGACTTTGTACTGTCTTAAGCAAGGTCTGGCTTGATTTCTTGAGGGTACTTTAGAATTCCTCAAGACAGAAAAAAGTTTTATTATTGTGGCACAATTACTTTTCTTGAACCAGGAGAAGGGGGTTTAAGTATAGGCTTTGTTTCCTAGGCCATAGAAATGAAGGACTGGGTTCTAGTTCACCATCTTTGGCTTATACCACATTACTGGGCTTTACCTCCACCTGCTTCACTTGGTGGTGCTTTTTTATATCTCCTCTCAAATGTGGACACATTCACCAGGAACCAGGGATCCCACAGTGGTCTCCCTTTTCTATGGGTCCTAAATAGTTTAAACTGAGTCTGAGTACACTGGGCTCCACTATATTTGTAAAGGATGTGAATCTGCTCCACAATCATGGATCCAAAAAAACATCATTTTCTTTATTGTTCTAAATTAGATATGCATGCCTAAGCTTTCTACTCAACAGGATTTGTGGGATATTTAATCCATCTTGTTTAGCTGATTATACAGGAGAATGCATATAAGGCAGACGGGCTGCACCCCTCTCTAGTATCATAAACAACCTGGGTCATTGTATACAATCCAGAAAATTTGGGGGAAAGGATTCTGGTCTTCAGTCCATTTTGATCAGCGCTGAGATGTTAATTATTGCTGCCTGCATAAATTATTTACAGGCAGCCACCTCTACTCTTGTCATACCATGCTTGAAGAAGAGTACCATCTGTTCCCCAAATGATGACACTTCGCTTCAGTCCCCAGGCATCCCCAAGCTGCCCCTACTCAGCAGCTGCCCCGTTTCTTACTTTTCCTGGGGAGCCGCGTGGGAGTGGGTCTGAGATCTTCATCACTCTCAGGACTGCCTCCACCATGTTTCAGGAAAAATGCCCCAAAAGTCAGACCAGAATCCATCTTCACCTCAGGGAACTGGTCTCTATCTTCTCCCTCTCCTTCTTTCCAATCTTCTGAAACACAAAATGGCCTTTTTCCTTGAGGGCAACGGTGGGAGTGCAGATGGGATCTTCAATGTTATGGAGCTTTTCACAGAAAGGAATGCTCACTCCTATATGTATTTTGTTTAATGCTAACTTACTGCACTAACTAAACATGAGTTATTATGAGACACTAAATCAAAACAAATTTAAACATTATTTATTTAATGAAACAAGTGTATAATAAAATTTCATATTAATTAAAAATCATATCTGATATATCAGGTCTTCTTAAATAATATATACACATTTATCAAACTAAAAAACACAGGTTATATTGATTAAAAAACTTATTACTACTTTTATACTTCAAGCGATTAAAAAGTATTAATACTATGGATTTAAATTTGTTTTTCATTATTTCTATACTATTCTCATTCTTATTTCTCATTACTCTTAGTGGTTACGTTCCTAGGGTTACAGAAATATTAGTTACCTGGAGGAGTATAGTGCCAAATTAAAAAGCAGGAAACATCAGTGCAGGGTAGCCAAGGTTACAGTTTCTGGATTGTTGGTATGTTGGGTCTGGCTGTATCTTTCAAATCTCAGCTGCTGATCTCCAGGCTGTACTTCCTTTTCATAATTGTTTTTGTAGCAAAGACCCTAATGTGAAATTTATGATAAGGTATTGTGGGCAAAGCAGAACCAGAATCAATAAGAACAGCAGGGGATAAACCATGGAATATTAAAGCTAGAGAACACCTTAAAGTCAGTCTCTGCTCATTTCATTTTTCAAATGAGGAAAAAGAAAAAGAAAAGACGCTGGTGGTAAGGAGACAATTAAGATGGCCTTTTTTTTCCCCCAGAAAATTGTTTATGTGATACTCTTCTTTTTTTTAAATAAATTTATTTATTTATTTGTTTGTTTTTGGCTGCGTTGGGTCTTCGTTGCTGCGCATTGGGTCTTCGTTGCTGCATGCAGGCTTTCTCTAGCTGCGGTGAGAGGGGGCTACTCTTCGTTGCAGTGTATGGCCTTCTCATCGTGGTGGCTTCTCTTGTTGTGGAGCATGGGCTCTAGGCGTGCGGGCTTCAGTAGTTGTGGCATGGGGGCTCAGTAGTTGTGGCTTGCAGGCTCAGTTGCTCCACGGCATCTGGGATCTTCCCAGACCAGGGTGCAAACCCATGTCCCCTGCATTAGCAGGAGGATTCCTAAGCACTGCGCCACCAGGGAAGTCCAAGATGACCTTTTTAATAGCCCAGGAATTGTGATTCTATGGTCTTGAACAAGGATGGCAGCAGTAAAAAAGAAGGCAGATGTCAGAGGCAGGGTAAACAAAACTGAAGACTTGCTGCTGACTAAGTTGAAATGCAAGTTTCTGTAATTGGTAACATGCTATGGGGAGTTGATTTGATAACAAAAGTGTAGTATATTTACAGCAGAGCTTGCCTTGTTTCTCAAAGCAGTAAAATTAGTAGAGCCAGCCAGTGAATGAGTGATTGCCATTGAACAGTGTTATATCCCCAAAAGGATTGGTTATCAAATTGGTTTTTCTTCATACTATGCAGTAATTTTAGGTGTTCTAAAACAATGTTACCTAAGGTATGATCTGTAGATCAGAACCAGTCTATAAACAGTTATCAATTCACAGTGAGATAAATACAGAAATTGTGAGTAAGCATTTAGAAACTTTAATACCAATTTAACATTGCTGTGACATTCAACTGCATGATCAGAGTAACTTAACAAAATATTGATCTGAAAGGATTGGAAAAATCCCTGGTCCTTCACAGTTTGAGAAACTCTGTTTTCAAAGACAAGGGAAGACTGATGGCACAGTAGTTAAGAATCCTCCTGCCAATGCAGGGGACACGGGTTCGATCCCTGGTCCGGGAAGATCCCACATGCCACAGAGCAACTAAGCCCATGCGCCACAACTACTGAAGCCCGCACGCCTAGAGCCCGTGCTCTGCAACAAGAGAAGCCACCGCAATGAGAAGCCCGCACACCTCAACAATGAGTAGCCCCTGCTTGCCGCAACTAGAGAAAGCCCGCGCGCAGCAACGAAGACCCAGTGCAGCCAAAAATAAATTAATTAATTAATAATTTTTTTAAAAGACAAGGGAAGATACTCACAATATATGAAATTACAAAAGCAGGTGACAAAAACTTAATATTGTATGAAACTATTTTTATAAATATATACACTTATCTATAGTAAAAATAGAAATATATTAGCCAAAAAAGAGATTAAATAAAATAATGTATATAAAATACTTAGAACACTGCCTGGTACAGAGAAAGAAATACTCCATAGGTGTTCCTCATTATGGTGATGACAATGCTGGGACCGATCTGCGGTTGCCAGTCCTATTCTGGCTGTTCTATAACCATCAAGGATTTTAATTCTATTGCATAGCTGCTTCTACTGCCACCATTGTGCTTGCTCGTTCCTCACTATTGGTACAGACCCCACCCCAGGGTGTCTGCCTTATCACTGTGCCATTCCAAACACACATTCATCATTAATCATGGATTGTTCCCTCGGCAGCAAAGCCTCATGGCTCTTTCTCTTTCTGAGTCAGTTTCAACAGGAGTTAACAGGATGTTAAGCCTACCAAGAAACGTAACAATACTTTAGGCTGCTTAAAAATCAAAATGCATAGAGTTGCTTGTGAAAGTCAGCTTACATCTTCCTTGTGGTTCTTATCTAGACTTACAAAAGAATACATTTATTTAGAAGAGTATAGCTGAAAGAAACACAAGAGATCACCTAATGAAGGTTAAAGAGTATAGCTTTGGTAACAATGTGTCAAAGTCCATAGTCCAGCTCTGCCATTGCCTAACTGTGTGACTTTGGGCAAGTTACTTAACCTCGCATAGCTCCTCTCTTAGCCTGAGAGAGTAATATTACTTATCACTCCTTCAGCAGTGACTAGCAAAGTATGTGCTCAATAAATAATAGCTGTTGTTATTAACACAACCCTACCACTTACAGAGGAGGAAACTAGGTCAAAGAGGCCCAAGATCACATGATTGGTGCATTATTGAACTAGGACTAGATGCCAATGCTTTTTCTCATACCCCTCACTGCCTTTCACAACTCTGTTCTGAAATTCTATAAATTCTCAGAGATGCCTCAGCATTGTGTTTATTTGTGTCTTGGAAAACATGGGCAAAAATATAGATATCAGGTTCAGCATATGTTTTTATTTTGTGCATTCATTAATTCTGGAAATGCGGTGGTATAGACCTATAGATGGATGTATACAGAGGAGGAAAGGAGAGGAGGAGAAAGAACAAATGCAACTAAGTTGTAATTCCTCTGTATCCTACGGATGTGCCACCACTGGCTAGCCTCTACATTCAGGAATTCTCATATATTAATGATCTGGGTTTATAAAATATTAAAAATCATCATAATTGTGAATTTATTCTGTAAACGATTGTATCTGGGCTTTCTGTTATAAACAACAGAACCAACTCAGTCTAGCTAGTTTTAACAGAAAAGGACCAATCATTCTCAGAGGCTAAAGCAGTGCCCAAAGCCATGAGACTGTCCACTGTGTCTCTGGGAACAATGAGGACAGACAGTACCACCAACATTCACCTCTGACACCGCTGAGAGCTCTGTGCCTCTCAGCCAGACTCTTCATGATGCTCTTTTGAGTCAAAGGCATTCCATGAGTGCTGATAATGGCAGAACCTAGGGCACATACTGGGTGTCTGAGATGTGAAAGAGACTGGAGAGGTGACGTTTATAGCTTCTAGCTTGCAGACCTGGGATTTACAATGTGGGAAATTACCAACATTTAGAGTGTTCAAAAGATTCTGAGAGGCCACAGATTTACAAAATGCCCACTATGATCCTCATGCAAGTTTTTTTGGAATAGTGTCCCATTCACATGCCCCCAAACATATTTACTGTAAGATGTATGAAGAGTCAGATGATTCACCTTTTAACATGGAATAAACTGAATATTTCTGAGGAGTTAAATAGTTAAAATTTTTTCTTTTTGTTCTCTTTCCCTCCAACACTCCCTCTTTATCCCCTACTTTCCTTCCTATTCTCCCTCCTTTTTCTCTTGTCTTTTTTCTGTATCTGTGATTTCTCTAAATACTTATCAATAAGCTGTATAAGTGACAATTGTCATTAAATTTTAAGAAAATATTGAGTGAATTTAGCAAGTTTTTTCATACTGTTAATGTTTTAAGTATTCAAATCTACATTTCACTAAGATCTCTCTCCTGAGATCCACACCTATACATTGAACTGCCTCCCAGAATCTCCCTTTGGAAGTCTCACAATTACTGAATCTTCAGTTAAGCCCCAAACTGAACTCAATATTATCTTACACAGACCTTCTTCTGCTGTATTTTCTAAGTGAATTGTGCCACCTACCCAATTGTCCATGACTTTAGAAACTTTGGAATCATCTTCCACTCCTCCCTTTTTCCAAGCTGTAATAGCCCAGCAATCCTGTGTACTATGCTCCTCTAAAATCCATCCAGTTATTTCCACCCCTTCTGCTGCTGTCTTATTCAGGGTCTCAGCTCTTTTCACACAGACCTTGAAGTGATGCTTCCAGGCTAACATCCTGACTTTCATCTTGCCCTACCCACTACAGCAAGCATATGTTATCAGAATTATCTTTTTAAAAATGTTGATCTGATTATGTTATTTACCTTCCATTAGACTATCTCAAACAACTTCCTTAGCCTTCAGGTCAGTACAAAGCTTAAGCTACACCTTGACAATCAAAGTCCTTCATGATGTATTTACTGTCCCCTTCTCTTGCCAAGGGGTAGGGCTTAACCTGAGTTGTATATTGGAGTCCAAGGGTCCAACTGGGGCAGGGCACTCTACCTACCTAAGGATGGCATATATGCACACTTTGGACCAAGGACAGCTTTGCAGCATTCCAGGTTACCTTCCTCAAGTTTTTGAAGGGTTGCATTTAGCAAGTGAGTGATATATATTTGTTTAGTATCTGAGACCATACAAGATTGAACATTTGTACTTACTAGATTAAGCTTAATCAGCAGGGATTTTGGTTAGTCTTAAGAGAGATAAGTGTTTTCCTGTTAGTTTGATTAATCCTGAAAGCAAGTTGTCAAATCTCTAGAAGTGTTCAAAAACATAATCTTTTTTTGTTTTTGCGGTACGCAGGCCTCTCACTGCTGTGGCCTCTCGCGTTGCGGAGCACAGGTTCCAGACACGCAGGCTCAGCGGCCATGGCTTACGGGCCCAGCCGCTCCACGGCATGTGGGATCTTCCCGGACCGGGACACGAACCCGTGTTCCCTGCATCGGCATCGGCAGGCGGACTCTCAACCACTGCGCCACCAGGGAAGCCCCCCAAAAACATAATCTTATTTTAAGTAATTAGACATTAATCTAATACCAGGAGACATGCAGTTGTAGGAAAGAATTTTTTTTAAAACAAAACATTTTATTAACAAAGTAATGGATTTAATATACACAAAAATATTATATCTTATCACAAGAAACCATGGTCCACTCTACATACTAAGGGGATAAGACACAAGCTTAAAGTTTTATGGGGAACGTCATCCCCCCAGTCCTGCTGGAGTAGCTCTGTATTCATCCATTTGACCTCATTTGGAAATAATTCAAGGTTCATCTTTGAGGTTGTTTGTTGGTGTCAGTTCAGGGCCAAATGGCCCTCTGCAACAACCCCTCCCTCCAGTTTCTGGTTATGACTTTTATTTTAAAAGAATACTCTTTGTTCAAATAATCAGTACAAATTAACAATGCTAAAATAAATAGCTACACAGTTTCAGGCAATGCTTTCCAGAAGAGTCTCTAAATGTTCACTGATTCATCAAGGGTAGGTTCCCACATCCTCTTTTGAGGGGCTTTAACTTGCTGCAGAAGACCTTGGCAAAGTGATATGTGATGGTTCCCTGCTCTGCCCCTGAGTGTTGGGCTGCAAAAAAGGGCCAGGATCAGGCAAGAGAAACATGGATTTTAGAGCTGAGCCCCAGCAGAAACTTATTTAGAGTTTGTGTCAGTACTCAATATGGGTGTCTACAGGGCATTCACTGTTCCCTAGGGAAGGGTTATATCACCTCAGCACTGAGACATGAATGGAGTTTCAGTCAGGCCAGTGGTCACTGTCACAAAACGACTTTGCCCACTGTGCCAATCATACTGTCATTCTTGTTGACCTAAAACAAATAGACTGCCAGTTATTTCACCAGCAGAAAGGAAGTGAGTTTATTCAGGATCAGCAGAGAATTGCAGTTTGGGTTCTACAACCATGATGAGCCACGGGCAAGTCCTTGCATGGCAAGGGAAGGAGAACGCTTTGACAAAGGGGTAAAGAAAGTTGGGAGGGCTATAGTAAACAAAGAGTCCATGGCTTTTCATTGGTTGAGTCCTTCCAGGAAACCAGTCTTTTTTCTTCCTGTTGGGCTCTGCTATCATTCAGGGTGTGAGAGCTCTCCCTTCTGGCTTCCCAACTCAATTTTTTTGAGGTTTCTGTTCATTAATATTTTAGTTGTAATAATTGTTATCATTGGATCAATACCTTCAAATGTATATCACTCTTTACAATTTACATTATACTCTCACTTGCATACTCTCAGATTGTTCTCCCAGCCATCCTATGATGTGGGTGTTATTATACCCCCATGTGTCAAATGAGGAGACTGAGATTTAGAGAGATTATCTCACAGCTAAGTCATTGGCATAGCTGGGATTTGAATTGAGAGTCCACGTTCTTTTTTTTTTTTTTTGGCCGTGTCACACAGCTTGTGGGATCTTAGTTCCCTGACCAGGGATTGAACCCGCGCCTTCGGCAGTGAAAGCAGGGAGTCCTAACAACGTGCGAGAGTTCATGTTCTTAACTGCTCCACTGCAACCATCTCAGCCAGAGCCTCTCCATCCCCAAAGCTGGTGCCAACCAGACTCTATTTGTTGAAATAGTCTGCTTTAGTGACTCAGCAGTCAGTGCAGTGGAGTGAAACGAGAATGGCTGTGCAGTCAGACCCAGGTTCAAATCCCAGCCATCTATCTGAGTAACCTTGGGCAAATGACCATGTCATTCTCAGCCCCAGCTTCCCGTTGCGAAATGAGGCTATTGAAAGTATGCCTCAGGGAATTGTCATGGGTGATGATGGATGTGGGTGGGCAGGGCAGGAAGGGCAGAATTTGCTACTTCTTTTACCTTTATTGTAGCTGTGGCTATGTTGTATGTTGAATGTCACACATATGATCTGGTCCCTAACTTCAAAGAGGGGAGGGCCTTATGTAAAGTGGGAAATGAGTTAGAAAATTCAGAATAGGAATTAATTCTGCCAAAGGAGGCTTCGCCCAGAAGAGAGTATGCAAATAAGGCTTTGAGAGAGATGAGGACACTGGCTGGCTACACTCACATCTGCACAGGATATGTGGTTGACAAGGAATCTCATACCTGTTATCCAGTTGATCTCCACAGTAATGCTGGCCTGAGAAGGGTCTTTAGCAGATTACACCTTTGCAATTGGGGAAACTGAAGCAGACTATATTCATCAAGGTCACAAGTCAGCAGGGAGCTTCCTGCCTGTCTTCTGACTCTAGACCAGTGCCCAATGCCTCTGTTCCTCTCATAAAGTGACCCCAGGGTACCCGACTATCCCTGAACGGCTTGACAGAGCTTGTGTGCCTTTCTTTGGTCTCTGGCTGTAGAGACCAGGGTTATTCACATCTCCCTGGATTCCCACAGGGGACAGGCCCCACTTACTTCAGAAGGGGAAGGTGCCCAATTTGTGCAGATTCTCCTTCAGTTTCCCATAGTCCACTTCTTCAGTGTCAGTGGAGGGGGTGGTCATGGAAGTAGATGTTTGTGATGCCCACCTTCCTCCCCTCCCTGATGCCCAGCCGCCCAGGTTCCTAGACAAGTTCAGGGGCCCAGCATCTCTGCAGGAAGGAGAGGCCCATTTGGTCTCTGCCCCAAGGGAGGCTGAGTTTGGGCTCCTTCCTACCCCTATTAATGATAAATGTGTCTAATTAAAAATTTGCTACCCCCTGACTTGTCAGCCCTGGGGCAGGCCTGGGCTGGGTGGACTTAGAAAGTCCACATGGACTTAGAAAGAAGAGTGGAAAGGATAACATTTTAAAACAACAAAAGTAAAAGAGTTAGCATAAAAGATAACTTTTAAAAACTAGGGAGATACAGTTATTAAGTAGATGATCAAAGAATTTATAAAATTAATGAGACCTTCATTTAATAGAAATAGACCATTATATACAATAAAAAACTCATTATATATATGTTTTTCAGGCTAGCCTAGGAAGTAAGTTTCTTCTTACTTCCTTACTAGGACTAGAAAGAACACAACTTCCTTTGTTGGATGCTGAGATCTCTACCACTGATTATAGAATTGATCTTGTAATTCAATTCATTAAAGCTCTATTTATAAAGTAATTAGTAATGAGTTAGTCATAAGTATTGCAAAAACTGAATGATTCATTTTACCTAAGGAAAGGAAAAATAAGTTTAGGCCAGTGAGTCTAGAAGAGCTTAATTATGCTCCATGTTTTTTCCCAATGATAGAATTTCTTGCCAAATATACATTTCTGTGGATTATGATCACCTATTGAACTAATACTGTATATTAATGATTCCTTATTTTTTCCCACATAAATTACTTTTTTTGTGTGATAGATTTTGTATTTTTCTTATAAAAGTACATTTTTAGAGCCTTTTGGAATATGATTAGCCTGTATTTGCATTCTCATATGACTGGTAGCTCTGGAGCTAGAAGAAATCTTAGAGATACTAGGTCCAAACTATTATTTTACAGATGAAGAAACTGAGAGTCAAGAATGATGAGTAATTTTCCCTAGGTCATATAGGTAGCCTGTGATAGAGCCAAGTCAATAACTCCCAGCCAGCTTCCTTTCTATTAGGATAGGCTGTTTGAGGCAAATAAATTATAAAGAATTGTTTTATAAATAGAATTTTAAAACTGGATAAACAGATGTAAATAATGTAACTTTCAATGAAAGTCCAGGTTTATCTGGTATAAGATGGTTCCAGTACCAATTTTCTTTGGCATCTTTGTGACTTTTTGTTTCTAAGTTATTTTAAAAACATTATAGAGTAATGAATGAAGAAAATAGAAAATTTCAAAGTAGTAAAAAGAAAATAAACGTATTCAAAGTTCTGTTATACAAACACAAATGCATTTGAGGTTTGGGTGTATTTCCCTCCATTTGTTGTATTTGTGGTGGTGTTTTTTTTTTTGCGGTACACGGGCCTCTCACTGTCGTGGCCTCTCCTGTTGCAGAGCACAGGCTCCGGATGCGCAGGCTCAGCAGCCATGGCTCACGGGCCCAGCCGCTCCGCGGCATGTGGGATCTTCCCAGACCGGGGCACAAACCCGTGTCCCCTGCATCGGCAGGGGGACTCTCAACCACTGTGCCACCAGGGAAGCCCTGTGTTGTTTTAAACATAATTGTTGCCATAATATATATTCATTCACTTATAACTAAGCAGTTGTTTGTGGTGGTGGTATCCTGTTTTTTAAATTATTTTAAGGAGGTGTTCTATTTACATTTAGATATTTATTTTACTATGTAGAAGAAACATTTTAATATGTAGAAGAAACTTATATGTATTTATTTTAAAATAAATATTTTTCTATAAGAAAACACTTACATAGTTTCCAAGGTGTTTTTTAAGAAAATGTAGATAACTAATCTGTACTAAAGAATGTTTTCTACATAAAGATTCATAGCATCATTTATAAAAGGAAACTGGGTACTGTCTATTTACCTACCTTCCCCAACATCTGTGTAATCTATTCTAACTTTATAATTTTTTGGAGGAAAAACAGGACCCTGGAAATTATTTTACATTCCTTGACTCTTGGAAGGTTAAACATTTTCCTATGTGTCTCTTTACTACCTGTGTTTTCTGCTACATGAATATAAACATTGTTAAAATGTACTTATTTTATCAATGGAGTTTTATATTGATAAAAATTTTTAAATAACAGAAATTTTTAATGTTTAAGCAAATGCATCAAAAGTCTACCATATTTTTTACTATGTGTAGCAAATTATCATAGCTGAGTTATAAACCTGAGGGAAAAAAAATCCTAAAACAGAGTTGACATGATACAATGCTGCAATAGTTGAATCACTTTTCAGGAGTCTTGAAATTACAACTTGCTGAATTAATTGTAAAACTCCCCCTTTAATGACACACATGCACAAGCAAAAAATAAAATCCTGCACATTTTAACAATTTTTTCCCTTACCTTTTAATTCTTTGTTTCAAGAGTTTGTTTGTTTGTTTGTTTGTAAGGGTGGGGGCACTGATATTAATATGATGGTTCCATAGATATCCCTCATTTTTGTCTTCTCTCCCACCCCAGCAACAAAAAAGTCAGCATCCATCCACGGGCAGAAGTGCCTTTGAGGGGGCTGTGGGTCCCCACATCATATGTCAAGGGACCCAGGGGGAGTCTTGCCTACCCCTGTGTCAGGTAATAGGCAGATAAACCTTGACGCCAACTGTGAACCTTGCAGTGACCCATAAACCATTTCCAGCTTTTCTCGGTCAAGATCTGGGAGTCCCTAGAGAACACTGACTTGGACAATCACTCACAAACCAAAGAGCCTTTGTGGAAGTCCATGTTTGCAGAGAAGTTCCCACACTCCACTGGAGAAAAAAAAAGTTGAGACACATTGAACTGAGCATTTAGTAAAGACTAGAGTAAATGAGAAGACAGCAACACAAAAACTCCAAGGAACATGAAAAATCAAGGACACATGATACCACCAAAAAAATCATAATAATCTTCTGGTGACTGAACAGAAAGACATGGAGATCTCTGACTTACTGAACAAACACTGCAAAACAACTATTTTAAGGAAACTCAGTGAGCTACAAGAAAACACAGAAAGACAATTCAGCAAAATCAGGAAAACGATACATGAACAAAATGAAATTAACAAAAAGATAGAAATCATCAGAAAGAGCCAAACAAATTCTGGAGCTGAAGAATACAATGAATGAAATTAAAAATGCAATAGAGAACATAAGAGCAGACTTGATCAAACAGAAGAAAGAATCAGTGATTTTGAAGACAGGAGCTTTGAAATTTTCCAGTCAGAAGAGAATAGATAAAAAAGAATGGAAAAGAGGAAAGAAAGCCTATGCGAGTTATGGGATACCATCAAAAGGATCAGTTTGTGATCATTGCTGTTACAGAAGGAGAAGAGAGGGAGAAGGGGGTAGAAAACTTAGAGAAATAATGCTGAGAAGTTCCCAAATTTGGGGAGAGATTTGGATATCCAAGTTCATGAAGCTCATAGGTGACTAAACAAAATCAAAGAAACCCTTCCAAGACACATTAGAATAAAATGTCAAAAATCAAAGACAAAAAAAATCTTAAAAGCAGAGAGGAAAAAGGGAAACCCTCAAAAGGCTATTAGTAGACTTTTCAGCAGGAGCCTTACCAGCCAGAAGAGAGTAAAATGATATATTAAAAATGCAGAAAGGGCTTCCCTGGTGGCGCAGTGGTTGAGAGTCCGCCTGCCGATGAGGCGGACACGGGTTCGTGCCCCGGTCCGGCAGGATCCCGCACGCCGCGGAGCGGCTGGGCCCGTGAGCCATGGCCGCTGAGCCTGCGCGTCCAGAGCCTGTGCTCCGCAACGGGAGAGGCCACAGCGGTGAGAGGCCCGCGTACCGCAAAAAAAAAAAAAAAGTGAAGAAAGAAAACTGCCAACCAAGAGAACTTTACCTGGCAAAACTGTCCTTCAGAAATGAAGGAGAGATGAATATTTTCCTAGACAAACAAAAGCTGAGGGAATTCATCACTACTAGACCTTTCTTACAAGAAACGCTGAAAGAAGGTCTTCATGCTGAAATGAAAGGATGATAATTAGTAACATGAAAACATATGAAGATATACAACACACTGCTAAAGGTAAGTATGTAGTCAAATTCAGAAAACTCTGGTACTGTAATATGGTGGAGTGTTAAACACTTAACTCCAGTATAGAGGTTAGAAGAGAAGAGTATTAAAAGTAATTATAGCTACAATAATTTGTTAATAAATACACAATATTAAAAAAAGGTAAATTGTAACAGCAAAAACATAAGAGGGGGGCTTCCCTTGTGGCGCAGTGGTTGAGAGTCTGCCTGCTGATGCAGGGGACACGGGTTCGTGCCCTGGTCCGGGAAGATCCCACGTGCCGCGGAGCGGCTGGGCCCGTGAGCCATAGCCGCTGAGCCTGCGCGTCCGGAGCCTGTGCTCCGCAACGGGAGAGGCCACAACAGTGAGAGGCCCGCGTACAGCAAAAAAAACCCAAACAACCAAACATAAGAGGGGAGGAGTAAAGGGTAGAGTTTTTGTATGCAATCAAAGTTAAGTTGTTACCTGCATAAAATAGACTGTTATGTTTATATTTTATGTAAGCCTAATGGTAACCATGCAGCAAAAACCTAAAGTGGATTCACAAAAGATAAGGAGAAGAGAATAAAAGCATACCAATACAGAAAGTCATTAATTCACAAAGGAGGGCAGCAAGAGCGGAAGAAAGGAACAAGGCAACTGGAAAACATCCAGGAAACAATTGATAAGATGGCATATGTAAGTTCTTACCTATTAATGATCTCTTTTTCACAGTCAGGCTTTCAGATCTAAATATTAGACTTTACCAGCTATAACATTTATTGAACTTCAACTATGTGCCTAGAACTGAGAAGAGACCTGGATATAGGGCTCAGAGCAGGCACCGGAGTAGGTGATAACTTTAATTTTGCATTCAAATTTTTAAAAAGAATAACTTTCTGGGAATATGCTACAGAACTAACAAAAGTAAATGCCCAAAAGATCTAATCAATAGTTTATTTTTCCAAGATGAGTATTTAAAAACCATGAGGCAGTAGAGAAACTTAACTGTATACACAACTCACTTGATTTACTTTTAACATATCTAGTTGCTAAAATTAAAATGTCATTTTGACTACTTCACCAGACATTTTTAATAGCTAGTTATTACAAAGCATATTTTTATCAATATAAATCATTTATTCCTGAGAAGTATACACTGATTATGCTATCATTGATTTACATAAATGCAATTAAATCACTGAAATGAATTATGATTGTAAATCACTAACTCGGGTCCCACCAGTAGTTCAGTTAAAAACAGACTTGTTTATATGATTCATAAAATCAACAGAAGTTGCTCCTTGAAAGTGTCATGCTCTTGCACCCAAACCTTTGATTACACAGTATGCTTGCATATGCCTTTCTGCCCTTGTCTGTGTACTTCTAGTCAGATATTCTTTCTACACCTCTCCTATAGCACTTAGCAAGTTTTCTTCTGTTTATTTATTTTCTTTCCTACTAGACTGAGAACTCCTTCCCTACATGGATATTATCCCATTCCCAAGAATGAAACAGTGTTCAATACTTAGTAGGTCACCAGTAAATGTCTACAGATTTTGAAAATAAATGACATCTATGTCCAAAGATAATAAGGGAATTGTAACATATTGTGATATTATATAAGTTTAAATATTATCAATTCCTTTCTACATAGTTTCATGCATACACCATGAAAAGATGTCTGGTTCTTGAATGTACACATAAAATGCAAGGAACTACTTTATATCAAGAACTATGAAATCATTTCCTCAGGGTTTAAAGGAATATAAGCCTTAAATGTGTTACCCACAGTCGTTTGCGTCAATCTGAAAATCTGAAAAAAAAATGGAAAATGGAGAAAAGATACTTAACCAGAACCCTACTAAAAGGCTAGCTTTTAAGCAGGCAAATATTCAATAATCTTTCCAAAACAAGATTCTGAAATAAGAAAATCATGTTAGTATTTCAGAAATATTGAAAATTACTTAAAATAGGTTTCTTCAGGATACATATATCCAATAACATAACTTTCTGTCTAACTCAACCCCTTTACCCAGAGGCAGGTCCTTTAAGTTGGCTTTGTGAGAAAGGTAAGAGTCTTAACTGCTAACTGATCAGGTAGCAGTTATAGAAGGTGCTTCTATGACAAGCTTCAAGGTCCAAATGTATTACATGCTTAACATTGTAAGATATTGTCACTCCGAGGAAGTGACATTTAAACAGATACCTAAATAATAAGAATGGGCCAACTAGGATGAAAAGTAGAGGGCAGAGAGTGCCAGGTAGAGGAAATGGCACAGAATGACACAAATAAAGACCCAGAGGCAGAAGAGCCTTCATAGAAGTGACTTACTGAAAAGAAGCCAGTGTGGCTGCAGCATAGAGGACAGGTGAGGAGGGCACTAGGTGAGTTACAGAGTAGGCAGAAGTGGACCAGCCAAGGTTGGTAGGCTTGGGAAGAACTTTGGAATTTATTTGAAGATTATACTCAAATTCACAGGTGACTGACTGGAACCCTGATTTCCAACTCATCACTTTCCATCAGATGCACCCCAGGATCAACAACCATGCCCAGTCATCTACCTGGGTCACACCTTTTCCGGTGGATAGATCCACCAAGGACACCTTAATAACAATCAGTTCCTTGGAGAGCACAGAAGATTTTAGATAATGGAATGTGCCTGACTTTAAATGAGAAATACCTTTGGTTAAAGATCCCACCTTGTATCTTATTGCTGAGTACCTTTCTCCTTTGGGAGTACCTGAGCTAATGCTGACCAGATGCTGGTTTAAAAGAATGGTGTCATGTTTTCTACTGACCTTATTTACCTTCTGATTTTTAAATTTCTATCTTATTTTATTTTATTTTTTTAAAAATTTAAAAAAAAAATTTTTTTTTTTTTTGTGGTATGCGGCCTCTCACTGTTGTGGCCTCTCCCGTTGCGGAGCACAGGCTCCGGACGCGCAGGCTCAGTGGCCATGGCTCACGGGCCCAGCTACTCCGCCGCATGCAGGATCCTCCTGGACCGGGGCATGAACCCGCATCCCCTGCATCAGCAGGCGGACTCTCAACCACTGCGCCACCAGGGAAGCCCTCTATCTTATTTTAGAAGATGTGTGTGTGTGTGTGTGTGTGTGTGTGTGTATGTGCGTGTGAACGCGCATGCATGCTGTAGATTCTTTGAGAAGTGCCATGGCCGTGTTTCTACAAACAGCCATCACCACTGGCCATAATCCTCCCCACATATACCCTTCTTGTATCAGCCTGAAATCTGAACAGGACAGTTTTTTTGTCTTTGTCAATCCAAAGACAAAAGACTGAGCTTCAGAAGATGAGCAAAGGGAACATCACCTGTATAGGAACTGCCCAAACTATCTCAGGAGGCCTGGGAACCACGTGCACAGCCACTGTGGGGGAAGGGGCAGGATGCCCAGCTAATGTGCTTCCATTACTCATCTGACTCTTGGGTACCATACTGGATTGAATAGTGCCACACACCCTTCCCAAATTCTCTTCCTTCCCAGTACCTCAGCATATGACCTCATTTAGAAATAAGGTTGTTGCAGATGTAATTAGTTAAGATGAGGTCACACTGAGATAGAAAGGACCCTTAATCCAATATGACTGATGTCCTTATAAGAAGATGAGACACAAAGACCTGTACACAGGGGGATAGTCATGTGAAGACAAGAGGCAGAGATTGGATGCATCTACAATCCAAGGAACGTTGAGGATTGCCAGCAACCACAGAAGGTAGCATGAGCGAGGCAAAGAAGTATTGTCTCCTAGAGCCTTCAGAGAGACCATGGATGTCTGACACCTTGATTTTAGGCTTCTAGACTCCATAACTCTGTGACTATAACTTTCTGTTGTTTTAAGCCACTCAGTTTGTGCTACTTTATTACAACAGCAATAGGAAGCTAATACATTACTGAGGGCAAGATCCAGGAAACTGGGAGATTGGACGTCACTGTGGTTGCTGAGTTGTGTGTTTATGATGGGAAGAGGAGGCAATATGATGCTCCCAATCAAGGAGCATCACGGCTGTTTTTGTGAAGTTGCCATAGGCTGGTCCATGCTGGGTTTGTGTGTGTGTGTGAAGTCATAGATCTTTGGATGATACCATAATAGGATGGTTGCAAGAAAAAAAAACCTTCCTTTTGTTCTTTGAACACAAGCCAAGGTTTTCTGTCTTAAGAGAGTATAATGTCACAATTGGCAAGATCAAGGATGAGCTTCAAACCATAATCAGTAGAGGGCTTATGAAAATTAGGCACATACATTATAAATATAGTAATTCACAAACTAATTTTCTTCAACATATCATGTAGTGGCTTTGACCTTAATCAAATATTTAACACTGAATCTAGATCATATTGATAAGGATGTTGCTGAATATAATTCTTAGTACGTCACAGTGCTGAACTCATCATCTTACCCTCAAACCTGCTTTGCATTCAATATTTCTTATGTCAGTTGATGACATTACTCAAACCAGAAACTTTGAAGTCATTATTGACTCCATCCTCTCTCTCCCCTTTCAAGAATCCAGTTAGGAAACTCCATAAATTTAACTTCTGAATGAGTTTCTCTCACTTTCACTATCCATCATTACTCAGTTGTCTAGATCAGACAGTCCCCTTTCTGACCACTTCTTCTTGGCCTCTGTTGTCAACTTGTCCTCTTCCTTCTCCTAATCAGTAAATGTCAAGGCCCTCAGGCCTGGCTTTCTTCCTTGCACTTCCCAAGCTCTTAGCTTCTCTCTCTTCCACTGTCAGGGCTTCAGTTATAGGATGAAGACTCCCACACTTACATCTCTAGCTTGGACCTCTCCCATGAGCTCCTGACTTGTTTGTCTAGGAGTCTACTCAATATCTCTTCTTGGATGTTCCATAGAAACCTTAAACCCAAATACTCCCCAGTGAATTTGTCATTTTCCCTCAAATCTTTTACTCTTCCACCATTCTTTATCCAGTTGCTTCAACAAGAAATCTGGGAAATCACCTTTTCCCTCCCTCTCCAAGTCCTTCTGATTCTACCTCTTAGATCTCTTCGGACTCTTCAACCCCATTACCAACACTTCATGTAAGTCTGAACTACAATAGCATCATCTTTCTCGGACACCTTGGAAGCAACACACTGCCAGCAGCTTCCCCTGCTCTCCTCCAGACTGCATACCCTCTCCATTGTCACTAGATCTAACATAAATCATCCAGTGCCTCCCCACTGCCTAGAGGATAATGTTCAGACTCCTTGGCACAACCCACCAGGCCCTGCATCTCATGACCTCTGCCTAACTCTTCAGGTTAATCTCTCCACCTTCCTGCATTTGATACCCAAGAAGTGCCTGAACTGCTTGCAGCTCATACCACATTTCAGGACTTTTGTGTGTGCTCTCCTCTCTGCTTGGGATGATCTTACCTAATATCCACCTGCACACTCCTGTCCAACCTGCCCAATCTGCTCAGTCATCACCTTTCTTGTAGGTCTTCTTACTCCTCACTCTTCTAGAACAGATCTACTCATGATTTCCTCCTCTCTATAGCTCTGGAATTTGTATATTTCAAATAATAAAAAGTTTATCTGACTTTCTGTCTGACTAGAGTGGACATTGTTTTGTGGGAAAGGGACCATTTTTATCACGACAGCACCTACCACAGTGCTTTGTAGACAGCAGGACTCAGTAAGTGTTTGCTGAACTAAAGTTCTGCTTGTCCTTAGATGAAGAAGCCCACTTCACATGGCGTAGTATATGGCATTTTGGGTAAATTATTTCAAGTAATAAAAGTAAAAATTCTGTTAAGCAATGATATTATTATGTCATATTATTAAGAGATCTTAATAAAAATGAATTTAAGATATTCTATATAAATAGAAACGTTAATTGCCTAAACATCAAATCACACATTATTTCCTTAGAAGCAGAGCATTTTATTGACTATTCTCCTTTTATCACCCTTCACAACCTGTGAGTATGTCCTGTCTCCCCTATCTCTAAAATGTATTCTAAATCTGCCCCTTCTCTCTGTCCTACCGTTAACACTGCCCATCCAGGCCACCATCATCTCTGATCTGGATGACTGAAAAAGCCTCCTGTTCTCTACACTGCAGCTGGAGTGCTTCTTTTCAAATACAGATCAAATTCTCTTGCTCCCCTGCTGCAAAGTCTTCAGTGGCTTCCCATGCCACCTCCTTAAAATGACCCACACAGTCCTAGATGCTCCACCCTTCTGCATCCATGCTACCTCTCTGACTGTGCCTGCTCTACCGCCCCTTGCACATTACCCCTACCTCTCCAGCACTCTCTCTGTTCCCTGACCTCGTTAACACCTCAGGGCCTCTGCACTTGTTCCCCACCCTCTAGATTTCTGCATGGCTGTCTCCTTAGTCATTCAGCTGTCAGCTCAAATGGCATCTCCTTAAAGAAGTCCTCTTGGGCTTCCCTGGTGGTGCAGTGGTTGAGAGTCCGCCTGCCGATGCAGGGGACGCGGGTTCGTGCCCCGGTCTGGGAAGATCCCACATGCCGTGGAGCGGCTGGGCCCGTGAGCCATAGCCGCTGAACCTGTGCGTCCGGAGCCTGTGCTCCGCAACGTGAGAGGCCCGCATACCGCAAAAAGAAGTCCTCTTCATCACCCAGTTTAAAGCAGCAACCAGCCACAAGGTATCACACTACCCTGTTCTATTTTCTTCCCAATCCTAACCACTCGGCAGCAGAGTTGAGCAGTAAAGCACATGAGCACAAGGGCCAAACTCCATGGGCTCAAATCCCAGCTATACTTCCCACTACCTAGGTGACTTGGGGCAAGCACTTCATCTTTCAGTGCCTCTGTTTTCAGAATAAGAGCACATACTTCATAGGAATTGTTGTGAAGACTAAATGAGTTAATGCATTCAAAGTGTTAACCACAGAACCTGGCTTGTGGTTAGCATTCCATGTCTGTTAATTGTTATCATTTATCTATTGTTTGGCTCTCCTTTCTCTACTTTCCTTACTCTCACCCCACAACTATCATCACTACCAAGCATGCAAAATCAAAAAGAGCAGAGACCTTACTGCCTTGCCTCCACTCCTTTATTTCCTAGTGTGGACCAGGTATATTTGTGGAATGAATGAAGTATTAGAAACAAGTGATGAAGCTGTTTAAATTTATCTCAGATTGGTTTCATTTTATAAAGACTCTCAGATCTACAGAAGAAGCACTGAGAATCATAGTGGTTTCTTTGTTTTTTCTTGGTTTCTATCTCTTAGTGCACTGCTGAAGGGAAGCTACAGAGCACTGAGAGGCAGGAGTTAATGCATTCAAAGTGTTAACCACAGAACCTGGTTTGTAAGTTCTATCACTTACAAACTAGAAGACTATGAACAAGCTGCTCTGGGCCTCAAAAGACTCATCTATAAACCAAGCTTGTAACTACTGGCTGAAGATGGAAGGATGGGTCAGGTGTGGGGTTGTTGTTTGTTTATTTTGTCATCAGCTCTAAGATCTATGATTTTATGAATATAATCAAAATCCAGGAAGAAAATATTAAAGTCTACAAGGTAAAACTTTGAATTATTTTACAGATTACCTGAAAGAAAATTATGTGAATCAATCCAGTTGTCAATTTGGTTGGTAGCTCTGGGATTGTTTGTAATCACCCGTGGAGATTAGCTTCTAACTTTATGCACATACATTCACTCACAAACTTATATATCTCTTTCTGTTTCGACTTATATGCTTAACTAGTAACTGCAAAGAAAGATAAAATGATGATCTCAAACCTGAATGCTTGAAACATCATTGAAGTGTACCCTTCATATAAATGTTTTATTCCAAACTTTGAATAGGAAGCCAACTTTCTCCCAAGAATCTCGTTTTCAGTCCCAAATTTATGATTATTTCATTACTTTGGATTAGGTTAAATTTAAATTACTATATTAAGTTGCAAAAGTATATGTACCAGGTGTTTTAAGGCCTCGATCAATAAGTTTGGAGTTATTCTCTAACCACCTCCTTAAAACAGTTCTTCCAATTTTTTTCTTCTGGATCTCTGGTTGTAATTCTGCTGGTGAAGTTCCTCTCCCTCTCTCTCTCTCTCTCTCCCTCATTCTATATCCCCTCCCCTACTCCCATCTTTAATAGGAAATCTGGATTCAAATGCTTTTTCTGTTACCAGCAACCCACTTGAAAGAATTTTTTTCATGTGATGTTTCCCTATTTATTTATATTAGTATAGACTCCTAGATATTTATTTTATTCAATGGTTTGTAATCCATTATTATTTATTTTGATGCTAAAATTATCCCAGCTTTAGCCATGGGAGACCCTTCAAGCTGCCGCCTGTGTCCTTTTGACCAGTTCCCATCATTTTTTAGCACTTCCTTATCTTACAGAGCAACAGGTTCATCCTGTACTTTACCTGTCCCAGACCTATAATCAGGCTTTTCTCCACGGTGCCATGGCAAAGAGTCATGGTTCCTTTTATTGGAGAATGAGATCTGGAAACCAAGATTTGGGTGCTAGATGTATTACTGGCTTAGCATTGCTTGAGCTATAAGAATTTGTTACTTTCTCTCACCACATAACAGCTAGAATTTACATTCCATTGCAAATCTGGCTGAAGACAGTGGATTTTTATGATTATCATTTTATTATCTTTCTCACATGGACTCCATTTTGAGTCAGACTGGCCCACGTAGTTTGGACAGACAGAAACTCATCACACCGAAACTATTCCGGGCGTGTTTCCGTTTGGGAACCTTCAGGAGGGAGCCCTTGGTCACAAGGGTGCAATACACACCTGTGTCCTCCGGAGTGCGCTGTTCTGCGCCCAGCACAGCCCCAGAGCTTTCTCAGACCTGAAGCGTCTGCAACACTTTGCAAGGACACAGTGTAGGGGGCACGTCAGCGCTCCGACTTCCTCCCGACGCCGCCTCTGATTGGCTCCTGGACATGTGAGAAACCGGTGAATGAGCTGCTGGCCCTTGCAGAAACTTGCTTGAGGTCTTTGGTGGCATAGCCTTTTCCTCCTCGTCAACCCGGCAGGCCAGCCGATCCGGGGAAGGATGAGGTCGTCGTGTGTTCTGCTTACCGCCCTGGTGGCGCTGGCCGCCTATTACATCTACATCCCCCTTCCAAGCTCCGTGTCCGACCCCTGGAAGCTGATGCTGCTGGACGCCACTTTCCGGAGCGCACAGCAAGTGGTGAGACGTAGCCCAGCGCCGATTCTCTCTCCCTTCTCTTAAGCAATGTTTAAAGAGGGAAACAGAATTTCCGGACCTTGTCCCACGAGAATACAAATTTTTCTAACGCAATGATGCGATCGCTTTTTAAGGTGGTTCAGGCTGACATTTTCAGGGTGTCGCATTCGCCTCTTTGCTAGCTGAGGGTTAGGTCTATGTGTGTCTCTTAGTCTGTGTTGGTAATGGAGAAGGTGAAGTTCTTGAATAGAATTTGACGACTGTTTAATCCTTCGTCTTTCCTAAATGTCCCCCTCTTTCTTGGTTTGCAGCGCCAGAAACGGATCTTCCAGCCTTTTATAAACCACCCCTCCTCCATTTTTGTTCTCCTATAGAGGGCGGCAGAGAGTGAGTTAAATGTTTTAGGAAGGCTCTCGGAAAACGGGTTCTGGTTCCTGGGAGTGAAGCCACCTTAAAAGCAGACTCGGGCGCGGGTGATCTCCCAATGTCCCCGACAGTGGAGCCCCCCATTCCCGGGGGCAGCAGGCTGGACTCCTCCAAGTACTTGGGGAACAGCACAGATCTCGCTTTTCATGCGTGGTATCCATCAGCTCAGCCCAAGAAAAGAGGCCAGGAGACCTGGCTGGCTGGAGAGGCAGTGGCAGCCGGTGTTTGCGTGATGCATTTCTTTCCGGCCTGCCCTGCAGAATTTAGTTTGTCTTTAACTGTCACGGAGATAACCTTTGCCTGAGCCAGGATACCCTGGCTTACCCTGGCAGGGTGACAGTTCTCTCTACTGTGTCACGGGTGTGTATTTCTTTAACCCCGTAGACAGGAAAATGTAACTTTCTGGTTTATTCTATGTAAGAGGCATTATTTTCAGTGCCAGACAATCTAAAATCTAAGCTACAATCTGTAGTCAAGACTGAGCCCTATGACTGAACAGTATTTCTAAGCATCCTGCTCTATCTAAACTCCTAACCCTCCTCCAAAACCGAGTCTCCTCCCTTCCCCCAACCTTGAGCTTTAATCTCGGGTTATTTCGGTAAACTCCTTTCAAGAATGACAACTAGAGAAAAAAAAAAAACCATGATTTTCCTAGAGGGTCTATGTTCCTTTTCCCTGTCCGTTCTAATTGTGTGTAGGATTACATAGTCTCTGAAGCTTTGTCCTATCAAAAAGTCCCTTGGGCTTCCCTGGTGGCGCAGTGGTTGAGAGTCCGCCTGATGATGCAGGGGACGCGGGTTCGTGCCCCGGTCCGGGAAGATCCCACATGCCGCGGAGCAGCTGGGCCCGTGAGCCATGGCCACTGAGGCTGCGCGTCCGGAGAGGCCACAACAGTGAGAGGCCCGCGTACCGCAAAAAAAAAAAAAAGTCCCTTAACTGGGTATTGTAGCACATTCCTAGGACTTTGCTTTTCTTGAATCCAGCATCGTTCTCCACCCCTAAGTCCCCTCTTGTCTCTTAGGTATGATCCATTGAGGCTATAGAGCCTCTTCCTTCCCTCCTGCTTACTACAGTGTCGACGTGGTGAAAGAATTACCATTCCCTTCTCTAGCATTGGCTCCAAGAAAGGCAATTTTTGTACAGGAAGCCCTACAATCTCTCTCTTCCTCCAGAAATTATGTAGCTGGGGAGTAAAACCCTTTAAAGATTCTCGGGTACAATGGTATTTACCTGGGTGGCTTAAATGACCCTCTACAATAAAAAGAATAATGACTAATAATAATAAGAAAAACAGGAAAAAAAAAAGAGTCAAACTACTATGATGGCCACAGAAATTATTCTTCCTTTTCTGGTCACCAAGGAAATCTTCCCTATCATAAGTAATTTGGGAAAAGCCAGGTTTGGAAAAAAGCTTTTCTCCCCCAACGAAGCAGCCAACCCATTAAGGCCTTTGGATCTTACAGTCCTCTGCAGAGTAAGCAGCCAACCCATTAAGGCCTTTGGATCTTACAGTCCTCTGCAGAGTATGCTCTCAGCTGGTGTTTGGGAATGATAATGTTTGTAATGCCAGGTCACAGAGATAGATAAGATAAGGTAACAGAGTGTCCTTACTTGACACTGGCCGGAGGTGGGTTAGCACAGAAGTGGCTCTCATCACTTGTCTTCTGAATTGTAAAGTATCAGAAAGATCATTCAGACCACAAGGAAGCATATTCTACCCAGGAAGGCAATTTACCAATGTCACTTCAAATTGTCCTGGGGAAAAGGAAACATGGCTTGACACTTGGTAGTAAATAGAATATGACTGTTAAAGTTAAGAGTCCTGCTTCCCTGAATCCCACCTCAGCCAGGCCACTTGCTGGCTCTGAGGCCAGCCCATTTACTAACCTTCTCTGACCCTCAGCGTTCCTTGTAAAATAGGGCTAATAGCTACTTTGTGAGAGTGCTATAATGTATTTAAATGGCTAGAACTGGTTGTAGTTATTCTTCTAAGAGTTGTCCCAAAGGGCCACTATGGGTTGTGGGGAAAATCTGTGGTACTGCCCAACTTTGTTGAAACAATAAAGCAAATGCAATCTGGAAGTAGTTTACCTCCTGGAATGAAACCTGGAATGCTGTCACTAAATTGCATGGCATAACATTTGTTACCCAAATCATTTTAGTTTGAGTTGATTAGCTTAACTACAAAGGCTATCAATACTTCAAAGATAAGGCTTGGCCTACTTCCTAATACAGCAGGCACCTGCCTAGCATCAAGAAATGTGACTGCTCAGGACTTCCCTGGTGGTCCAGTGGTTAAGACTCTGCCCTTCCACTGCAGGGGGTGCGGGTTCGGTCCCTGGGAACTAAGATGCCACGCGGCCAAGAAAGTGAATGCTACTCTTATCCTGTTGTCATTGGCAAATGATTCACCCCTAGCTGCCCCTTCTAATCTCCTTTATCTTCTGCAGATGAGTCAGATTATTGAGATTAGGTTCCTTGTACTTCTTCTTCCTTGGCATCCTCCAGTATTATGTAAGAAGAAACTACTTAGGATCTTTCTTAAGTCATCTCAAACACAGATGCTACATTCGAGTCACCTAGGGAGGCTTCAAAAATCCTAAAGCCCAAGTCACACAGTATACCAAATTGATTCAGAATCTTTGGGAGATGAGTCCCAGGCAGCAGTATTTTTAACAGTTCCCAAGGTGATTTCAATGTGCAGCAAAATTGAGAACCACTGCCCTGTAAGTTAAATAAATGCATTGCTGATGTAGATAATATATTTTTGTTAAACTGCTCGAGTTATATTTTACACATGTGGCTGGAAATGAGCCCCTTAACATTAGCATGGATTAGTTTATCAGATTTGTTGGTTGATACTTTGGCTCTAAGAGGCTAAGGGGTTAAAATACTAGCTAGGCAACTTTCAGTGTTATAGCAAAGCCATTGTAAGACTTGAGCAGTGGAAAAGCACAAACAAAAATAGATCTGGAAAGGACAGTGGAGAGAGTTTAGATGAAGATCGGGCAGCAGGAGACTAGAAGAGCAAAAGGAGGGAGTTTGGGGGAGGTTCTGAAGACATTTCAAAATGCCGTGCAAGCAAAGATTTTTTTAAAAATGGTAATCCCAGTACAGGTAGAGATATTGAGAAGTATACACTGCTGGAGAAAATGTAAATTTTAACAACTTTTTTGAGGGCAGTTTGACAATATCCATCAGAAATTGTAGAAGCATTTATTCTTTGACCCAGAAATCCCTCTGGATGAATTTATTTTAAGTAATTATGCATATAGTCAAAGCTGTAGTTATAAAGATAGAAACATTTCACAGGTGGTACAGAAATCTTTTTAAACTAGTCCAAAAGCACTGCCATTTATGAGAAATATGAGGGAGCATTCAGCAACCTTTCTCTTCTTTTTTCTGCAGTTATTTAAAAGAATTTAAGAACAATAAGAGATTAAGTAAATATGGTAAACCCATATTTTGGAAACTATGCAGTAAAATAATTTAAATTGTAAAAATAAAGTTTAATGGTCTACAAATGATTTGTACTGGGTGTTAAGTGGGAAAATGCTACAAAACAGCATATATGCTGTAATCCCATTTAAAATACCTATTTATCAAAACATACAGTTTTATATATCTATATATAGATGTATAGAAAGAGCTAAAGGATATAATTTAAAATATAGTGTTTTTTTTCTGGGCCATAAGATTATATCTTCAGTTTTCCCAACTGTATAGTCTAGTTTTTCTACAATGAACATGGAATAAGAAATTAATTTAAAACTGTTTTGTAGGAGGTTTTCTACTTCTAAAGCAGAATTGATGTGCAATGCATATCAATGTGATTAATATTTTAGTAATTGTTCTATGAAGAAAATAGATTTCTTTCTTTCTTTTTTTTTTTTGGCTGTGCTGCATGGCTTGTGGGATCTTAGTTCCCTGACCAGGAACTGAACCCCGGCCAAGGCAGTGAAAGCACCGAGTCCTAACCACTGGACTGCCAGGGAATTCCCAAAAATATTGGGGAAAAGTTCCTTTGGTTTTTAAGTAAAAAGACACATTTTTTATTTTCACCAAGAACTTTATTGAACAATGTATTCACTGTTTTGTTCTACTACCTTCTGTCATTTTTCAGGCAACTTCATAATTCCATCTTCCCAAAACTTTTAATCTTTTTTGAACAAAGAACTGTTCCAGGTGCCTTTTACAGTCTTCCAGGGAATTTTCCATTAAGAGAATTTTGGGGCTTCCCTGGTGGGGCAGTGGTTAAAATCCGCCTGCCAATGCAGGGGACACAGGTTCGAGCCCTGGTCTGGGAAGATCCCACATGCTGCAGAGCAACTTAGCCCATGAGCCACAGCTACTGAGCCTGCATGCCACAACTACTGAAGCCTGAGCACCTAGAGCCCATGCTTCGCAACAAGAGCAAGCCACCGCAATGAGAAGCCCACACACCACAACAAAGAATAGCCCCTGCTTGCCGCAACTAGAGAAAGCCTGCACGCAGCAACGAAGACCCAATGCAGCCAAAAATAAATAAATAAAAGATAAATTTATTTAAAAAAAAGAATTGTGTAAAGACCAAAAGAAATGGAAATCCGAAGGTATAATGTCTGGTGAATATGGGGGATGAATCCGAACTTCCCAGCCAAGCTGTAACAGTTTTTGCCTGGTCATCAAAGAAACATACAGTCTTGCTTTATCCTGATGGAAGATTATGTGTTTTCTGTTGACTAATTCTGGACGCTTTTCGTCCAGTGCTGCTTTCAGTTGGTCTAATTGGGAGCAGTACTTGTTGGAATTAATTGTTTGGTTTTCTGGAAGGAGCTCATAATAGAGGACTCCCTTCCAATCCCACCGTATTCACAACATCACCTTCTTTGGATGAAGACCGGCCTTTGATGTGGTTGGTGGTGGTTCATTTCGCTTGCCCCATGATCTCTTCCATCCCACATTATTGTACAGTATCCACTTTTCATCGCCCATCACAATTTGTTTTAAAAATGAAACGTTTTCGTTAGGTTTAAGCAGAGAATTGCACGCAGAAATATGGTCAAGAAGGTTCTTTTTCACTTAACTTATGTGGAACCCAAACATCAAAGCAATTAACAAAACCAAGCTGGTGCAGATAATTTTCAGTGCTTGATTTGGATATTTTGAGTATGTTGGCTGTCTCCCATGTGGTATAACATTGATTGTTTTCAATTAATGTCTCGACTTGATTATTATCGACTTCAACTGGTCTACCTAACCGTGGAGCATCATCCAGTGAGAAATCTCCACCACGCAACTTTGCAAACCACTTTTGACACGTTTGATCAGTCACAGCACCTTCTCCATACACTGCACAGATCTTTTTTTGTGTTTCAGTTGCATATTTACCTTTCTTGAAATAATAAAGCATAATATGCTGAAAGTGTAGCTTTTCTTCTTCCATCTTCAATATTAAAATGAAAATTCACCAATTTTGATAAGTTTTTAAAAAATGCACGCTGATATGACAGCTGTCACAATACAATCTAACAAAATTGTTGCGAGTGAAGTTAAAGACAACTTAGCGCTACTAGAGCCATCTTATGGAAAAACTGAACAAAAGAACCTTGTGGCCAACCCTATATATACATTTCTTTTAAAAACACATCCTGGATTCTTTGACAGCTATCACGATAGCAGGCTTCACGCTCAGTCACTTGGATGTAACACAGATTGAAAGCTTACTGTTTGAGTCTGACCTACAAGAAATTGCAGTCTAGTACGATGAGAAGCCACGTTAATATACAGCTATTAAAAAGGCAAGGGACTTCCCTAGTAGTCCAGTGGTTAAGAGGCCACCTTCCAATGCGGGGGACTCAGGTTTGATCCCTGGTTGGGGATCTAAGATCCCACATGCTGTGGGGCAACTAAGCTCGTGTGCTGCAACTACTGAGCCCACCCCTCAACTAGAGACCCTGTGTGCCACAAACTGCAGAGCCCATGTGCTCTGGAGCCCTTGCACCACAACTAGAGAGAAGTCTGCGTGCTGCAACGAAAGATCCTGCGTGTTGCAGTGAAGATCCCGTGAACCGCAACTAAGACTCAACACAACCAAAATAAATAAATAAAATAAAATGTAAAAAAAGCAAGAGCTGACAAGTTTTTCAGAAGCTCATAGGAGGGAGTGGTTATGTACAGTTCAGAGGGGTGATAAAGATGGTGACTAAAGGTAATAATGGTATCTCAAAAGAATTCAGAGCCAGAGTGTGGCTTGTCTTACCTCGATCATTTCCTAGCTTTCTAGTTCTTACCCTACGTATCTTTTTGATGACATAATATAAAAGAGAGATTATTGAACCTGGTATTTCTGCTGACTTTATTTATTTCTTATAAATGGCAGTGCTTTTGGACTAGTTGAGCAAGGTTTTTCATCCCGTAAAATATCTCCAAACTTGTTGAAATCTAATGTGACCTCACCTGAATTCTCTGTGCATTTGCCTTTGGACTGTGTGGGTATGGTTTAAATGACAGCTCAGCTGGATGCCATGCAGAATTCCAACTTGGTAACCTTTTTCATAACCACTCATGAACTGGAATGTTTACTACTGTCACGTAAATTTAACTTTAAATTAGAGATTTCACTAAGCACAATTTTTAGCTGATTTAATGGGATTTTCTTTAAACACCTGGCAGCAGAATGGCTTTAAGAATAGCTTAAGGGCACAGTATTTAATCAGCATTAGTTCTGACAGGTGCTCAATGTGAGTTGGTCTCGGTAGACAGTACCTGCCGGTGAATCCAATCAAATATCAAGGTCAGATTGAATCAGCTACAAGTGTGTAAGACAATACCTAATTTATAATTCTCCTTTTTATTTTTCCCAGAACTCTACAAATATGGCCCTGAGCACAGAAATGCCATCATTATTACTTTATTTTAATGGGACATCCTATTTCTAACATGTGGCTTGAGCTTGATATGAAAACATTTCTCTGAGGTGTGAAAGTGTAATAATTGTTCTTAAACATTCTATTAATGTACAATTACTTCTTTTAAATTAGTGAGCATATTTTTACTTTTACTGCCAAGTAAAACTATATGGGAACTATCACTTATTTTCTTCTTCATTTATATTTATAAAGAATTAAGACATATAATTAAATTTCCAAGTGGCAAACCTAGCTATATTCCCTACCTAATCTGTCTTATTATGAAATTTTAACAATCTATCTTTCAGTGTTTCCAAAATGAAATTTAAATCCTACTTTAATATTCTATCCTTAACAAAATTAAAATTCAGAAGTCATCATTAATTCAATGAATATTAACTGAACCCTAATGCTAGGAGTTGGTGAAACAGAATAAGACACACACCTCATCTGGAGAAGTTTACAGTCCAGTGACGGGAGACAAACCTACTGACAGTTACAGATCGTGCACTTGACTGATAGAGGAAGAGTTATGATGGAGGCATTTGGGGGTTGCTATAGGAGCCTTAAAAAGGACATCTAATGTTAACCTGGGCATTAGGAACAGATGTCTCCCTTTCACATTGATTTCTACTGTGAATTATCAAGGTTGAGCATTTATGGTAAAAATAACATCTATTAAGGATATAACTCAGCATTTACTCTGTGCCAGATACTGTGCTATGTGCTTTACATGCAATTCATTTAATCCATGCTATAATTCTATGAGATGGACGTTCTTATTTTCCTTATCTTACAAGGGAGGAAACTGAACTGTAAAGAAAAGTAACTTGCTCATGATAACAAAGCTTGTAAGAGGTGGAGTCACGATATAACTCAAGCCTGTCTTACTGTGAGTTCAAGAGTTCAACCATTGTGCTAGGCTGACTTTCCGTAAGAGCTAGCTGAGTGGAAGAGGTGGGGAAGAGAAGAGGGAGAGAAAGGAGGGTGAAAAAGGCATTCCAGCCAAAGCGATTGTTCCAGTGGGAGAGGATGGTACAAGCTAAGTCTCTAAAAGTGGTTCAGAGTGGCTGGAGCATAAAACTCCGAAGTCAGAGAGATAAGGTAGGAAGGAAGCACAGGCCAGGTAATGAAGGGCTCTGTGGGCCAAGAAAGGAACCACTGAAAAAGATTTTTAGTAGGGAAATCACATGCTCAGATCTGTGTTTGAGAACAGTCTTTCTCAGTGGCAGTATAGAGACTAGAGTTTAAGAAACCAAACAAGGGCAAAAGACCACTTGGAAGCAATTATCCAGGTAAGAGGGGAGGGCATGAACTAATAAAATGGGACTGGTTTGGAGTGAGGCTGACCAGAGTTGCTAATGGAGGGGGCGTGGGAGGCTAATATGGAGTGAAGGAGAGAAAGGAGTCAAAGATGACTCTTGGGACAGACTCTGGAGTAACTGGGTGAATGGTGATGATGACCCTGATTAGGAAAAGGAGCATATCTGAGGGTGAAGGTAGAGTTTGGCACCTTGCTTTGAAGTGTCCATGGGACTGGTTTAAGGATAGCTGTTCATAAATAGTTTGAATATACAAGACCAGAGCTTGGGAGTGAGAGAGAGAGAGACAGCTGGGCTCGAGACATGGATTTGGCAGAGGTCAGTGAAGGGGTGGTGGTGGGAGTGGTGGGAATGAATGTGTGTGGGGTGAGAGGAGGATTGGTGATCCTACCAAGGAAACCCTAGAGGCTCACCAGTAAGAGGAGGAGGAGGCTAACCCTAATAGAAATGAGACCCTAAAGAACATAATTGGGCCTCCCTGGTGGCGCAGTGGTTGGGAGTCAGCCTGCCGATGCAGGGGACGCGGGTTCGTGCCCCGGTCCGGGAAGATCCCACATGCCGCGGAGCGGCTGGGCCCGTGAGCCATGGCCGCTGAGCCTGCGCGTCCGGAGCCTGTGCTTCGCAACGGGAGAGGCCACAGCAGGGAGAGGCCCGCGTACCGCAAAAACAAAAAAACAACAAAAAAAACCCCATAATTTTTTGTTATACCTTATATGTATGTAGCACTCCAGGTTTTACAAAGGGTTTCCCTTACATTATCTCATTTTATTTTTACAATGAATAACTGGCTGGCATTAGTTATTTCCATTTGTCAAGTGAGGAAACAGGTTCAGGAAGGGTCGATGATATCCCCAAGGTCACATGATTAGTTATAGTGGCAAAACAGAGCTAGAATAAAAATTCCTAGACTCTTAATTTCACGTTCTCACTGCTGGGCCTGGGTGACCTGAAAACAAAGTCCTCCATGATGGATTTGCCCATTTTTGTCCCTGGTGCTTGCTCTCTGACAGGCCCCTCATGGCTGTGGCCATGCACTTGGGAACGCTCATGATAACTTTATCACAACTACACTGTATCTTGACTATTTTTTGAGCTCCTACCATTAAATTAATCTACACTGTTGTTTCCCAGTCTTTTTTCATGTCAGAGACTTGATGACTTTTGTATGCCAGGAAAAAGTGGAGGAAATACCAGGGGAATCTATAAGGGCTTGAATGACAGAATTCACAAGATTCAGAAAGAAAATTATACAAATGGCTCTCAAAGAGAATGCCAACTCTGATAAATTTTGAATAGTTATAAAAAATGGTTTTAAGTTTTTACCTCTGTAAAACACCTAACCATCAATCTCTTATAGCCCATCTGTAACCCCTTAGCAGCCTACCTGTTGGGAAGCTCTCTTCCTTACAGTTTGTAACTATTTAAATACACGTTTATTATTACTGCTATTAAACACAAAGATATAGTCCCCGAGTTACATATACCTAGGTAGCCACATAATTTATTGTCCAAACCATGACATTTTTGAGAGTGATAGGGGCTGCTGTTAGTAATCATGCCAGGACAACCGTCTTAAACCAGAACTATTCCCAGACAAATCTGGACGTATGCTCAGCCTGCATTTATGTGACTTGCATTGATCAGCATAATCGACGCAAAGTTATGGAGTGATTCCTGTGCTCCCTGTTCTGCCCAGATTTGACTGTTAACCCTCCAGGGAACCAGCTCCCATCCATCCCCCCCAGGCGGAATTCCTGTTCCCTACGATAGTGGCCAAATAAAAGTACTAAGTTCCTTAGCTGGCACTTAGGGTCTGCTCCAACCTGGTACCACGCTGCTGAATCTAGCCTCACAGTGTTCCCATGATAATCCTGGCAGTTTTCCTCCTGTTGTCACCTCTGCCTCACATGCCCTCCCACCCTCTTACTTTAGCCAACATCTCACGTCTTTCAACACCTACTCAAAAATCATTTCTTTTGGAAACTTCCTCTTTTTCCCCAGTCAACCCTAATTTGTCTCTCCGTTATACTCTGTTAGCATTTCATTTTTCTTTTATGGCCCTTGTATGTTTCTTTCCTAATGTTGATATTTCTTTATGTACAAGCTCCCCACCAAATCATAAGCTTTCTCACCTATCATAGACATAATTTTTCTCCTACTATTTTAGGGCTTTTGTTTTTTGGGTTTTTGAGAGGGGAGGCTTGAAGATCATTCATGATAGAGGAAATAGGAATTCATAGTTCTGCTTTCTTTCAATCCTCTATGTTACTCCATTTGCCCCAAAGGGCAGACCTGGTGCTTTCTTGTGCTTCTGACTCTGAATTTATCCCCAAATGGCTTTTTGTTGTCCTTTGCAACTTTTTTTTTTTTTTTTGCGAGCCTTGCTGTTTTCTGGTTTTCTAACTTCCTCATAATGTTTTTGTAGATTTATGGCTGTTTTTGAATTTGTAATGAATCATGTGTTTCTAGCTAAACATTAGTTATCATTACAGGCCATCTCCTTAAAAGATCACTAGCAAATTCCCACATTCATTTGGTATCATTCTACTTTTCTCTTTTCCTCCAGAATCGATAATTGATGAATGCCCCCTGAGAAATTAATTTGACCAACACTCTTCTGTGCTTCCTGTACCATAATATTTTCTCTGCCCTAGGTACCTTTTCCTTGACCATTCTAAAGTCTACTTTTCTAAAATGCAAGCTGTTTATTTCACTATTCCTACTTTATGCCATTTCATGGCATAGTTCTTCCCTGTTAGAAGCAAGTCCAGAGCAGCAATAATCCCTGCTTCCTTGACTTTCTTAGCAAAACAAATCAATTTTGCTTTTAAAAGATGATCTGCTTTTAATAGAATAAGATTACTGGCAGATATCTGCATAATAATGGATCCATTTATTGAATAATAAACACAGCCACCTTGTGAAATAGCAGTTAATGCCCTCACTTAATGAGAAGGGAAACAGAAGCTCAGTAAAGTTGGGTAACTGGTTCACAAATACATGACTGCCTGGGAGGCTGGCCGTGAACCAGGTCTGCTGGACTCCACAGCCCCTTCAACTGTATTCCACAGCTTCCTGTTATGACTGTTCAGTCTCCCTTCCTCTCCTTGTCACTTGCCCACTCCATTCTAAAATCTTTTGTGTAAGCCACACGGAACAAGCATCACGGAGGCAAGGAGTGTGTTATGTACTACTTACAAATTTTAGTCCTGGAGGGTTTTAATATATGTTACACATTGAAAAGTGTTCCATGATTAAATAAGACTAGGAAATGCTGAGTTAAAGAAATCAGGATTTCTTTTTTAACTGTGAAACATTTCAGAATTCCTACTGTACTAACATGTATTTTGAATTTTAAAGAGAGAATATTTAGTGAGTCCCATATTTAACTGACTATAGATCCTTATTTGAACCTCATGATACTGATGGTATATTTGCTAAATTTGGGGGTCCAGTTTCATAGTGTTTAAGAGCATGGATTTTGGGGTTAAGAAGACCTGTGCTCAAATCCAGGTTTGAGCTGTACTAGCTGTGTGACCTTGAAGAGTATATTTAACCTATACGTGTTTCCTGATCTAGTAAGTGGTCATGATACTTAGCCCATAAAGTTATGGTGAAGATTGCATGTGATAATGTGTACAGAGCTTTATCGTTTGTCATCATCATCACACAGTAGTTAATACGTAAAACACTTGGAACAGTACCTGTCACATAAGAAATATATTTGGTCCAAGTCTGATTTTTGGCAATTGCCTACAGTATACTCCAATAGTAATATGCAGTTTTTTTATTTTTAACTTTCACCATCATTCTTGTCAATCAGCTACTGCTCTCAGGTTTGTGGATTTCTATACAGCTGTAGATCTTTTTCACCTGGACTGCTGTTGGCTACGGCTACTGGGCTTAAATCGTGACTTTAACACTTACTAGTCGTGAGACTAATTGGGCAAGTTACTTAAACTCTCTAAGCTTTAGTTTCCTTATCTATAAAAGTGGGATAATGACAGTGCCTCCCTCAAGGCTTGTTATGTGGATTAAATGTGATTGTGTATATAAAATTCTTAGCACAGTGACTGGTATACATCAAGAACTAAAAACCTCTTCCTGCAGTTAAAATTTTGGAGTCCATGGGCTTAGTTTGCTGATGTTCTAACTGGATATATGAGTCATCGTCGTCATAGCTAACTCATACGGTCTAACCATTTCACATATATATTAATTCAATCTTTATAACAGCCCTGTGAGGTAAGTACTATTATTCCTATATTAGAAATGAAGAAACTGAGGCACAGAGGGGTTAAGTAACTTGCCCAGATGATACTCCTGGAGCCAGAACGCTAATTCAAGCAGTCTGGCTTTGAAGTTAGTGCTCTAAAAGCTGAAGAAATTGAATGTCTTTTAGACTGTCATTGTCTTATGTCAAAGATCTTCATCAGACTCTGCCAAGGCATCAATTCATTTTAGAATAATATGTGTCACCTGAAAAGAGTTCTTTAGACTTTAGGTACCTAAGGTACAGTTGGTGACATGACATTTTGTTATATAAATTAAAGTGCTTTACTTGAATTCTGCCCTGATGGTGAGCTGTGTGCCACAATGTGAAGGTAGTAAAGAAGCACTTTACTTAAGGGTTGATGCTTTCCTAAACAAAGGGCTTTGGATTTGCTCAAATGATTGCCATCTGTTGGGCTCAGAGATCTGGCCTATAACCTTGGAAAATATGACATTGACCTCTAAGGATACTAAAGGCAGGTGTCTTCAGCTGACCACCATAATAGAAGAAATTCACCATGGCCTCTATCACCTGTTTAATTGAGCAATCATTAATTGCTGGGCACTGAGGTTATAGCAATTCACAAAACAAGTAGCACTTGGCCTTCCTAGAGCTACAACACTGAGCCAAAAATATGTGGCAAATAATTATATAATGGAAAATCCAGGAAATATGGCGAAATTTGTTGGCAGGTCACTGGTAACTGAAATCCCCTAAAGACATGAAAGTCCCCTAAGGAAACAGTGTTGAATAAGAGAATAGTTTTAGAGTTGAGGAGAAGAGGCGGAGCCAGCAGAGGAGCTAGAGCAATCAGAGAACAAAGGAAAACTGGGGAAACAAGAGTGTCAAACAGGGCTTCCCTGGTGGCGCAGTGGTTGAGACGCTGCCTGCTAATGCAAGGGGACACGGGTTCGAGCCCTGGTCTGGGAGGATCCCACATACCACGGAGCAACTAGGCCTGTGAGCCACAACTACTGAGCCTGCGTGTCTGGAGCTTGTGCTCTGCAACAAGAGAGGCCGCAACCTGTAGCCTCTTCATTGGAATGGTTTCAAGGATGTCTGTCAAAACTAATGTTTGACTTTGGCAATGTTGTTATTGAGCTATCACTTATGACAGGAGATAGCCAGAATATCCTTTATAACTTGCGATTAAAAAACCTGAGATGGAAGTTACCGATGGATATTACTGAGGTACTAAATAGGTTTAACTATAAATATATATGATAATTATATAACTACTTAGTACATTAAAGAAGTAAATATATATTTAAAAATAAAAATGTATATTTAAAAAATAAAAAACAGGGGTAAGAAAAAGTCAGAAACACCCCTTCCCCAAATAACTATGTCTAAATTTGTGTTGGTTGGTTCATCTATGTGGAAACATATTTTAAAATCTAGACTCTTACAAGCTAAGTAGCTTTTCCTGTCTGCTTCCCAATGAGGTTCACATCAGATGAATATTAAACTTGCTTCCTTGCAGGTTGATGCCTATTAATCCTATAGTTAGCAGTGTACCATTTAAATGCATGTGCTATACTTTTGTCAAGGATAGTGGGCCAGTATTTTACGGGACTCACAGTGTGCCACATTCAGGGCTTACTGGCCTCCTACTGACCAAAACCAATAACTTCTCAGTCTTATTGCCTCACATAGCTAATCCAAATGGCACCGTCCTGCAACTTAAATGAAGATATATCTTGGATGAAAAGAAGAACATTGTTATTGGTTAACATTGTTTTTGGTTATGTCTACAGAAGGAACCTGTTTGGAAGTGATTTTCAGTTACTCTAAAAACAGTAACATGAGTTCCTGACTCCATAAAAGCGTATTTTGGGGCAAATCATAGAATTTAAACTGCTTAAAAAGTTGGACTTTCATTTAGGTGTTGTCAGTGGTTAAATGTCTTCTGCTATTATCTCCCCCACCCTCCTTTTTTGTTTTTGTCTGTTTCATTTCCATTTTCAGATTTCAGAGAGTGGCAAGCAACCATGGGTAGCATTTTTTAAGTTCTATACACCTGTGATCCTTAAAGTTGCTGCACTACAGATTGGTTCCTGTGGTTTTTAGTGCATGTGGGAGAGCCAGGTTTCCTTAGGGTCTTTTTGTAATTATTGAGATTATGCTTAATGTATAGTGTTACGCTGTTTCACCTCTTTCTCTTTCTGTTCATGGAGGAAAATGGTGCATTGTTCATTCTCTAAAGTGCCGATATACTTTCAGCAATTTATTGAAAGGTGTCAGACACTGCAGAGACATTGAGGTGCTCACACTCTATTGTGTTTGGAAAAGCCAAGGAGACACTTCCAACAAAACCTACTAAGTGCTGTGGTTCATGGTACATAGTGGGTGCTGTGGGAGCCCAGCAGAAGAAGCTTCTGTGTGTCTGGGGAACTCAGGCAGAGGATCCCAGAGGAAGTGCTGGCTCAGCTGAGTCTGGAAGGATGAGAAGAAACACATCACACAGGTGTAGAAGGAAGGGCATTGCAGGAGGAGAACAGCAGGTGCATATCCCTGAGGTGGGACAGCATGACACATACAGGGAGTTATTTCTATTGCATTTCTGAAAGGTATAAAATGTTTGAAGGAGATCTTTGCATAACTGGGCCAGGGGTGGAACTAGTCTCAGTCTTGTGTTGTTAAGCTTAATACATTTCACTGTTTTAATTATGGTAACTTTAAGTAAGCTAATATGATTATGAAAACACACAACCAATATATGATTCTTCAAGAATAAGTACTACTTGGTGAAATAAGCTTTAATCTACTTATTAAAAATATTCTGTTATAAACCAGTAGAATAGCATTAAATTCTGGTGCCCAAATACATTTTTTAAAAATTAATTTATTTTTGGCTGTGTTGGGTCTTTGTTGCTGTGCACGAACTTTCTTTAGTTGCAGTGAGTGGGGGCCACTCTTGGTTGCGGTCCGAGGGCTTCTCATTGTGGTGGCTTCTCTTGTTGCAGAGCAAGGGTTCTAGGCACGCGGGCTTCAGTAGTTGTGGCACTTGGGCTCAGTAGTTGTGGCTTGTGGGCTCTAGAGCTCAGGCTCAGTAGCTGTGGCGCACGGGCTTAGTTGCTCTGTGGTATGTGGGATCTTCCCAGGCCAGGGCTCGAACCCGTGTCCCTTGCATTGGCAGGCAGATTCTTAACCACTGCGCCACCAGGGAGCCCCCAAATACATAATTTGATTGAAAATAAATTATCTTTCTGCTGTTGTTTGGTTTTAGTAGCTTTTTGTCTTAGACTGACTTAACAAAATTGTTTTTCTTGTTGTGTTTCTACTGTGCTGCTTCAGAAAGTCTTTCTTTGTTTAAAGTTTGAAACAGACACCGCAGTTGTTGGCAGCTATGGTGCCTTGAGACAAAAACTTCTTGCGTGTTCATCAAAGGAGTTAGGTGTCTGGTTAGAGACCTCTTGTTTTAACCACCCAGTCTAGTTTCTGTCTCACCCCTATTTTCCTCTCTCACTCTACCCTGACTTTTCCCTCCATGGAACATACCACTATTGGTGATTGTTTCTTTAATTACTCCTAAGTAATTTGTCTCTCTAATCCTGTCTACCCTGCTAGGTTGGAAGCTCTGTGAGGGGAAGGAGCAGGTCTGTGGGCTTCGCTGCTCCTAAAAGTACCTGGCAGAAAGTAAACGCTCGCATAATTGCGGAGTGAATTGATGATGAGTGATTCAACGTCCCTGGACAGCTTCCACAATAACGAGGGTTGGTGATAACAACCGGCCAGGAAGCTTTCCCTGTACATCCTACTTCTCAAATAAGGCATCATCATCAGTAGGACCAAACAGCAAAACGTATTTGCTTTTACCCTGGATTCCTGTTTCCTTTCCTTGAAGAGCCCAAGTAGGAAATGATAAGGGCTAAGCTGCCTGCTTTTTCTCAGAAAGCAGGAACTTAGAAGCAACAGTGAAAGAAAGCATAGTCAGCAATATAAGCCATTCATTCAGCAATTATACTGAGCACTAATTATGTACCAGGCAGTGTGATAGACCAAGCGGAACAAAGGTGAAGGAGATAGCTCTAGAAATTCATAATGACAATACAGCAAGTATCAAAAATAGGAACTTGAACCAAGTCCTAGAGAGCACTGAGGCAGGAGCAACCGTCTGAGGAGTGAGTTGCACAGGGTGTCACAGAGGAGGGTGCATTTGAGATGGACACTGAAGGAGGAACTGGAATTTGGTCAAGCGGGAGAAATTCCATTAGCAAATGGAGCCCTGCAGTGCAGCCTTCTGTTATCTTTGAGGAAAGTAAATACTTCATGGGCAAGACAGACAAGGTTTATAGGCAAAGGTGTGTACAGGGAAGTAGTGTGTAGGAATATGAATAGGTATAGGGTGTGTTTGAGCAGTAGGTGGATGTCAGACAGTGGAGAGTGTTCTTTAAGTTCTATAATCTCTGGCTATCACAGCCACTTAAAATTTTTTCCCATAGAAGCATATTTCCTTTAGTAAATTAGAGGACTGGATTATTTTATATACTATAACAGGTACATAATTATGCTATAGAAAATTTAGAAAATAGAAAAATTCACCTACGCTAACTGTAACACAGCTACCATTTGCTTTTTGTTATATTTCCTTTCAGTCTCTCTTTTTGTGTATATGTTGTCTTTTGGTAGGTGCTGTCATATTATACAACTTTATGCACAACTTAATTTACTTGCCATTATACCAGAAGGATATGCCACACTATTACTGCATAGCATTCCTTTCTCTTTGTAATGGACGTATCAAAGAGCAGGTGCCATTTCTAACGTAACTATTTCCCTGTTACCAGAAACTTAGACTGTTTAGTTTCTTGCTATTATAAGTAATGTTACAGTGAACATATTTGTGCCTATAATCTGTTTTGCTTTTAGGATTTTTCCTCAAGAGATTCCCCCAAATTAGAACTACTAGATCAAAGAGTATAAATATTTTTGCAGGTCCTCCTTCTTATTTCCAAGTTATTTTCCTATTTATATGATTAATAGCAATGTGAGAAAATGCCAGTTGTGCTATATTCTTTCCAGAGTGAACTGCTGTAATTGATTTTTTAAAAAACTTGTTAATTTAATAGCTTGCATGGATACCTTGTTTAATTGTAATTTCTTTGAAAACGGTTGACATTAGAATTTTTGTTCATTCCTTCAATGACTATTTATTGCATATGTATTTTGTATCAGCTCTACTCTAGGGAAAAAGTGGTAAACAAGTGTAATTCCTGCTCTCACACTATATATTCTTACATTTAAAGAAACTTTCATTTTAAAAAAAATACTGGAGAGGTAAAATATTTTTTAAAAACTCATACAGCTGGTAAGCGGCTAAGAAGGAATTTTAACCTAGCCTCTTACTTCAATCCCTTGGTCTTTCCAATCTGCTACACTACCCTTCAAAGGGAAATATAGTGACTTGTTAGTAGGGTGCCTGTTCCTCCAGGTATCTTCCTCTAAGCTTTAATCTAATGATGATGCCATCGCTAATACTCAGAACTTGTCTAAAATATATTTTTTAAATTTTATTTTTATTTATTTATTTTTGGCTGCGTTGGGTCTTTGTTGCTGCGTGCGGGCTTTCTCTAGTTGCAGCAAGTGGGGGCTACTCTTCGTTGCAGTGCGGGGGCTTCTCATTGCGGTGGCTTCTCTTGTGGAGCATGGGCTCTGGGCGTGCGGGCTCTAGAGTGCAGGCTAAGTAGTTGTGGCACATGGGCTTAGTTGCTCTGCGACATGTGGAATCCTCCCGGACCAGGGCTCGAACCCATGTCCCCTGCATTGGCAGGTGGATTCTCAACCACTGTGCCACCAGGGAAGCCCTAAAATGTTTTTTAAGAAATTTCATTCCAAGCCATTTCTTGTGGTGCATGTCAACGTCATTCTCATTACTTTATAATCTCATCTTGTTTATGAACAAAATGTGATCCTCAGCTTCATCACACACCTTGTTATCTAGAGGAACTTTGGCTTTTCCAGAAATCAAATCCAACTTCAGGGAAAGAGGATTTGTCCCCATTAAGGGTATACAGAGGAGTGAACCAAGGTCTCTGAAAGCAGTTATAAAAAAATACTTTAGTCAGTATTCTTAGTCAGTTGGATCACACATGTGAACTCCCTACTTCTTTGCAAGGGTTAACATTTACATGCTATGGAAGCTGCTTTGGTTTTCGGTTTGTGTGAGGACTGTCAGCTTCCACTCCTGCTGGAGTTATAGGGCCCTCCATGTCCAGAGCATCTGTGGGTTATTACCAAGTATTTAACACGTCTGTCAACTTCAAGGAAAAGGGCCAGTGACCCTTAGCACAGTACTGGGCACCTATCATTGTAACACCCAGTTTTAAATAGCCCACTTCCTGGCATCCTTGGGGTGGAGGGGAGAAGAAGGAGGTAGCATTTAGGCAGCTTGGACCTTCTTTCATACTCATATCATATGTCATGTCATATTATAGTCTCTTTAACATATTTTCCTTTTATCTTCTTACTCTAACCCAGCTAATTGTCTCAGAAAAATTAGTCTTTACCCCCCATTTCTTTTGTGATCTCTCAAGAATGACCATAATTACCTCTAACAAGACTATAGTCAAATCAAGGAAAAGGAAATCTGTGTGGTTGTAAAGGAAAATAATTTTTTTTTATTAAAGTATAGTTGATTTACAACACTGTATTAGTTTCAGTATACAGCAAAGTGATTCAGTTATATATCTACTATATATATTTTTCAGATTATTTTCCATTATAAATTATTACAAGAAATTGAATATAGTGTTATATAGTAAATCCTTGTTGCTTATCTATTTTACATATAGTGGTTTGTATCTGTTAATCCCATATTCCTATTTTATCCTTCCCCCCGCCCTTTCCCCTTTGGTAACCATAAGTTTGTTTGCTATGTCTGTGAGTCTTTTTCTGTTTTGTATATACCTTCATTTGTGTTATTTTTTAGATTCCATATATAAGTGATATCATATATTTGTCTGACTTACTTCACTTAGTATGATAATCTCTACGTCCCTCCATGTTGCTGCAAATGGCAATATTTCATTCTTTTTTATGGCTGAGTAATATTCCATTGTACATATGTATTACATCTTCTTAAAGCAATCATCTGTTGATTGGCACTTTTGTTGTCTCCATGTCTTAGCTATTATAAACAGTGCTGCTATGAACATTGGGGTGCACGTATCTTTTTGAATTAGAGTTTTTGTCTTTTCTGGATATATGCCCAGGAGTGGGATTAGTGGGATCTCAATTCCCTGACTGGGGATTGAACCTGGGCTACAGCAGTGAAAGCCCAGAATTCTAACTGCTAGGCCACTAGGGAACTCCCTATTTTTAGTTTTTTAAGGAACCTCCATACTGTTGTCCATAGTGGCTGCACCAATTTACATTCCCACCAACAGTGTAAGAGGATTCCCTTTTCTCCGCACCCTTTCCAGCATTTATTATTTGTAGACATTTTGGTGATAGCCATTCTGACTTGTGTGAGGTGATACCTCATTGTGGTTTTGATTTACATTTCTCTAATAATTAATGACATTGAGCATCTTTTCATGTGCCTGTTGGCAATCTGTATGTCTTCTCTGGAGAAATGTCTATTCAGGTCTTCTGCCCATTTTTTGATTGGGTTGGTTTTTTTTTGATATTGAGTTGTATAAATGCTTTGTATATTTTAGATATTAACCCCTTGTTGGTTGCATCATTTGCAAATAATTTCTCCCATTCTGTAGGTTGTCTTGTTGATGGTTTCCTCTGTTGTGCAAAAGCGTGTAAGTTTGATTAGGTCCCATTTGTTTCTTGTTTGCTTTTATTTCTTTTTCCTTGGGAGACTCATCTAAGAAAATATTGCTATGATTTATGTCTGAGAATATTTTGTCTGTGTTCTCTTCTAGGAGTTTTATGGTGTCATGCCTTATATTCTTGCCTTCTTTGTCATAGATTAACTGACTGTAGGTTGTGTGGGTTTATTTCTGGGCTCTCTATTCTGTTTCATTGATCTATATGTCTGTTTTTGTGCCAATATCATGCTGGTTTTTGTTTTTTGTTTTCTTTGTGGTACGTGGGCTTCTCACTGTTGTGGCCTCTCCCGTTGTGGAGTACAGGTTCCAGACGCGCAAGCTCAGCAGCCATGGCTCACAGGCCTAGCCGCTCCATGGCATGTGCAATCTTCCTGGACCGGGGCACGAACCCATGTACCCTGCATTGGCAGGCAGACTCTCAACCACTGTGCCACCAGGGAAACCCTACCATGCTGTTTTGATTACTGTAGCTTTGTAATATTGTCTGAAGTCTGGGAGGGTTGTGCCTCCAGCTTCATTCTTTTACCTCAGGATTGCTTTGGCAATTCTGGGTCTTTTGTGGTTCCATATAAATTTTAGGATTATTTGTTCTAGTTCTGTGAAAAATGTCATGGGTATTTTGATAAGGATCACACTTAATCTGTAGGTTGCTTTGGATAGTATGGACATTTTAACAATTTTAATTCTTCCAACGTAAGAGCATGAGCTACCTTTAAGGGAAAATAATTTTTAAAAAGAAACAAGTGCATCAACCTGTGCAGTCCTTGGGAGGACCCATAACTCCCATTCAGAGTCTCTATAATCCCCATTGCCATCACCTTCTAATTAAACTGCTTCTATGCATCACTGTAATTTAAAATGTAAAATGAAAACAAAAAAAGCCAAATATTTCTAATTTTATGCCTTAGTTTTGTTATTATTGTCCAGGTTTGGGGATAGAGCATTGTCAATTACACACATTATCTGTCTAAAAAAGTGATCTGACTGTCTCAAACAGCAAGCGTGAGAGCTACAGATTGACATGCAGATGTTATTTTTGGTCCACACTGCTTATTAAACATTTAAAAATTCATTGCCAACATCTAAAATTCAAAATATCTCACACAATAATCTGGACTTCCTACTTTTTGAAAAATCAGATCATCTGACAGCACTGGGCCAGACTTTCCACATCACAGAATCACTTGGGGAGCCCCACAGCTTCTTCCTTATTCAGGGCATTGTTTTTCCAGTTTGCTGCAAGCCTCCCCACTCCCTGATGTTTACACCTGTTTTACTCATTTGCATGAGCTGCCCTGGCCCCTGAAGGCATGAGTTTATGACCTATGTTCTACAGTTAACACTCATTTAATGTTTCATATAATTAACAAGTATGTTTCATTTTGCACAAGTGTTCCAAAAGGTTCCTATGCTTGAATGGTTCAGAATCTATTTGGGGAAACAAGACATAATTGCATAGCCAATAAAGTCATAACAAGAGCATAAACCTAGAGATATCAGGACTCAGTAAATACATGGGTGATTTTCAAATGGGCAGTGGAGTTAACAAGGGCTGTAAACTCCAAGATTGACTGGAATGACCTTGGGAGGGTTAAGATCAAAGCTGTACCTTAAAGAGCGGGTCAGAATAGCATTGCAGGGAGGCTAGGGGAAGGGGATGGGGGGAAGAAAAGAATAAAATATGTACAAAAGCAAGTTGGTAAGAATGAGCATTTGGGGGAACTATAAGCAGGCCTGTGAGTTTAGTTGGATAAAGGAGCTGTTTAGCAGAGTATGGGCTGCCCCTCATCAGTGTATACTATCTGGCATCCATCCTTTAATTCTTCCCATCATTATCTATTCACTTTACAGTTGTTCTGGAAATGCCCACACCAAAGGCAGCAAGCAATTTGTGCAAACACTTGGCCCACCACTGGGCCATGCAAATCTGTTATCCACTCTCTTAAAACTCCTTCTTTGTGTTATTGCTTCCTAGCTTTCCCTCCCTCAAGAAAATATGGAGAGGAAACCTTGATTCCTGGCCTAGTAAGGTCTCTAGAATCAACTGGGAAAACTTGGAGAAAATGAAAAGGAAGCACAGAGAGGAAGGAAGGGCAGTTTGACATGCACCAGCAAACTTTTGGAGAGGCCCATGTTCACCTAACTCTTTTACCTAGAGACTAAGGCCCCCATCTGGAGAGTCTTACCCTCAAATTGCCTCCATGACATTTTGCTCAGGACTTGTTCCTCTAATTCCCTAGAAACCCCTGAGAGAAATCCTTAGGATGGCTTTGCGTGCCTGTGTCCCAGTGTTTAGTGTTGCACAGAAGTTGTATAACTGAGGAAACCCAGCACAGTCCTATGTTGAATGGATGTAGGATCAAGCTGAAATAATATGATCAAGCATCCACCCTTCTCATCTCCCCCGACAGGCATACACTACATTAACATTTGTAGTCCATCCCGGGACAAAGGGTTGGATCTTGAGTGTGCTGAAGACCAGAAGGAATTGGATCCAGCAGAGGGGAAATAATACTTAAAGAGTAGGCCCTGGCCTGAGACTCAGAGCTGGATTGGAGCCCTGGCTCTGGCCCCAAAATAGAGTAGGACCCTGGTCAGTCATTCAAATGCGGATTCAGTTTTGATTGTAAAACAAGGGGGGGTGCACTAGGCAAGGCCTTCCCCAATCAGTTTTAAGGGAATTTAATAGGTGGAAAAGATGAATGACTCAGCAGAGTTAAATAAATTTCTTGTTTTCTTTTGGGACTTGTCAGTGTCTTTAAAAACCTGATGTGCACTGTGAATCTCTGAGAAAAGAATTGATATGCAGCATATCCTAAGCTTAGTTGATCACAGGATCACAGAACCCTTCACTCTTTGTCCTCTGTGAAATCATCACCTCAGAACTGCTGCTCCATAGAACTCAGTTTGGGAAAATGTGCTCTGTAGTTTTCCTTTCAGATCTCACATGCTAATATTCTAAGTATGTAAAGAGGCAACAAAAGCCTAGAAAGCCAGAGGTATCAAAGAGAGCTCAAGAATCATGTCTTTGGACAGTTCTGTAAAGATTGCAGACGGTGAGGATTTAGGAGGATGCTGTTGAAACAGGGATGCTCTAGCTGTAGTTCTGGGAGGCAGATGGAATGGTAAAGAGGGAGGGTGGAATTAAAACAACAAAAATAAGTGTAGAGTTAAGCAATTTTGCTAAGAAAGGGAAGCAAAAAAAAAGGTTAGGGTCTCAGAAATTTTGAGGTAAATTGAAACTTTTTTCCGTAGAGATGTAGTGAAAGAACCTGGGACTAGGACTCTGTTGACCTGAGTTGTGGTCCAAACACGTCAGTAACTGGATGATTTGGAACTTGTCACCCCACCTCTCTGTGCATCAGTTTTCTCAGTTTTCAAAGAAGACAGTCTATATGCATAGGCCCTTAAGATGTTAAAATTATATGACTTTATTGGCATCTAGTTTAAGTTAGTAAGGATTAAGTCCTTCAGAAAGGGATTTGGTGAGAAAGATGTATGAGTAAATGAGAGCAGAGGCCTAGATTAGAGAGAATTAGGTCAACAGAGGCCCTTTACAAGTTCCACAGGGATGGATCTTTAATGGTACTCTGTGAAACAGTGTGTTCCAAGTACTGGCACTTCTCTGCAGCATTACACGTAGACTAGATGGTATCTGTTCAGTTGGCTTTTTAATGTTAATGTGGTTTAATTTCCCAGCTAAACCCACCAGACATTTGAACTAGATGAGTTGTCATTAACTCTGCTGAAGAATTGATTTACTTGATTAACTTTCACCCTGATTTATTGAGTTGGCCAAAAAGTTCGTTTGGGGTTTTCCATAAGTTACGGAAAAACCCGAACGAACTTTTTGGCCAACCCAATATGTTTTTTCTGTTAGTAGAGTTTCTGGATAATGACAGTTTAGTGAGCCATTGCCAGTTTTCATTGTTTGTAGTCTTGTGACGTTTTCTACATTTGATTTTCTTGGGTATTTGCTAAGGTAAAATTAGTTTTAGTAATTTCATAATTATGAGACATGATAATGCATATCTTGGTAAATAGTTTAGATATATGAGAAGTACCAGTGTATTTCTTTTTCAAGCATTAAACACATACTTCTAAGTGTGGTTATGGACACCCATTTGTTCCACAAGTGTTTGTTGCACATGTACTGAATGCCACGCAATGTACTAGAGATGAAGCAGTGCACAGATACATTGTTATTATCCTTACAACCTGTGTTGACAGGTATGTAGCTTCAAAGAACTGTTGCCTATGCAAACATTCACTCCCTAATTCATTTCTTTTAATGATTCTATTCATTTTGTGTTAGAATGATAAAGTGGCAACTTTCAGGGAAGCATTGACAGAAAGAAAATATGCTTAGTCACCTTATTTATCCAATACTCAGTAAGACAGGAAGAACGTGTTTGACAATACTAGGTTTTATTAATACCACAGTGGTAAATAACCTTATGTTTATGTTTTTTAAAAATAAATTTCTGAGTCACTCACAATTCAAAACCCACAAAGAAGCTGAGTCTTTTTTTTTTTTTGCGGTACGCGGGCCTCTCACTGCTGTGGCCTCTCGCGTTGCGGAGCACAGGCTCTGGACGCGCAGGCTCAGCGGCCATGGCTCACGGGCGCAGCCGCTCCGCGGCATGTGGGATCTTCCCGGACCAGGGCACGAACCCGTGTTCCCTGTATCGGCAGGCGGACGCTCAACCACTGCGCCACCAGGGAAGCCCGGAAGCTGAGTCTTTAAGTTAAATGCACTCTTCCTGAGAATTCTTAGCTGCTGTGTCTATCCTTGAGCAGTAACATTTTATTATCTACCATTCAGTATCTACACAGCAAAATAATGAAGGCACAGCTAATGTAAGCAAACTTAAATCTTTTCTGCTTCTGAGCTGGGGGCGTGGGCACACACTTGGATTGGTGGTTTCCCTGGAGTCGTTAACAATAATGTCTTGATCTCCATCCAACACAACCTTCTTCGAATCCATCACTCTCTTCTGAAGTGTAAGGCTGATGATCTCTGGGTTACAAAAGACAACATTTTTCTTGGGTTCTGCTTTTCCACACTAGGAAATTTCAGGGCTGAAGGCGTTGAAGAATTAAGCATCAAAAACATGTTCAGGGCTTCCCTGGTGGCGCAGTGGTTGAGAGTCCGCCTGCCGATGCAGGGGACGCGGGTTCGTGCCCCGGTCCGGGAGGATCCCACGTGCCGCGGAGCGGCTGGGCCCGTGAGCCATGGCCGCTGAGCCTGCGCGTCCGGAGCCTGTGCTCCGCAGCGTGAGAGGCCGCGGCAGTGGGAGGCCCGCGTACCGCAAAAAAAAAAAAAAAAAAAAAAAAAAAAAAAAAAAACATGTTCAGTTTTGGCTTGGTGTTCCATGTGGAGCATGCTGTTATGATGAATGGGTTTCAAAATGAAAATCTTTACCTTGTACCTACTTGACAACCTTTATAAGCCTCAATTTCCAATCCTCCCAGAAGAGATCATGAAAAGGTCATCTCAAGAGTAAATCTTCTCCCACAGCTTTGGATATATTTATTGTGTTCAAATGAAAGTCAAATTTAAAACTAAGAGGCTGGCCAGGATCTGACTGCTTCCATTTCATATATTTTAGGAATGTCTGACCGGGTTTACGTTGTATTTTAATGAAAAACCTGGGCGTTTCTTAAGTTCACCAATATTTAAAATGCTTTAGTGTTTGTTTTTTTTTCCCTTAGTTTTCTTTCTCCTCTTCAAGCTCTGCCCTTTCTTATTTCTCTGGGTCATCAGACACTTCAGAGTGGGGATCCTGACCATTAAATACACCTCGTTATCATCTTCTTCATCTTCCTCCTCCCACCTCTTCGACCCCTTTAGGGGTTCATCACTGTCCCTCCATTTCGCCTGTGGGCTCGTGGATCTTGGCAAATGAGACCTTAGAGATGTCATTGTACTTGTTTCCCAGGGACTGAAATTCCTTCAAATATGGCTTCTATCTGATCTTGTTGCTTCTGCAGCTTTTGGAGGGCAAGGACTGGGCTTTTCACAGAGAGCATCAAGCTTTCACGGAAGCCATTTCTAGGCCTGGTACATTCTCCTCCGGGGCCTGGGGCTCCTCTTGCAGGTGACCAGTGCACCCTGAGTCCCCACTGTGCTCCGGCTGTTGTGCCACCGCCTCTTCCACCGTCTGGCTCGGCTCTGGGGGTCTCTTGTTCCCTGAGTCTGGGGTGTTAGAGAAGTGGCAAAGGGGAGGGGTGGCATTTGTGAGGGCCCAGCTGCAGGGAGAGAAACTGGGCCATGCCTGGGAGGGGCTGGAGGAGGTGGGAGGGGGCAGGCCTGTGACCGGAGCTCCTGTACAAAAGGAGGCTGGGGAGTAGAAGCCTCCCCTGTCCGGCAGCTTTGAGGCACATCTAACTCCCCGTCTGTATCCATTCATCTCTGCGCACCAGCTGCTTGGATATGCAGATTTCTTCAAATGGGTTCCTACTCTCAAAGAGTTGACGGGAGAGCAGGACACAAACCAACCCTCACACTGAGAAAGGAGAGGTGCAGAAATGGAGATACGTTCAAGCCACATATTGACACACAGACTGTGACACACAGAACACCAAGAGATCAGTTCTGTGCCGAGGAGGGTACAGTCAGGGGGTCCTTTACAGAGGAGGTGTCTTGAAGGATAAAGGGGAGTTCAGAGGAGGGATCATTCAAGCCTGAAGGAAGCCAGTGTGGTCCTTCAGACATTCCACTGTGGCTTGTCATTGCAAGCCCCGCCCTTAGCAGCATTGTCCCAGGACTTTGACCCATTGCTGTTGCAAAGAAAATCAGTCACAACGAAAACTGCCTAATGAGAGACTGTTTCACACTTTGAAGAGTATAGGCCAGTGTTTCTCAACTCTAATGTGCAAAAGAACCACCTGGAGAGATTCCTGGGTCCCACTCCCAGAGATTCTAATTCAGTAGGCAAAGGTAGGGCACAAGAATTTGTACTCAGATGCTGCCAGTCTGGGGAACACCCTTTGAATAATCTTGGACTGGACAACTTGCCTGATTGTGTAATGGTGATAATAGAAATAAGAGACAAAAGAACTAGTTCTCAATGACCTTCTCTTAAAAACAGGTGAATTTTTAAACCGAATAACTTACTAACCTATTGTTTTGCCAAACTCCTTTAGTGTCTTCATTTGGGATTTATAGCTTTTAGTGGAACCAGACTTTTGCTTCCGTAGGTTTTGTCCCTGGGATTGAAAGGGAGGGGTGCGTGGAGAGGAAGAATAGATGTTCTTAAAAAGTATCATGAAGAGAGATGATTCAAAGTCGTATCATAGATATGGACCATTTTCCTTATGATGGGATATCTAACCTATAAGTTCACCTTAGGACAGCAATACAGTCAGTCCTCGGTTTCCATCTTTCCTCACCTGGATGGATATTCTATGCTTCAAGCCCTGGATGTAGAGAGCCTACTGCATTACGCCACTTTATATAAGGGGCTTGAGCATCCACGGATTTTTGTATATGCTGGGGGTGGTGGTGCTGGAATCAATCCCCCACTGGTACCAAGGGACCACTGTATAGTTATCTCATCTGTTATACAGATATTTTGACTTAGACTTAATATGTTATACATTAAACACACTAGATTGTTGTGGATCATGATTAAATGTATGTGAGGAGTAAATTGTTTCAATTTCCTGAATCTGTTAAATCGAGAAGCCTCTCCTGGGGTAAAAGTAAAACCTCCATCACTGGGGACTCCAGATCCTATCACAACAGCCCTGCCTTCTGCTTTCCTTCTTGAGCCTGGTGGTCCAGGCTGTCTCCTAATGCCTCAGGCCAAGGAGTGACTGAGCTGTATTAACTTGACACTGCTGGCTGTAGAAATTCTAATTGCTGTAAACACTGGCTTTTGCACTGATGCCAATTTTCTTAGTCACTGTTTACATTGGCAAACTTGTCCTGCTATCCAGCTCAGCAGATCTCCTGGCAAAGAGAGTATGTAGCCGGTTGGGTAGAGTTTGGGATACATTTCATGACCTTCTTCCCCTCTGTACCCTGATTTTATACTTTTTACTCCTAAGTGTGCAAAACCTGTGTGATGGGAGAAACTCAGCTTTAAACAGTGGTTTGATTGTTGATTTTCTTCTGAGCTCTGAGTAATAACATTCAGAGTGATGGGGCAGCCAGTTGGGCTTTTGGGTACCCGTACTCACTTTGTAACTTGGAGCTTTACGATCCTGGGCAAGGCATTTAACTTCTCTAAACCTCAAATGAGCAAAAAATGAGTGTGATACCTGTTCTTCCTATTTTACAGGTCCTTGTGAAATTCAAACAAGTGAAAGCTCAAATGGTCATAAACTGTAAAGCATTGTACAAAAGAGTAATTATGATAAATATTGTAATTTATTATGTATTTTATATAGTATGTATTAATTTATCATAATCACATTCTGAATGTGCCAAAGGGGTCTTAATTTATTATAATTATCATCTGAATGTGTCTCTTCAGACATGAGTAGATATCTATAAAAATCACTAGCCTTTTGTCTTTTGGGTTTATATACCACTTAATAAACATTTTTTCAAAGAGACATCTAATTTGCTGCTTTCTCCACTTTACGTAGAGCAGAAGATTAACTCAACTCCTGGAGTATCCTGTGTAACACACTTGTGAAGTCAGGCAGAGGGCATGAGTGGGCAAGCTCTGAACTGCCGAAAGCAGAAGGGAGTTTAGGAGGTTTTGTTTAGAAGTTTAATTCTTTTGTGCTGCCTTGATTCAGCTGCTATTTGGAACACTCAGATGAAGACAAATGCTGCTTGTCCTGACAGTGGAGGCTTTTTGCAGCTTGAGTAGCTTCATGAAGGACATTTGTTTATGACCATGTACATGGGACACTGGAAAAAAATGTGATCTCCAAGCCTCAGACCTTGCCCCAAGGAGCTCACAATCTAGTTATTGCTGTTGTAGGTAACGGAGATGTGAGTACAAAAGAACTCTAATTTTTTAAATCAGCTCTCATGTGCGTGTGTATGGAAGGTAAAGGGGAGTAAGATAGGAACAGGACTGAGAAAGGTGTTAGCAGAGAAGGCTTGAGAGAGAAATGTGCTGGTGAGGAAGAGCTGGAGGACAGGGGCAGAGGGGAGTGCCTTCTTAGCCCAGAGCCATCAAGGCTAAGCTGCTGATCCTTGGAGAGTCATGTGTCCATTCTGGGCCTCAGTTTCCCTTTGTGTAATATGGGAGACTAAAGGGTCATCCCAGATGTAAAAATCTTCCAGTTTTCTGAAGTAGGTTTGAGAGTCAATTGACTAGTGAATGGCTATAGAGGATGATGGCTGAAGGTTCTGGAGCCAGAGGGGGTTCAAATCCAGCCCACCACTTTATGCCTATGTGATGTTGGGTGATTCACTGGAGCACTCTTGGTCTGAGGCTCCAGACTAAGAACAGTGACCGGCAGAGAGCAAATGTCAGTACATGTGAGCTCTTATCCCCTTTGAACATAGGAGGCTTTTGGAGCTAAGCCAATATGTTGGCAATACAGAAACCGTCGTCTGTGTGATAGTAAAAAAATAAACAAAAAAGTTTAGGGACTGAAAAAGGACAAGCCTATCCTTTTTGTGTTCCCCCAGGTTGAATTGCAGTGAGAGAACAAACTGAAGGCTTTAGGGTGAAGGCGTTAGGGTGTCAGATCCCTTTGAGAACTCTTGCCTTTCTCTCTCCTAGATTAACCTTATTAGTGAGTGGTGGTAAGGTTCTCCTCAGGTTTGCTTTGTAACTTATAATAAAATCTTCCATAGAGGACTAAACAAGTGTGAAATTGTAATAGAGCAATCTCGTCAGAGAACCCTACTGTTACATAATCATATTTGTGCTTCACAGGTTGGCTTCATAATTCCCTCCAGTGCTTTGCTCTATGGAGAGAGTGCCCTGCACAGAACTCTTTCGGTCCCTGACTATTCTCAGAGAGTGGGCCAAAAGGTTTACTTTATAAAAATAATGCTGACTAAAGGAAATAAGGGAGAAAGGTCAACTATAGGAAGGGTCCTTAACTGGATGGGGATCTACCAAAGGGCTGAGCAAGAATCCTGCCAATTCTGGGCCTCTGGAGAGAGGGGACAACGATAGATAACGTGGATTTACTCCTCACGTGCACTCTTTTTTACTCCTTTATCTGGGAAACTTGGGCCCAGACAACTGGGGAAGCTTGCCCAGGTCACGTAGCTAATAAATGAGGGAGCCAGGACTTAGCCTTGGGCTCTGTCCAAATTCTGTGCTCTTGTCTCTCTATCATATTTTGTTAAGCCTTTCTGCCCTTGCTCAAAGAATCTCAAGGCAGGATAATGAAAAGTGATTCTTCACAACCTTTTCTTCTGAGGAAGCCTTGAAGATGGGGTTTACATCACTTAAAGGGCTCTGCTACCCAGAAGTCCTTATATAGCTCTCAGTTTAGGAACATGCAGCTGATGATTCAGCCTGGCTCCAAGCTACTGTGAGACTTACTTTGTGAGTTACCAGAGCTGAGCTAAGGTAGCAGGACTTCATTACAGGACAGACTGAAGTGCTACGAAGCCCTGACATAAGCAAATAAAAAGAGGTAACATTATGAGAACTTATGTACTAAGTTCTATGCCAGGTATCCTTTACAAATCACTATAAAATATAGGTATTATGATCACCCCAATTTTACAGATGAAGAAACTGAGGCATAGAGAAGTTTGTGACTTGCCCAGAACTACCCAACTAGCAAGTATCAGAGCCAGGATTGAACCTTGGCTGACTGCCTTTATCATCCACACCCTAAAATGCTATGCCATGCTCTGCTCAGATGAGTTGGGGATGGGGAAGGATGAAGTAGAGGCAGTGGAGTGCTCTCTGGGGATGCGGCGTGGGGAAACGCTGATTTGGAGCTATTGTTGATTTCCATGATATAAATACCCACCCTACCCCCATGGTCGCTTTCAAGCTACTGACCTGATGTCAGCTGACTTGTACATTTAACAGTTGGTTTTCGTGACATGGCAAGAGCTGGCTCCAGCACAGAATTGAAGGGTATTGCCAAAGAGAATAGCAGGTACTGAAAAAAATTGAGTTATGCAAGTTATACCTAGGTACGTTTGACTCTAGAGAACTAGAAAGCACAAGGGATGGGGTAGTGAGAAATGGAGCTGGAATGTCGAGAGGGACCAGACTGCAATGTCAAGTTCAGATTTTTTTTTTCTGTAGGAAACTGGAAGTCAGTGAAAGTTTTTAAGCAGCCAGGTATTGTGATCAGTCTTTTAGGGTAAGAACTCTGACAGCAGTATGGAGCAGGTTATAGAGAAAGAAACTGCTATCTAGAATTCAAGTTAGTAGGCAAATAATGGAAATAATGAGCATCTAATCAAGGCAGCTATGGGAGCTGGGGTAGAGTCTTAGGGTAGAACTAGATTCAGAAAATGTTGGCAGGTAGAGTTGACATGAATTGATGATTGATTAGATATCATGTGAGAGAAGGAAGGAGCTGAAGAAAATATTAAGATTTCTAGCTTGGAAGCTAGATTTACGGTCAGTTCATTAATTGAGAATTTAATGGAGTGAGTTGCTGAGTCAGGAGTGGAGAAGCAAGTGTAGAACATGTTCATTTTGAAGAGCATATAGGCTATAATCCTGGAGATGGTTGGAAAAGTGAACCCAGAGCTTAAGAAAGACAGATCGTGGATGGGAGATGTGGAAGTCATCAGCCTATGGATAGAGCTCATAGCCATTTAATTTTTCAGGCTGCTAGTAAGCACTTCCTATTTGCCACGCATGATGGCATGGTGGCACATTGGTCTGCTCAGGGAAAGCAGGAATTATGTAGCTGAATAAAATAAAAAATGGAACCTTGGGGAAAACCATCATTTACAGGGCCAAGGGACAGGAAAGGAAGAAACAATCAATTAAAAACCCAAAAGAAAAAAAAGGAGGAATTAATTATTAGCATGGCAAGAGACTACAGAAGTTCAGGAGGAAGAGAGCTTCAAGAAAGAGCAAGTTGGGCTTCCATGGTGGCGCAATGGTTGAGAGTCCGCCTGCCGATGCAGGGGACGCGGGTTCGTGCCCCAGTCCTGGAGGATCCTGCATGCCGCGGAGCGGCTGGGCCCGTGAGCCACGGCCACTGAGCCTGTGCTCCTCAATGGGAGAGGCCACAACAGTGAGAGGTTGAAAAAAAAAAAAAAAAAAAAAAAAGAAAGAGCAAGTTATTAAATGCTCGCCAAGTAGGTCATTGGTGTTGGCAGTGGGGGTCATGGTGTCACTGGTGAACCTAATAAGTCCGGTTTCATCAGAGATATGGGGCTGAAAGCCAGATTGTAATGGGTTGCCTTCAAAGAGGGTAGTCTTTGAAAAGTCACTGTCTTCTCTAGGGTAAAGGCAGCACTGACTCAACAGAAATCAAGTTCTATTTAGAGGCAGATCTTCTCTGCTTTCCTCCCTGCTTCCTATACACTCCTCTCTTATAGCTTCCCCCAAGTCTAACCCTTCCTTCTGTTTTCTATATCCTATCTCCCCTTCATCCTCCAGGATCGTAATTCACACATCATTTCTTTTCTCCTCTGTAACCTTTGTTTCTCCTTGTTCACAGGCTCTTTCCCTAGAAGTGTGCTTAAGTGTCTCTCATCTTGGGAAAAAAAAAAAAAAGGTTTTTCTTTACTGTTTCCCTCAGGCTGTTGTCCTATTGCCTTCTTTATCTCTACAGTGAAAGTACTGCCTATATTCACCGTATCTATTTCTTCACTCCTATGTACTTTGCAACCCATTACAATCTGGCTTCCAGGCCCACATCTCTGACTAAACTGTACTTGTTGGGTTCACCAAGATCCCATGACCCCATTGCCAACACCATTGACCTATTTTTCCTCTCTGCTGGCATTTTTTTTTTTTTTTGCGGTACGTTGGCCTCTCACTGTTGTGGCCTCTCCCGTTGCGGAGCACAGGCTCCGGACGCGCAGGCTCAGCGGCCATGGTTCACGGGCCCAGCTGCTCCGCGGCATGCTTTCTCTAGTTGCGGAGAGCGGGGTGGGCTACTCTTTGTTTTGGTGCGTGGGCTTCTCATTGAGGGGGCTTCTCTTGTTACAGAGCATGGCCTCTAGGTGCATGGGCTTCAGTAGTTGCAGCACGCAGGCTCAGTAGTTGCAGTCAGCAGGCTCTAGAGTTCAGGCTCAGTAGTTGTGGTGCACGGGCTTAGTTGCTCTGCGGTATGTGGGATCTTCCTGGACCAGGGCTTGAACCTGTGTCCCCTGCATTGGCAGGCGGATTCTTAACCACTGTGCCACCAGGGATGTCCCTCTGCTGGCATTTAACAGCTTGCTCTTTCTTGAAACTCTCTGCCCTGCTGAACTTCTCCAATCTTTGTTTTTTCTTGCCGTGATAATAATTACTTCCTCCTCTTTTGGGGGCGGAGGAGGGATCTTTTAATGATTGATTCTTCTCTCCTGCCTGCTATCCCTCTAAAGGATGGTGTTACCTAAGGTTTCATTTTTATTTTATTCAACTTTAGGATTCCTCCTTTCCCTGAGCAAATTGACTTCCCCTCTTTGGTGCAAGTTACCATGTGGCCTAAAGCCTGCCAGCAGAGCCCCATCCTTTCATCAGAGTTGAGTTAGAGATCCAACCCCCAGCAAATAAAGGGATGTTTTTATCCTTGTAATCTGGGTGGGACTAGTAAAGAGGACTTTGATGCCTTCTTATCCTTACTGGAGGAGGGTGATGTTGAACACTTGCAAAGCAAAGTAAGATTGACGGGCAGAAGACTGAAGTGTAGCCCACGTGTCCCACAACCACAGACATCTGTGTGCCTTTCCCCACCCTCCTCTCCTTCACCGGCCTACTGGTCACTCATTAAACTCGTTTCAGTCAGCTGCTACTATCTCCAGGCAACCAGATGAGGCCGACTCTGTCCTCTCCTAAGCTGGTTATACTGATACATACCTTTGTACTTTAAGGTACATATCTCTACTTTTTAAGTTTCTACATCATATCATAATCATCTATTATGTCTAGGATGTTCCCATGTTTATATGTTCCTCAAAAATAGGCCATTGTGCTTTGTTCATCCTTGTACCCCCAATGCGTAGAACGGTCATGACCAAATAGGTACTTAAATGTTGGTCGAATGAATTCGTTGATTTACACAGTGATTCTCAACTTTGCTAGGTATGCAAGGAATTCCTCTAGGAATTTACCTAGAGAGCCGAAAACAATACCTATGCCTTAGGTCACATTCCCAGATATCATTATATAATAGGTGTGGAATGGGACTCAGGCATTGGTAATTTTTAAGTTTCCAGGTGATTCTAGTATGCTTCCAGCTTTGAGAACCACTGGCTTAAAGGAGTAAAATAAGATACACCAATGCCTGCTATGTGCCAGATGTTTTAATTACATTCGCACAATAACCAAATGAAAGGGGATAAGGTTTGATGTTGTTAACACACGGGGAAAACCTGAGGCTCCGAATGACATAATAACTTTGCATAAACCACAAAGTTGGTGAGAGGCAGGGCTAGGACCTGATTCTGTTACCTTGCATTACCTTTCCAGCTTCCCAGGCAGCTTTCCTCCAGTGGTGAGGAATCCATTCAATCTCTTACCAATTCTTTCAGAGGTGGAGCATTGGCCAGCTGGCTGAATTGTGTAACATTAGAAGAAATGTGTGATTAGCTCTATTCGACCTCCAAAAGTGAGGTTGGATTGGAATCAGCCCATGTAAGAACTTGTCTGTGTCACAACTTCGTGTCTTTCACATTTGTAGGATAGTTATGCCTTTTTTTTCTTCTTTCCCTGGGCTGGGCACTCAATCTTGCCTCTGGGTCTCTTTCTCTGAAGGATGGCCATTCCAGTAGCTTCTTGGTCAACCCTTTACACACCCCCTCTTACCCCTTCCATCTCTGAAATGAGCCTATAAATCTAATTTTTCTTTCCAGGTCACTTGCAATTTCTTTAAGGTTCTGACGCTAACAGTGTTTCTCCTTCTACAAGTTCTATATGATACATATTTATTACAAAGAGAACGAAAAAAATCACTTAGAGTTTTTGGAGAATTTTATAATATCTCAAATTCATTAGAAGATATGCTGGGATCTTACAAGTTAACCATAAATTACAATTTCACATAAAAGTTACTGATGGCCAAAAGCAAGTCAAGTTGTTCTAAACATTTAATTTGTAAATTTTAATAAATTAAGCAAACATTCTCTAAATACTCTAGTTAGTCTTAATTAACAGCAAGTTAGACCTAAATATTGTCAAGTTTGTTCTGTGGGATAAAAACTAAGTAACACTTTCACAATATTAATTGTGAGTTGGTAATTATCATAATTAATAGTTACGTAGTGTTTGCTATGTGGCAGGCACTGTTCTAAGTGCTTTCTACATGTTAACTCATTTAATCTTCAGAAAAACTCTGTGAGTTAAGTACTATTATTCCCATTTTATTTTTTATTCCCATTTTATAGATGAGGAAATTAAGGCATAGGAACATTAACTAAGACATACAACCAGTATGTAGTAGAAATAAGATTCAAACCTAGGCAGTCAAGCTTCCTAGTCTTTGCTCCTAACCAGTTTTCTAGATTTGCCTAACACAAAGCTTGGAAATTAGACCAGTTTTGGACATGAGTGAGGAAGACTGCTATGGTGCTGTAATTCCTGAGTATCACTTAGCCTGGACTGACACTTTTACCACTTGGCTTGAGCAACCATGAACACAGGAATTCTCTGCAGGTTGGAATGGGAGGCATGAGAAGATCTTGACAAAGCCAAAAGGTTGGTACAGCCATTAAATCTTTAAGGGAGCAGTAGTCGGAATGCAGAGCTAGCAATGACGAGGCTGTTGAAATAATTAGATTATGCCTCCGCAATGTGCCTAAAACTTCTCCTGGCTAGTAGTGATGACTTCCTAATTATGTTAATGGCCATTTTTTCAGTCCTTAGCTCCCTCAAATTGCCAAATAATCAGTCTTTTTAAAAAATTCTTCCAAATTTGACTTTTACTTTCTGATTCACTCTCAGTTTTCCTCTTGCCAATCTCTGGATTTCTCCCTCTAGATTCTTCTTTTCAGCCTGTCAAAGAATGTTTTCCTCCCTGGTCTATTTCTTTGTCACTGTGTTCTGTCTCTTCACTAAATCTCCTGAGTCTTACTACTGTCTGAGTTGTTAACAGTTACCTCTGAGCTCTTCCTCCAGGCCTGACCTCCTTGAATCTCTGACCCTGCATTTGCTATCTGTCTTTTGGACCTATCTGCCTAGATGTCCCATTGGCTTTAAATGGAATAATTTTAAAATGGAACTTTTCTTACTTTCCCTGACTGTTCTGCCTGTGTTCTCTGTTTCTCATACTCCAAGTGAGGACCCTCCAGGATCTTTCAATCCTTTCTCTGTGTCCTACCAGCCTGCCTACCTGATCCCATATACTACTCTGTGAGCAGTTACCAAGGCCTATCAACTCCGTCTCAGTGATCTCTCTCTCTTGAATATATTCCCTCCTCTATATTCTCCTGGGGCAGACCTTCATTTCTGTCCTGTGGACAATTGCCAAACTATTATAGCTGTTGCCCTCTAGTCTCTTCTCCCACCAATCTACTGTGTACACCTCAGCTGTATAATTTTTCCCAAAGTATAGTCTCATTAAAGAGTGTCCACTGTATAGCACAGGGAATTCTGCTCAGTATTCTGTAACAACCTAACTGAGAAAAGAATTTGAAAAAGAATAAATACATTTATATGTATAACTGAATCACTTTTTTGTACATCTGAAACTAACACAACATTGTTAATCAACTATACTCCAATATAAAATAAAAAGTTAAAAAGAATGTCCAAAATCTTTGTTGTTTAACCATTAACAGCTAAGAGCATTTCATCTGCCACGACCTTTCCAGCTGCACCTGCAGTAAGACTGGATCATCCTCTACATCAGAAGTTGCAGCTTGTGGCCCTTAGTCCAGATTTGGCCTGCAGGCAAGTTTTGTTTGGTCTGCAACTTAAAAATAATTTAATCTGAATCAATGCTTTCAAACCAGAGGATTTCCCTTAAAAGCTAAAGTCTTAGAGAAAGTTCAGAGAACTGTGAAAACTTAAGGACAGGTGGAAATTTGCGGGAGTCAGGCAAGATTTAAATTCTTAGCTACTTAAGTTCTCAGTCCATCTTTCACCCATCTTTGTATCCTTGTAACATGTAGCAGAATCTTTACATACAGTAGGTGCCTAATTAACACTTGTTGAATTATAGTTACTTGACTTTTGATAGTTCCTTGGCGCAAACATTGCTGTAGAACAAAAGTGCTGCATTAGTGAATCACAGGTGATCTGTACAGTGGTCTTAAGTGAAGGTCATATAATTTGTGCACCAAGAGAAAAAAGCTAAATCTGCATTTTAAAGTATACTCAAACTTTACAATGTTTAAAAAATGTGACCATAAATTTTCATACAGGTAAGTGTTCTATGAAATTGTTTTCCTGTAATAGGCAGGAATAGAGCAGAGTCTGGAGGGGAGAATTTAAAAGCTGCTTGACAGAATGAAATGGCCATCACTGGAAAAGTTGGGAAACCACTGGCAGGGAATACAAAACTTTGAATGTGAGAAACGAAGCAGGTGGTGAGTTATAATAGATGCTCTAATTATTTAATGTGGTTGGTTCATGTTGAAATTTGATCACATGCTAAGTTATTGATGTGTATGGAATATCAGAGTACTATGGCTTTTCCCCACCTCTCCCTCCCACTTTGACATGAGCACACAGATGAACTTTTTAGAAATAACTATTTGACATCTTTTTCACCTGTAGTAATTTCAGAACTTGGTGATCATTGGGGTCCTAGTAACAAATGTACACAATGGGAGAAAATGATAGTCTCAGCTTCCCTGGAAACATTGAGCTATCTGTCCCTGGGCTCACATTTCTTCATGCAGTGATCTTCCAGATCAGAGGTGTGACAGTAACGATAACCAACTCATAGAAGGCTTGGTATGTGCCAGGCACTGTTCTAGGGGTTTTTACTTTTTTAAGCTTCACAACAGTATTTTGAACCAGTTAGTATGTCATTTCTGTTTTACAGATGAGAAATTGAGGCACAGAGAAGGTGAGGAACGTGCCCAAGACCCCACTGCTGGAAAGCGGGGGGGCTGGGCTTTTAACCAGGTATTCAGTCTGCAGTCTGTGCTACTGACTTTGGCTTCCTACCTGCCTCCTAGACTGAGCCTTTTAGTGCCGGCTTCCCCTGCCTACACTTGCCTTACTTAGCTTTTCTTCCCATAGGCATTTGAATTATAACACTTGCCCAACACTTTGGCATCTTGGATTCCTATCCTTTTCCTTGCTATTCGCACTTCGTCTTCTATTAAGGCACAATTCAGAATAGATGCCGTATCGGATTTCATCCCAGAACGAACAGACACAAGTAATTCCTTCCTTCTCTGGGCTTGTGCAACCCTTTATCTAGGCTTCTCTTACCAAGCTTGTATTGCTTAACTAACATCAGCTATTCATTTACAAGTCTTGGCTCTCCTCTGTTTCCCTGAGCTCCAGAAGATGGTCTTTTTCTCCCCCTTAAGTTTCCCTGCCCGTTGAATAGATTTTCTAATTTGTATGGTGAATGAATTAGCAGAGAACAACCCCATTCATAAACTAACCATGAACATATTTTAATAAGCAGGGTATAGATTCTGCTTGGCTGCCTTTGATTTTTGCTTGTCCTCTGACCTTTGGTCATCAGACCTGGGTAGGGAGCCACCTATTTTGCTGTATCTGGTTCTACTGAGGTGTAATGAGTATTCTTCATCCCTTCCACCTCCTCAGGCAGAATTCCCTTCTAGAGCCTGAAATGGTTGTGGGGCAAGTTTTAAGACCTCTAGTACTGCCCTGGAGTACTTCATCTAGCCAAGACTGGGTCAGTTCACAACCTGTGAAATTCTTAACACTTGGCTTGCTTCTTTGTGCTACTGGAGTTTTCCAGCTACTTCTAAATAGGTTTCAGGAAACTTTGTTAACTAGAGAATGTTTCTTGGGTGGATCTGAATCTCATTTCACAAACTCAAGGATGCAAGAAATATAACTTGATCTATATTTTGAGCCTTCATTCTTTAGGTAGAACTTAATTCCAGTGAATTTAGGTATTCCCCCATCACTGTTTTCTTTTAGGTTTTGAAGTGTCTCATGTGATGTTGATGCATAGTGCATGGGGGGAGCCATCTGGGTACTCATCCTTAGCCCACATTCATGTTCCACCTGGTCCATGGTGTTTGGTTCCTACAAGTTGCCCTGGGATATCCTTTGTTCTTATAAATAAGAGGCCTTCAGGTCCATTAGTGCTCTCTTCTATTCCTGTTAGACCCTTGAGAACATGTAGTGGGCCACGGATAATGGAGAAGTTGTCTCAGACCCATCTGCAAGACACTCATGCAGCCTTCCTGTTTTTATGCCTTTTTGGACACATGGAGTCATTCTGCTGCTCCTGCACAAGCTGGAGCCTGAGGGGGGCTCTCTGAGGCCTTCTGAGGCACCACCTTTCTAAACATACCTTGCGGTCACTCTTCCCTAGAGTCTTGCCTTTTTCCACGGTTCTATCTGGGCATGGGGTATGTGTCTGTTGCTCTCAGATTCCATAGACATATCTGAGGGTTGCTGTGTCCCAAGGTTCTTTTTTCATTGGATCTCAGATATCAATCCGTTCATTCCTCATTTCATCTCTAATAATTTCTCCTCCCCTCTTCCACCACCTAGCTTGGAGAATCACTTCCTATTCTAGGAGACTTCTTACTCATCATGTAATCTCCTAAATCAATGTCTTTTTTAATTCTCCAAAGGATATAGGCTTTTGAAAATCAAAAGCAGGAAGACATTTCTGTTTCTTTGCTATTTGTTCTCATATCCCTTCCCTGAAGTAATAACTACATAAAGTCTTGGCTACTGATTTTACCTGTTGGACAGTAGGGATGGGAGGGGAGTAGTGAGAGGAGCTAAGGGAAACAGATATTAGGGAAAAAAGTTAGATACCATTCACAGTTTTATCATGCCACATGACAGCACATACACATATGAATGTCATCCTATCCTGGATAGGACTCAGAGCAGCTTCCTGGGCCCACACTGTTCTCAACCAGCATCTCTAGGGTAATTCTGTATGTCCTGCAGCCCTCTCATAGTTCCAGGAATCCAGCTTCTATACTGGTTACTTAGTCTCTCAACTTCTCTTCTCTCTTCTTCAGAAGGAGGAAAATAACAGAATTGTAGCCAGAATTCAACAACCTCTCCTCATACTGTAGGCACTCAGACAGTGCTATTATTATTAATAATAGTAACGAGAAATTGGCTAATGACAGATTACTGCTTGATTCTCTTCATTTTCAAATTTTGAAACAAAGTCAGTATTGTCTGTAGGATAATGATTTTTCATTCTCTAACTTATCAATACAATTCCAAACATTAGCACAATTTTATTTTAACACCTTTCTGGATTCTTCTTTTCCCACCCATCCAACCTTTCTTACACCCATCTGCTTATCTTTTTCTCCTTCATAAACAAACTGTCCCTTCTCCAATCAGCACTTCTGCTCCCACACCACCCTGTCAGTGTTGTGAACAATGCAGACAGTTGTTCAGAAATTCTATTAATGCAAGTGCTCGTAAGCTAATACAGCAGAGGTGCTTCTGGAAAGGTATGGGCAGATCGGGGCAAGTCTGCATGCACTCAGGGCATGCAGTACACATAAAGGAAACCCGGGGTGGATTCTATGAAAATGAATACTCTTCTCTAATCTGCCTTGTAAAGACAACTCACTTGTTTTACAGCTTTCCTTTAGTTGAAGAAACTCATATGATTTGTCTTATATATTCAATGAAGTCTTCATTTAACTAAAAACAAGAAATGTAGTTCAAAAAGTAACAGAGCCAAGCCTGCCATGTCTTTGTTCATAGTTTATTGTTTGATGCCTGTCAAGCTACTTGGCCTGTGAGAAATGGAATGGATCTTGCATGTTCTCTGTTAATTGACAAGGGTTTATTGTGTGAACTCTAGAAATCTTAGTGAATACATTCTCGGCCATGCCCTGGCAGATCTCCATATTCCCCAAGTTAGACTGACGTGTTACCACAAAACTTAAGTGATGATTGCTTTTTCCCAATTTGCCAAAGACCTTAAACCCTTAAACTTGTGGTTAGGGTGTGCGCACACACTCACATTTGTTTGTTTCATATCGAGAACGTTAACAGTTGTTTTAACTTTTTCAATAAATTGGTCAATTGTACATATAGAAATTGAATTATTTTCTTAATATTCATTTGCTTTCCTGTTGCTTATATTTCCAGCAAATGAATATTAATAGAATTATTGGAAAAGCTGTTCATGGTTATATAAATTGCCTCTTGTTCTTGTTTTTCATGAACACTCGCTAATGGTTTTATAATGCGGTCTTTCCAACTCTTCACAGCAGGGCATATGTATACAATTTTATATGGGACACTGGGGTAAACAGCTCAGGAACTTGGCTATCCAGGGGCTGAGGGGATCAGTGTCACAGCACATCTGTATCCTCTCCAGGGCATACCAGTGTGCCCCATGTACATGCTGGGAAGCTGTATTATGGTGTATTGCAGACTGCATACAGGAACATTGTTTTCTTGATCTTATGAAGGCATTAAATATTTCACTAATCATCGGCGTTCTGTTTCATATTCTACAGAAGGGCACTGTTACTCTCCAGCTGCTCCCCTTCAAGGTTTGAGAGCCACTAGGCGATACAAGTATCTGAGTTCACGCACCTGTACCGGGAAGGTTTCTAATCGCTCTGTGACACTTCTGGGCCTCTCTACCTTAACTAGTCACCGGCTTCCAGGTGGCTTCTAATTTTCTGACTTTGAAACATGGCCAGTAGGTCTTGCAGGGAGGTCAGTTTTATGAGCGTACTCAATAGGAAGAGCTTGTATAAGAAGCAGAAAGAGGGAATGCACTCCACAGGGTCTTTGCTTGGTGGACGGCCTGGGTCTCCTCTCCAACCAGATAACTTCCTGTGAACACTTAATGCAGAGCTCAATGCCCTCAGGGCTCAGAAGGGAAGAGACAACAGGCCGCATGTTCTTTGTACATTTCTGCAAAGCTCCTGGTTGTGTCTGAGCTGTTCTGCCAGGACTGCAGTTGACTCTGCTCCTTCCCTCTCACACACTCATTCCTTTCTCTTACTCTCAAAACAACCAGACACACTTCAATATATAAGCTTAAAAACACTTTAAAAATACTTATAGTAAATATAAAACTCTCTTCTCTTCTATTTGTATTCAAATAAAGTATTCTTCCTCCATTCCTAGTATGTTATTGGAACTGTGATGTGCTGATTTAGGGTGGGCAGGGGTCGGGTGAATGGACTGAATCCTGGAATTCACAGTTCCTAGGTTTGAGTCGCAGAACTGCCATTTATCCAGCGAAATGGGCAAGTTCAGCTAATTTCTAAACCTTCTTGGTAAAATGAGACTGATGACACATTTCCCTCTCAGAGACTATCTGAAGATCAAAGGAGATTTACTCTGATATTTTCAGATGAAAATACTCTCGAAGTTCTGAAAACGAAAGGTAAATATGATTTGTTATTGTATTAAAAGTAGCCAGTGAGTCCTCAAGGGCAGCGGCAATTGCTTGTAAGAATTCGAATACTGAAAGGTTGGTGAGTGTGGCTCAGGTGATAACTTAGCTGACACACACTCTCCCTCATTCCCCCCTCATCCTGCAGAGTAACCTGATACACTACTTGGGCCTCAGCCATCATCTGCTCGTGCTGAACTTCATCATCATTTCTTTTGGCAAGAAAAGCGCATGGTCATCTGCTCAGGTGAAAGTAACAGACACTGACTTTGACGGTGTGGAAGTCAGAGTGTTTGAAGGCTCTGCAAAGCCAGAAGAGCCGCTGAAACGCAGCGTTGTTTACATTCACGGAGGAGGCTGGGCCTTGGCAAGTGCAAGTATGTCCTGGTCACGTTCAGGTTGTTTGGGGTCGTAGCTGGCCCACAGAGATGTGTGATTGAAATGACTTTCTTACTGGGTAAGGAGAAGGGAGCCATTGGACTTGGTTCCCCTGGCAGTCCCAGTTATCCCTATCGTCTCAGCAAAATTATTCATAGTGCCCCCCCTTTCCATTCTTGAAAGGGTCCTGGTTTGGATGATTGATTATATAGCTACCCTATATGATTATATAGCTACCCTACATCAAGGGTTCTGCCTGTTTGTTTGTTGATTCAGGCAGACTGTTTTGAAAATATTTCCTGTAACCTAAATCCTAGACTAACTTATTGTGAAGTACTGAAGTTGCTTTCTGCACCAAAACAAGGTAAAGTTTCCCTGGGCCAGAATATGAGGCAATTATCTGTAGCTCTATGCCAACTTGTGTTTTGAAGACACCTTTCTATGAAATAGAACAAGTATTTCTGAATGCACGTTAACTCATCAACATTTCATCTGCTTGTGAAAACAAAGATGAAAATATAAAACATATGCCACAGTTAAAAGGAAACGACCTTGCAAAATTCAAGAACATTCTCTTTGGTATTGGAAAACTTTCATGAACAGATCACACATTAAAAATGTCAGGCAAAAAAAAAAAAAGTCAGGCAGCCAAGGGGAGCAGCCTAGTGAAAAGCATACTAAGGAGGAAATAAGGGCCTTATCTCTGCTTGTAATTATTATGGCGCTACTTTCTCGTCTTCAGCCCAGAGCTTTTGGCATCCCCAAAGTTTAAAGGCGATGGCAACTTGTTCTAGTTTGTCTTTTTTTTTTTTTTAATGCAGCAAAGGCCAAAAAGTATAACTTTTTCTAGTAATCTCATTTCATTTAACTCCATATTCATCATTTATTCTTTTATTCATTGATTTGTTCACATTTCCATAAGATGATTACTGAATATGTAGGTTTGCCCAGGACTGAGTAGTTTCCCAGGGTGCAGGACTTTCAGTACAAAAACTCAAAGAGTTGTATGCAAACCTGGACCTCTGGTCACCCTAATGTGTGCTTGGTGATGGGGATACAAAACTGAGTAAGACAGAGTCTCTGCCCTAGAAAAGGTTGCATCTGTAGCACTGGACACTTGCCAGGTGAGACAGTATCAATACATCAGAGGCCGGGAAGTATAAGTGCCAGGAATGGTATGGATTATGAGTCAGCCTGGCCTTTTCCACATAACTTTGGCTGATCACTTCTGCCAGAGGAAGAGCTGGAGGTAGGTGTGCAGGTGTTTATGTAGTTATTGAACTTCTGGTTCTTAGACTGCCTTGGAAAACCTATAAATAAGGTAGTATTTGGCTTTCTGTTGACGCAATCCAGCTCTTAATATATTATAAAAACATTAATGTATTAAGAGAACAGCCTAAGGGATTAAATTTTTACATATTAAAATTGCTTCTGTCACTGCAAACCTGTGGATTCTCTTTCTAAGAAATGCTAAGACTTCCTAAAATTCTATTTGTTCTGTGTTGGTTTAAACAGAATACCATATTCTTCAGATTGGTGACTTTTCTGAATCACAGCAAATGATGGTGTTAAAAGAGAAAAATTTTTTGGTTGTAAGGAGGAAACTGCTTATTTTCTGTGATTCTGGAAAGGCATCCATTTGAAGAACTACAAAATCAGAATGAATCCTGATGCACTTCATATCGTCCATCATGAAAGAAATTTTTAGCCAGTTAAAAACACATTCAAAGGTAATCTAATATGGATTTCCTGTTATTTTATAGTAATTGTATTTTATGGGAAACCAGATTAATTTTTTACATTTGTACATGTAGCTCTGTTAATGAGGTATATGTTCATATTTACTTTTTATTGTTTTTATTGTTAATAACTTAAGTCCAAGTCTAAAAACAATCCATAGTTGGCAGAATTTAAGAACGGACAGTATTAAATAAACTGCTTTATAGTGAGTGTTTGCTCCTTTGTCTCTTTCAGAAATCAGGTATTACGATGAACTGTGTAAAGCAATGGCTGAGGAATTGAATGCTGTCATTGTCTCCATTGAGTAAGTAATTAATAATAGTCGTAGAAAAACATTTAAGAAGGAATCCTAGATAACCATCTAGTTATTTTATTTTACAAATGCTAGAGTGTAAAATGAAAGTCCAGAGAGGTGAAGTGATTTTCCCAAAGTCACAGAAAATGATTTCTGATGTAACTTAGAATTTCTTGAACTAGCTTTATAATGCCTCAAACTATCTTCTTATTTTAGTTTTGGAATCTTCTGGAAACGGAATTAGCTGAAATTGAGAGAAATATATAATCAGTTATTTATAGTATATAGTTTGATTACTGCCTTTTTTTTTTACTTTAGTATAGCTCTGTATTATTAGACTATTGAAGTGTAAGAAAGCCATGCAATGCCTTTCAAGAGGAATTAAAGCATAGCTAACTAACTTTAATAAGTTATAGTTGAATCATTAACCTTGTGAACTGCAAGGTCAGACAGTGCTCATAGAATTTCAGGAGAAAAACCCTAAAGGGAAAGATTATTTTGTTATGCTGTTATGTGGAAACAAACTATGATAAAAGCATAAAAGAGAAGGGATTTTTTTCCATCAGGTTTTTTCTTAGCCAAGTAAAAGCATATTCTAAAAATTACCACTATAAATTTCAACTAATGTTGAAGTTAAAAAAATTCCTGTATAGTGTGACTGTTTTCTGTGTTAATTCTCTCACTTTACCTTCACAAGTGCTGAGAAAGCAAAGGAAGTTTGGACATACCAGATAATTCCTACTATTCCATCAGATCCACTCATTTAAAATTAAGTGGAAATACGGTTAAGTCCCCTACAGCAAGTCTCAGAACGAACAAGTTCTGTTCCGAGAGTGCATTCCTAAGTCCAATTTGTTCGTAAGTCCAACAAAGACAATCATTATCACTTGGTGCTTCTTAGCAGTGTACCAGCTACTTCACCGCTGCTTTTACACTTGCTTCCGGACACCCTGGGCTTGAAATAAAGATACTGTACTACTGTACTCCAGACAGTACTATACATGATTATTGCCTTTTTAAATCTAAAAACCAATCAGCATTTTAAGAGAATCTCTCCTACACCAAGAGTTGGAGAAGTTATCCTCCTGGAGTTAGTTTCTGTAATTCAGACCTTGTAAATAATAGCATGTTCAACCAATCTTAGTTAATGTAGCTATTATTATCACTATTAGTATTAATATTAATATCAGTGTTTTGAGTTGTTTCTACCAGTTCTATATTAGCTATTTTTCTGGGACACTAAGAAGAAAGTGAATAATAATTATAATGATTGCGGTGATGGTAATACAAAAATCATGGCACCTATTCCATGGCAGGCATTGTGCAGGTGCTATGTATATATTGTTTCTCCTCCTTCAGATCTTTGTTCAAGTATCATCCTTTCAGCAAGGCCTTCCTTGAAACCCCTAAAATTGCAGTCCACTTTTCTTCTGCTTTATTTTTCTCCAAAATTATCATCAACATCTGACAGACCATATATATAACTTCTTATGTATTTATTGTATTGAATATAAATAGACAATGTAAGTTTTATGAAGGCAGAGATTTTAGGGATTTTTGTCTGTTTTGTTCATTGCTGATCATTAGTGTCTGGAAACGTCCCTGGCAGATAGTGGAAATTTATGATATTGTGATTTGTAAGAAATATATATTTGGTCATTCAGATGACCAAAGTGTATTTTTCACATGTACTTGGTCTTCGTCCAAAGTTCCTGGCTCACAGCTCCCCAAATCCTTCAAATTTCCTAAGTGTTCAGAGAGTTAAAGGAGTCTTTTGTGGGACTTCCCTGGTAGTCCAGTGGTTAAGACTTCACCCTTCCACTGCAGGGGGCAAGGGTTCAATCCCTGGTCAGGGAACTATCCCGCCCCTGCCCCCCTTGCATGGCCAAAAAAAAATGGTGTTTCTTGTTATGTGAATGAGGTGACTTTTGGAAGCACCTAAGGATGGGGGCTGGTTGCCAGGAGAACCAACCATGTGATTAGAGGGTTGGGACTTTCCCACCCTGCTGGCCTCTGGGGAGGAGAGATGGGCTGGAGATTTTATCAATCACCATTGGCCAATGATTAAATCAATCATAACTAGGTAATGAAGCCGCCATAAAAACCCGAAGGACAGAGTTCAGAAAGCTTCCAGTTGGTGAACACATGCAGATTTGGGGAGAATAGTGCGCCTCCAGAAGGCATGGAAGCTCTGCACCCCTTCCCACCTACCCTGACTTTCGTATCTCTTCCATCTGGCTGTTCCTGAGTTGTATTCTTTTTATAATAAATCAGTAATCTAGTAAGTAAAATATTTCTCTGAGTTCCTTGAGCCACTCTAGCAAATTAATTGAACCAGAGGAGGAGGTTTTGGGAACCTCTGATTTATAACCAGGTGGTCAGAAGTACAGTAATGACCATTGGCATCCTGAGTTGGAAGGGATCGTTGGAACCGCTAATCTATAGCTTGGGGAAAAGCATAGGTGACAACCTGGGTTTGCGTCTGGTGTCTGAGGTTGGGGGTGATCTTACAGTTTTGCAGGACTGAACCCTTAATCTGTGGAATCTGCTGCTATCTCCAGGTAGATATTGTCAGAATTGAGTTGAACTGTAGGACACCCAGCTGGTGTCCAGAGCATTGCTTGTTGAAGGTGTGGGGCACCTACCCCATCACACACACGTTGAAAATTAGTCACAGAACACCAAAAGAGCATTTAATATGTATTTATGGAATGAATGAATAAAGAGTCTTGCTTAACTTTCGTATAAGTCATCCAAAGTAAGTGTTTTGATGTTTTCCTCATAGATGAGGAAATTGAGGTCCAAAAAGTTAAGTAACCTACAAGAGGTCACATAGCTACTTAGTCACATATGTGGAGTGGGGAATTGAGCCAGGTGGAATCTTGCATCGGCAGGCGGACTCTCAACCACTGCGCCACCAGGGAAGCCCTCAAACTAATATTGAAGGAAGCTGATGATGCTGAGTGACAGGGTTATGGCAACATCAGCCACTTTCCATGCCCTGAGCTTATGTAGCTCTCCCCTTCCCTCTGCCTCTCTCTGCCAGCTGCACTCCCATTCATAACTCATCTCCTTCTTGCCCCTACTCCAGATCGCAGACCTAAGAGAATCCTTGCTTCTCCAGTTCCTTGGAAGGGTTGGTCTCCTAAGTCATTTAGGCAGCTCTGACCCTGTGAATGGGAGCCTTAGAATCAGAGTGATGCTGTGGCTTCCTCCTCTGCAAATGTGGCACTGGACAACTCTGGACAGCTCCCCGGCCTCCCTGGATCCTCAGCTGGGCCTCCCAGATCACTCAAGGGCCCTTGATGCAGTTTTATAATGCAGGAACCTTCAAGTAAACGATTGTATCATCTGGCCTGGGTAGCTGGCCAGAGGAAGGCAGGGCTGTTTAAGCAGCTGAACTCCATTATGGAGCAAGGCCCTGCAGCTTGGTGCTGGTGAGCTGGTCTCAGGGCCTCTTCAGTGGTTTCCTGAGTAGCTGCAGCTCCTCAAAGGCCTGAGGAAAGGAGAGAAGGTGGACTTGTTTTACTTGGTACCATAAGGATTCTCCACACAAGCCTTATCCTCCAGGGCTAATGTAAGCAACTGGCAATATGCCTAAGCTCTTCCTACATGCCCTTCTCCACCTGTTAGCATCTGTCTCCAGTGAAACAGGTGTTCTTTGAAGTCTGTGCTTATCATAAAACAAAGAAGGATGGATAGGGTGGTTTTTTTTAATAAATTTATTCTATTTATTTATTTTTGGCTGCATTAGGTCTTCGTTGTGGCACGCGGGCTTTTCATTGTGGTGGCTTCTCTTGTTGCAGAGCATGGGCTCTAGGCGCACGGGCTTCAGTAGTTGTGGCTCATGGTCTCTAGAGCATAGGCTCAGTAGTTGTGGTGCATGGGCTTAGTTGCTCTGCAGCATGTGGGATCTTCCCGGACCAGGGCTTGAACCTGTGTCCCCTGCATTGGCAGGCAGATTCTTAACCACTGCTCCACTGGATAGGGTGTTTTTAAGGAGATTTTTTTTTTTAAAAAGAACTAAAATATAGAGGGGCTGTGCTTTCATCTTCACTTTCCACTGCGCCAAATCTGTTCAATGTAGCATCCGGTTTATCAGCAGATAAGCATCACAGCAGTGGGCAATTACTATTACTCAAGGCTGTGTAATCTCAGGCAAGTCACTTAACCTCACGTGCAAAATGGGGTTAGGAATCTTTCCTGTGTATGTCAACGTGAGCTACTGGGAACAAGAATCATGTCCTCTTTTCTTTGGGCCCACCGCACCCAGTATATGGCTTAAACATGTATGCTAATAAGTAGATACACTTTGAGTTAGGTTAATGATTTCAGAGAGTTGTTATGAGAATCAGTTTGGACATTTGAGATAAAAGGGCTTCTGATATTCTAAATCACTAGACAAGACTGAAGGGTTATTGCTCTAGCCCATAGGACAGAAAGGTCATAGGACAGAAAGGTCCAACTTAACTAATTTATTTATCAACGTGTTTGGAACTCACAGTATTTTTCTTTGCAGAAATAATGAGCTAAGGTGATTAGGATCCATCCAGGTGAGCCAGCCCACAAAGAGCCACATAACCTATGCTCTAGTTGAGGTATAGCCAACATCATATGACCGTGATGTTTCTCTTGGAAAGTATGTTCAGAGGTCTAACTTGGGACCTCTTCTCACTGCTCACCTCTTTCTTTTATTCCATAAACGCCTATTGAATTCCTGTTATGTGCCAGCTACTGTGTTAAATTCTGGTGGCATAACAGTGTGAGTAAGAGAGGCATAATTTCTGTCCTCGTGGAGTTTACAATCTAGATGAGAAATCAAACCTTGAACAAGTAATATTAAATGTGATAAGTGATGTGAAGTAGTAATGGAGGCATCGAGTAGGTAAGATCTTACCTAGTTTGAAGGGTTTGAATCGAGCTCCTAGGGATGAGCAGAACCTAGTTAGACAGAATGAATTGGTCATGGAAGTCCAAAGTGGTGTAATGAGAGGGCTTGGGAGGATGGGAGGAGGCAGAGAGCATTAAGGGAATGAAATATGAGAGAAGACAGATGAGGGGACCTATGCTTCTGGCAATGACTAAGGAAAATAAGAAATAAGGGTGGATAATCCTGAGAGCCTTCACAAGGATGGTGGACTCTTGGTTCTCTTGGAATTCCTTCTCCTAGCAGGGAGGTTGTCTGCAGACAGCTTCTCCTTATCCTTGAGGCCAACAGGAGTGGGTAGTGGTGTCATGGCTTTACTTCATGTAGGGAGTGGCCTTGTGGAAGGTTAGATATAATCTGAGGAAGCTGGTAGGCAAGGGTTGGGGGGCAGCCCTGGTGATGGAATCACTTCACATGAAGCAACACCAGGAGCTGGAATTTCTGAGTTTACATCACTGCTATTGGCTCAAGATTCTGGGAACAGATCCAACAACTGAGGTAGACAAAGATCTCAAGGTATAAAAATAGGCCATGACTTCTATTTAGTAGCTTCTACAACACTATGCTATTTTTACACATAATTGCACAGTAAGTATTTATGAAATAAATGGAAGAGTTCATCTTATCATACCCAAGATACATGGATGTATCCTCATTTACATAATCTGGGAAGGAAGTTTATATTCATGTTTATTTTCATAAACTTCATTGCAGTTTATAATATGGTACCTTTTTACCTGTAGTTTATATAATAAAACACAATACTAGAACCATAAGACATCAGGAAAAAGGAAGATTTAATTTCTTTCTTCTTTTTTTTAAAATTAATTAATTAATTTTTATTTTTTTGGCTGTGCCGGGTCTTAGTTGCAGCATGCCAGGTCTTCGTTGAGGCATGCAGGATCTTTTGTTGCGGCGTGAGGGCTCTTCGTTGTGGCGCGCAGGTTTTCTCTTCTCTAGTTGTGGCATGTGGGCTCCAGAACGTGTGGGCTCTGTAGTTTGCTGCCTGTGGCCTCTCTAGTTGAGGCGTGTGGGCAAAGTAGTTGCGGCGTGCAGGCTTAGTTGCCCCGCAGCATGTGGGATCTTAGTTCCCCGACCAGGGATCGAACCCATGTCCCCTGCATTGGAAGGCTGATTCTTTACCACTGGACCACCAGGGAAGTCCCTAATTTCTTTTTTTTAAAATTTATTTATTTTATTTATTTAATTTTGGCTGTGTTGGGTCTTCGTTGCTGCGCGTGGGCTTTCTCTAGTTGAGGTGAGCGGGGGCTGTTCTTCGTTGCGGTGCTCGGGCTTCTTATTGCGGTGGCTTCTCTTGTTTTGGAGCACAGGCTCTAGGTGCGCAGGCTTCAGTAGTTGTGTCACATGGGCTCAGTAGTTGTGGCTCGCTGGCTGTAGAGCACAGGCTCAGTAGCTCTGGCGCACAGGCTTAGTTGCTCCACGGCATGTGAGATCTTCCTGAAGCAGGGCTTGAACCCATGTCCCCTGCATTGGCAGGCGAATTCTTAACCACTGCGCCAGCAGGGAAGCCCCCTAATTTCTTTTTTTTTTAAAGATAAAATGCTAATGTACAGCGTGGGGAGTATAGTCAGTAATATTGTATTAACTATGTATGGTGACAAATGGTAACGACTTATTGTGGCAATCATGTCATAATGTAACATAGTGCCATAGATCATGGCACTATGTTGTGTCCCTGAAACTAATATAATATTGTATGGCAATTATACTTCAATTACAAAAAGATAAAATGTGAGATAATAACAAAGTAGGCATGTCAGATATTATTAAATTCTACAAGGCATTTACTTTGCTTTTTTTGGCTGTCAAAAACGGTTTCAAGTTGTGTTTTGCTTTTAACTAAGTCTGTATGACACTAAAACTCTCTATTTTGTGTCAGTGGAGACCTATTCCCATCCACCAAATATCAGGTGGCACTATGCACAGAGAACTTAAAACTTGACAGAGCTGTAAAGAAGAACGTTGCTCACATAGATAGAATAGAAGCTGGACCACGTATCTTAGTCTGCTGCTAACAGAGTTATAAGCAATGGGACTTTTATGACTCTGTCCTGCTCATCCATAAAATTAGAGGAGTACAAGCTGACAAAATCACAGAGCTTCTAGAGGCACAATACAACGCACATCTCGATAAATAGTTGTTCAAACAAGATACTCTGGAAGACACGAGCCACGGTGACCTAGCTGTGACTCTCCCTCTGCTCCTTTTCCTTCTCTTCTTCCCAGACCAGCACACAGAAATCCTCATGCCTCACCCCAACCTGGGCAGCCCTGGGAGATGGGCAGACTGAATTCCTCAGGGTTCCCCTCCAAGAAAGGGAAAATTTGTCCTAAACTTTCCTTTTACTCAGTCCAGGCTACCTTATTAGCAAACCCAAAGGCCAGTGTTACAAATAATTTATTAATGCTACAGAAAGATAATATTGAGGCTTCTTTTAAGAAGTAGGTTGTTTTAGTTCCTTCACTATCGTTAACTAATGAATCTCCTTTTTAGACATATTAAGCTAATGTCTTCTTGGCTCTGTTTTCTACTAACATTAAAAAAAAAAATCTACTGGTTTCTCTCCTGTGGTTTAGGTCTTTTAGAATTTGGGCAGGGGGAGGGGGCTTGGAGCTGTACAGAAAGCCTGTGCTGCACTCTGCAGCGAGGTTGGGAAGCCTAGTTCCACCCACACCTGAGCCCAGAGCTCTGTTTAGCTTCTGAAATCACACAGAGAAAGGAGGTCCGACGGACATGGACCCAAGCCTGCTTGGGATTCTGTAGCCACCTGAGGGAATGTTTGGCTCTCTCTTCCCCCATGAGGTTAAAGGCGAGGTTTATATCTGAATTGGGGAGGGGAGGCCTGGGGAGCTCCCTGCCGTGTCCATAGAGACGTCTCAGGAAGTCTTAACTCGTAAACAGCGTCAGAGCATCATATCATTTACACGGATCACAATTCTAGGTTCAATCAGTCCTAGGATTTTGGTGACACATCCTGACATCTGTCAGTTCTTTTGAATGTACTTATTATCCATTCAGCCAAGCCTTTGGTAAGCTGGGCTCTGCCTTGCTGAATGACTGGTAGTCAAAGCTATTTCGAGAGCCAATTTTGAGAGTAGAAACAGAAAGGAAGACCCTTCCTCAATCTTTATGCACAAACCTCATTGCACAAATGGAAAGAGAAACAATTATCCATTCACAGTCTTTCCACTTTTATGTAATTTTATTATATATTCTTTTAATGGAAAGGAAGCTTCTACCTATTAGAGGAATAAATAGATTCTTCCCCTGGAGTTGTCCCTCTCAAATAACACAATATGACTGTAACTGTTGATTTGTTTCAGATAACCCCTACTGATATGGGTTCTTTAAGACTGAGGAGAATGTTAACCTTTTTATGTTCTCAAGATGAATCTACTGAGCTCTTCTTGGGAGACAGTGAAAAAGGAAAAGAAAAACAAAAGAAGGCCAAAATGGAATGTGATTTTATCTCACTCCTGAATCAAATAGGAGTATAATTTCATTCCGGAATATCACATGTACCTTTCACCTAACTGGCACTACGTGAAGAGAACTCAGTGTCCTTGCCCGCTGCAGAAGACTGTCTCAGTGTTTCCAGGCTAGGTTATTTTGAGGGAGAATGCACTTTACAGCACTCTTAGAACACTAGTATTATTCAGGGCTTCCACATCCATAGTCTTGGAAGCAACTCACATTTTCCTTCAACTCTGGGCTTGTGTATCTGCCTTTGACTTAAGGAAGAATTTGTCAGTCTTTCTGAGCATTGCTCCATCTCCCTGGTCACTAACAAAGTAGATAATAAAGTAATAGGTTGTAGAAATGGTGCTGCTTATTCCAGGTGGGTATACATCGAAATCTAGTACATAGCTGTGTGACTTTCCGTCTACTCCTAGAGGAAGTTGACATGTCTGTTATGACCTATTGTAAGAGAGACTTTGAGGGCTTAAAGAAAGGAGAGTTACTTTTGGCTGGGCTCTTAGAAGATTTCATGGAGGAAGTGGCATTTGAGATGAGACTTAAAGAATGGCAACATTTGATGAGAAATTGCTGGGGGAAGGGCACAGGGGATGGAGAGAAGGACCAATGCATTGGGAACAGGAACAGGGAGTTGTGTTCAGAGGAGAGTGACAGTATGGTTGGATTCAGTAATATTTCTAAACCCTGGCTGCACATTAGAATTACTTGGGGGAATTTTTCTTCAAATATAGTTATGCTGGGCCCCACCTCAGATCAAATAAATTGGAATGTTTTGTAGAGGAGCTCAAACCTCAGTGTTTTTTTCATAAAGTTCCCAAGATTATCCTAAGGTGCATATAGAGTTGAGAAACTCTCAGCTATGCAGAGCATACAGGCAGGCAGTCCTTGGAGATGTGCCCGAAGAGTAGGTGGGTTAGGAACAATTTCTTTTTTTAAATGTTTTTTAAAGGCACATAGCTTATTACTTTTCCCACCATAAGAGTATGTAATAAAATATGACATATTTTATATGTAAAAAGTATAAAATAAATCTCTAAAATTTTGTTTGGGACAAATAAAAATATCTTATTAAAGATGTACCATGTGCCAGGTACTCTGCCAGGTGGTTTGTTTTAAGAATATTGCAAAAACATTGAAATCATGAGAGAAGTTATGGGATGTCAGAAATCTACAGTTTTGAGAACTTACTGCTTTGGTGAGGTAGTGAAAACACACACACATACATTTAAAGGCTGTGGGTTTGGAAGAATGAGAATATTTTAAAAGGGGGCGGCATGTGGATTTTGAAGTCAGTTGTGAATTCAGATCACAGCTTTGCCACTTACTAGCTGTTGTAGACTAGTTATGCATCCCCCTTGAGCCTCATGTTTTCATCCTTAAACCCACAGGTTTGCTCTGAGGTTTGAGTACCTGGTGAGTACCTGGTGAGGTACCTCACCTAGCAGGAAAAAGATAATTTTTATAGAGTGTACATATTTATTAAATTGAGTAAACCTCATTCCTGACTTTACACCACATTTTGTTCTTCTAGTGGGAGGCACCTGCAGTAATAGGTAGGTAGAAGCTGACACTGCAGAGTCATGTATCCTGCACTGAGCTGGGCAAATTGAGACTGTATGTGCCACAAATTCATCAGGTGCTTTCACTCAAGATCTACAATTAAAAAAAAAAAGGCAGAATCCTCTTTCAGTACTTCGCAGGGACACAGCCTTGAACAAAAGCATCAGATAAATGTATTTATGCATGCTTTCTTTGACTACACCACTCATAAATCACCTCCTGACTCTCAGTATTCTGTGTCTATAATGATATTACAGAACTTTCGTGATACTTCTCAGGTCAATTTCAAGCTACTTTGAAGGCTCATCTTAAAAATATCTAGGGCTTCCCTGGTGGCGCAGTGGTTGAGAGTCCGCCTGCCGATGCAGGGGACACGGGTTCGTGCCCAGGTCTGGGAAGATCCCACATGCCGTGGAGGGGCTGGGCCCGTAAGCCATGGCCGCTGAGCCTGCGCGTCCGGAGCCTGTGCTCCGCAACGGGAGAAGCCACAACAGTGAGAGGCCCACGTACCTTAAAAAAAAAAAAAAAAAAAAAAATCTAGTTTCACTACATCCTTCAGTCCATGAAAATAGTATCCCTTCTTAATGTATAAAACTAGAGAATGTTTCCAGAATGAACAAAGATAAGGGGAGGAGGGCTTAGGAGATAGATCTTCAAGGGCACCAGAAGGACTAGGATGTTTACTCTGTTATCTGAGCCAGTTATTAATCAACTCATAAGATTTGAAGTAGTAGCATATATTTTAGATTACCAGTTCCTCTTTTTTGTGCAGTACACGGGCCTCTCACTGTTGTGGCCTCTCCCGTTGCGGAGTTCCTCTTGATTCAAAGTCATTAAGACCTTTTGTGAAACAACATCTGAAAATTTGATTCACGTATGTGTTCTAGCAAAATATGTTCTGACCTCTTGGGCCACTAGCAAGATAGTCTATCATGCTATCTGGAATCTTCCTGAGACAAAATAGCCTTTATTTTCACACCTTGAGTCATGAAGTGCATTTGTTCTTATTTCATTGAAAGAATTAAGAATTCAGCTTGGTAATATTGAAAGTAACAAATTGAGACCTCATCCCGGAACTGAGGGTAAATAGAATCATATGAGATGACTCCACCTATTGGACAAAAGGGTGTACTCCTACTCCTTTTACCCATTATTAATGAATGAAATAAAGTAGCAGCAGCTTCACTAAGACATTGTGAAAGTCAGCTGGAGAAAAAATATTTCAGATGATTACTTGATCATCACAGATGGAAAAAAAAGAAATTAGAAAACTTATTTTATCTGTTATAGGGCAACCACTAAGGGAATTTCTTATTGCATTTTGTGTTTTAAAAATGTAGTCATTCCTGAAAGAGCAGATCTACATTCACTACTTATCAAAGTATTTGATTGTATCGACACAGAATGTCAAGATTTTTTTTTTGGCTGCGCTGTGCAGCTTTTGGGATCTTAGTTCCCTAACCAGAGATCAAACCCGTGCCGCCTGCAGTGGAAGCACGGCGTCCTAACCACCGGACCGCCAGGGAATTCCCAGAATGTGAAGATATTTAATTAACTATCTGGAATTTAGATGGGGGAAATGAATGACCTTATATAGAGTAGTATAGAGAAAACTAGTTTCTGAGAATAAATATGCTCATTACAAATTGGAAATCAAAAGACTTGAGTATAAGCTGACTATTATTAGGTTTTAATTAATTAGTTCCTATCCTACCTTGTTTTGATTTGTGTTTGGCTTATTTTACAAATCACGTAGTTTTTCTATGCCTCAGTTTCTTCACTTGCAAAATGAAGGTATGTTAATACTCAGAAAAGTTTTACTAGATGCATGATTATGTGCTCAGCACATTGATAGATATACACTGGAAACACATAGTCCCTGATATCGGAGAACACACTCTTAAGAGGAAATACGGAAAGAAATCATGTTACTATGAGGCAATATGAACAATATACCCCAGCACATAGAAGTATCAAGGAATGGTAGCCAGCTGAGCCCCAGAAGCAAGTGGAGTTGTAGTCAAGGAGAGCTTCCTGGAGAAGGCAAACCCTCAAGTAAAGCTTAAAGGATGAGTGAGAAGTAAGGAGTGTGGAGGATGAGAGGGCACCTCAAGCCGAGACTACCAATGGATTTGTAAGGTGATATTATATATAGGTGGGGCATTTGACAAAACCAGGGCTCTTGGGGCTCTTAAGGGAATCTGAATCCTACTAAGTGTACAGAGCAGGATCCCAGAGGGACTCTAATCTTGCAAAGTGGGGCAGTAGGAGAAGCCCCAGAAGTGTCCCAGCAGGCCTGCCATGGGCCATCTGGAAACTTGGTTTCCCTTTTGCTGGTTGACAGCTGACGTTTTAGTTCCAGCCTTCCAGGGAGCAGATACATTGCTTGGGTTTAATGTCGGGCTGGCATGACCTCTTCAATGGAGTACAGTTTTACTATATTTATCAAGTAAATCATGAAGAATACCATATGCACTCATTAAACTTGAGACCAATGAAGTGGTTAGTGCTGCCGAGTCACCTTCTAACCCAGAGGTGTTGTGAACGGAACACTGACTTCCAGAAATAAAATTCCAGAACCTTTTGTGGGTCTGTCTATATTTTAATAATCAACATCTGCCTTTTACTTCAAAGTTTTCTTTTTGCCTTGGTGGTGGTTGTAGGTTTTTGTTTTTGTTTGTTTTGTTTGGTGGCCCACAGTAAAAATTACTATGACAAAATCATGACTTTTTAAAAGTATTTGAATTGCAAGAAAATGGTTTATTTTTATATTTATTATAATTCCTTACCTGTTTGTTTCTGGCTTCAAAAGAACCAGTTTCCCCTTAAACTTTAAATGGCCTCTAAAGACTTGGTGAAGTCCTTAAATGAATACAACTTTTGTCTTCACAGATACAGGCTAGTTCCAAAGGTTTATTTTCCTGAGCAAATTCATGATGTTATACGTGCCACAAAGTACTTCCTGCAGCCAGAAGTCTTACACAAGTATTCAGTTGACCCAGGCAGAATCGGAGTTTCTGGTGACAGTGCTGGTGGGAATTTGGCGGCTGCCCTGGGCCAACAGGTAACAGAGAGCCCTGAGGTGCTGGTGGAAGGAGAGCATGTGATAATGTTCAACAGATCGTCCACTAGGCATGGCAAAGGCCTAGCTGGGTGGGCTGGTCACTTGGGGGCCAAGTAATTCAGATGACTGCACTTGGCAAGCTCTCAGAGATCTTTTGAAGTAGGAAGAGGGGTCATTGAAAGAATTGTAATCTCTGAGTCCTTGGAAGGGCCCTGATTACAATTAAGGTGAGTAATGTGAGAGGAGGGCTAACATTTTAGAGGGCTCCCTTACTCCTCAGGGCTATGCATGGAAATTAAGTATCTTCTGCTCCTTTTCCATGTTGGACTTACAAAACAAGATAATTTTGCTTAAATTCCAATTGCTAAGGTTGTTTCCTTAAACTTTGAGCCAAATTAAAAAATTTAAAAGTGTTTCCCAAAGGTTTTCTTTTACTATAAAAGGAAGAGTTAAATGGTTCATCCACTTTATTTTTATTTTTTTAACATCTTTATTGGGGTATAATTGCTTTACAATGGTGTGTTAGTTTCTGCTTTATAACAAAGTGAATCAGTTATACATATACATATGTTCCCATATGTATTCCCTCTTGCGTCTCCCTCCCTCCCACCCTCCCTACATCCACTTTAAATGTTACAATACAAGTTAGTCTGAGCTTTAGCTGGTTAAATTCTTTGAAAACTGTCTAGCTCTAGTAACATCTCCAATTTTGGGCAGCTGTGTAGACTCAAAGATAAGTACATTTTCTTCCTTTTCTGGGTTAAATAATTTAAGAATAGCATCTCTGTCTTCTTACCTCCAAATTTCTTTTGGCATTCTCAGATAGCATCTGCCTTTTCATTTGTGTCATGTCCTGATTTCTTCTCTTTTGCTATAAATAAAGAACTTTGTCCTCCGCTTGGCATTGGTGGGTTTGCTATCCACACGTCCAAAGCAGTAAGAAGAAAGTCCTGGTACAGTGGGGAGAGCCTCATGGGCTTTAAAACTGGCCACAATCAGGATGGAATCCAGGCCCCACTGTGAGAGCTGTGGGGCTTTGGCAAGTCCTCTCACCTCTCTGAGCCTCAGGAAAATGAGGCTCATGCCATTTGGTTGCAGGGCTGTTGCCAGGATTTAGTGATATGAGGTATATACAGTTCTTGGCACACATTAATAATACTATTAACTGATCATTTCCTCCTGCTTTTACAGAGCAGTTGCATCTTCCCTCGGGATGGGTTCTAAAGTGCGGTGTGAAACAAAATTGTATGGCTAACGTTACCTTGAAGATTGTTTAGCTGCTTGTGAAACACAGTGACCTAGTTAGCTGCCTTTTAGATGGGGGTTTAAGGACCTAAGAGATCATGTACCTTTGAAGTGTTCACTCAGAACTATGAGTTGCAAACATCACACCTTTCTCAGTAAATATCCAGCAGCTTGAAGGGTGCTGGTAGTGGTGGCGATGGGGAAGTATTTATTTTTAAAACTACATTCCTTAATACCATGCCTGGTAGAAATGTAACACTTATACCCCTTTGATTGAGTCAAGGTAAAGCACTGGGCTACTTTAAAAGGTATGGTTTCTGTAAAAGAAGCCATTCAAAATGAAATAATGTGTTCGCTTTTTCTTCTCCAGTTTAATCAAGATGCCAACCTAAAAAACAAGCTCAAAGTGCAAGCTTTAATTTATCCAGTTCTTCAAGCTTTAGATTTTAACACACCCTCTTATCAGCAAAATGTGAACACCCCCATCCTGCCCCGTTATGTCATGGTGAAGTACTGGGTGGACTACTTCCACGGCAACTATGACTTTGTCCAGGCAATGGTAGTTAACAATCACACTTCACTTGATGTGGAAGAGGCTGCTGCCCTCAGGGCCCATCTAAACTGGACATCCCTCTTGCCCGCATCCATCACAAAGAACTACAAGCCTGTCATGCAGACCACCGGCAACACCAGGATCGTCCAGGAGATCCCTCAGCTGCTGGATGCCCGCTCAGCCCCACTCATCGCAGACCAGAAAGTCCTGCGGCACCTCCCAAAGACCTATATTCTAACCTGTGAGCACGATGTCCTAAGAGACGATGGAATCATGTATGCAAAGCGTTTGGAGAGTGCAGGTGTGGAGGTGACCCTTGATCACTTTGAGGATGGCTTCCACGGATGCATGATTTTCACCAGCTGGCCTACCAACTTCTCAGTGGGAATTCGGACTAGGAATAGTTACATCAAGTGGCTGGATCAAAACCTGTAAAGGAGTGAAATTTCTAAGAGGCTTGAGCCCCTCTTGATCTCCTGCACCTGCTCTGGAAAGACATTCACTCTTTAGGTGACTAATTTCCCCTTGTTACTTGAGTTATGGAATCTCTATTCCCTGCAGACTTTCTGTTAATTTAATTTTAAAAAATGCTTTTGAGTAACATAAGTGCAAAAACATCTGAACCTGGTTCTCTAAGTGAGCCAGTCTCTGTTCTTGTTTTAACCAAATTTCTACTAACACCCACAGCTGCAGAAAGCAGGGCTAGGAGCTGGAAATAGCTTTGGGTCTTGCCTCCGTCAAGAAGTTCTTTGTGAAGAAATTCTACCAGCTGCGGATGACCTTTAATGAGTAAAAAGAAAATGTGGGCTCTTCAACTTGCTAGAGTTTACTTTGAATTAAGAACAGTGTTAAATGTGTTCACTTCAAGGTCAGTGCTGGCTACCAAGTGCCCTCTGTTCTTTATGGATGGATGGCTTTGTTTCCTGTGGGAATTTTGGCAGAGCTGTTCTAGCAAGGACAAGTTTCTCAAATGACTTTCCTCCTTTAGAGCGTTAATTTTATGTGATAGCTGTCTCTAAGTCCAGTTGGATTATGATAATACTTGAAAGTTACTTTCTACCACTATTATTAGAAAATATGAGGTTGCATGCACTGGATACCTGTACATCATTAAGTTTTTTGGTTATGCTGTCTCCCTGGTGGAGATCTTTTGGGAGCAGATTAATTTAGATTTAGAATAAATTTTCCGTTACAGAACAAGTAAAAACAGACAAATGAACCAACCTATTGTTTTCATAATGAATACTTCTCACATAAATTATCAAGAGTAGTGTGTATATATTTGGCATAGTCAGAAAAGAAGATACATTTAATATTAAAATTATGAAAAATACCTTTAGAGGGTCTAGTTTATTCCTGAAAACTCAACTTTTTCACTTACATGGCTTTAAAATGGGGCTATTTTGGTATATATAATGTACTGTATTATTTATTTTTTAAAGTTATTTAATGTTAATATATATAGCTAGAAAAGATTTTTCAGAATAAAGTCAGTAATGAATATTAAAAATAATGATTTTTTAAAAAACTACCTTAGGGTTTAAAAAAAACAACTTTAGAATTATATCCACATGTAATTTTATGGAAAGAGGTAAAATACCTATTAATATTACTATATATAAGGCCTAAATATTTTGATGTTTATATGCATATACAAATCACAATAATTAGAAACTATGACTACACCTAGTAAAGTCATCTAAGTTTATAGTTCAACAGCTTAGACCAGACACACATTGGTCATTTCTGCTCTCTGTGGTCGGAGGAACTACTTCATACTCTTCTGGGTGACACCCTTCATTATCGCCTTCCAAGTAGGTCTAAAGTTACAATAGACCAGGCTTAATTTCATGTGAAGCCTTCACTGCCTGTGGGACATCTTTGGCATAGAAGGAAACTCCAATTCTGATTTGACTTGTGTACCTTCGCCCTCCTTCCTGCCACTCTTCGTACTGCTGCAATCTGTGCTACTTTCAGGGACTGCAGAGAGCAGCTACACAGCCAAGTCATGATACAATAAATTTATCAGTGGAAAAAAAGTAGAGCCTTTTCACTCATTTGAAAGATGGGTATTTCCTACTTATGAGGATGAAATAACAAATGAATATATATGTGAAAGTGACTTGCACTATATCCCACCTCAGACCTTTCTTGAAGGTCTTCCTTGAAATTTTCCTTGGTATAATAATTGGGAATCATGATACACAAAAACCACTAGATACAAGAGAGGCTAAACCAACCAAAAATCTGAGTGCTAAGAATTCCTTTGGGAAGCATACAGAGTTTATATTGAAGATATTTTGGCTTGGAATCAGTTTATTTTGTTTTAATTTTTGTTCTTATAAAAAATGTTTATGCTCTGCAGATTGATTTTTTTAAGTGTTATGGCTTTGTTTTGTTTTCCTATTTTAAGAAAAAATGGATAGTCTTTTTATAATATCGTTGTTTGTGAAATGTGACCATAAATATATGAAGAAAAAATCTTGAAGTGCTACAAAATATAGTGAAGTGTAAATTAGTTACTGTTTTATCATTGATTTGTGAGGAAGTTAAGACTGTTGCATATCTTGGTGGATATAATATTTATGCATGACCTTTTAACCTTTGACTTTTTGCTTATTTCTCACTGCAAAGGGCAAGGCAGATTTTATGAAGGATTTTGGTAGCCAGTCTATTTTGTAAGATGAAAATCCACTGTGGAGGTAGGAAAGTATAAATCTGTTTTGATTCATGTTTGTAAATAAAATGTCTCCATCTGGAAATGTGCCTCTTTCACTTCCCCTCATCTCATTTTCTGGTTCCCCCCTCTCTTTCTCTTGGTATCCTAGATCCCTAGCCACAATTCAGCCCAAATCTTCTGCCCCCTGGAGTCCTCCAGCTGCCTTTCAATTACTGAGAGGTGACTCAGTGGCCTCTCTGATGACATCCGTTTCATGTCTGGATACAGTATGTGCTGCTCGTACTGGAAACCTGCCTTGGACTGGCTAGAATATTCATAAAAGTTAGGCAGTTAGGCAGGCCATGAGACAATTTGGGGACTTTCCATACACATATTAGGAAGGGTTGATCACAGTGCAAATGAATCTGGATTTGAACTAGTTCAGGCAAAGAAGTACTGATACCACTGAAGGCAAGTTTTCACATTGACTCTGTCATTACAATCAAAGCTAATAATTTCACGCTCGAGTTCATTATACTTAGTTCACTTCAATATCATAGGACTTTGTAAAACTTTTTTTTTCAAAGTAAATTGTTTGTGTTGGTTCTAAATGGTCACATATGTGTGGATAAATTAGATTTTCCTGTTCAGTTAGAGTTATTTTCATCTTCTCCAGCAAAACCTCTGGTGCGTGGCTATATTTTGCTGAAGGGATCCACTAATGGTTCCAACAGTTCTCCTTTAGGGCATTTAAAATGTACTCTATGTGTTTTAATATTGTTTTTTCTTGTGATTTTCATTCTTTTTTAATCCCCCATTTTTTTTAAAAAAACTAACATCTCATATTTTCCAGTGGATCCCCTATTTAAACATCTAGAAGATACTGATATTAGCATCATATTCACCAAATTTGAGATTGAAAATGTAAATATGATTTCCAGTAGGCATACATGTATTGTTCAGCCCTGTCACTCAGCATTTTGTGTCATTAGAGAGAGAGGCTGGTGACATTTTGTGTCTTGTTAGAAATGTCCCTACCAGATTTTCTCACCACTGGTATTTCAGATTGAGAGCTCCATCTTCTCACATAGGCTGCCTACCCAGACTAGCTATTTGTTACTGTTTTTCTGTCATAAGTGTAGAGTGGAGTTTTCCAGCTGCTACTTGACATGTGGTGTTGTAGTAGGTGGGCTGTAGAGGCAGATATGAGAATCCAGATGGCTCCTGTTAAGCCAGACATTAAAGAGTTGCAAACACGTAAAACAATGCCACACTTCTCACTCGTTTGTGTCTGGAAAATTTAGTGATTTTTTTCCACCATAGAATATAGCTTAAGGTAACATGTAATTAAGTACATGAATAACTATGTTTACAATTTCTCAGTTTTAATTCCTAATACAGTAAACATCAATAAAGTTCATATGAACAGAAGCTATTTGGGGTCCTCAATAATTTTTCAGAATGTAAGGTCCTGAGACCAAAACAGTCAAGAAGTGCTGTTGTACATCATCTATGGCAAGCCCTGTATTCTGTGCTAGGCTATATAGCCAGCCAACGCTGACCTTATCATCATGGGAGACACATGCCATATTTCTCTTACCTAATACTCTTCCCTCCACCCCGATGGCCTTTCTTTGCCCTTCCTTGTCTTCCTTTGCCAGCCTGCTCCAGGAAGCCCTTCCTAACTCCTCCCTCCTCAGGATATTTAGGTGTCCCTCCTCTGGTCCCACATTGCACTCAACACATGGCACGTAATTGGCTATTAGTGGGTCTGACTCCCTCACAAGACGGTGGGATCCTTGATGTGGGGTCATGTCAGCATCACTTTTGTGACCCCAGTGCCTGACACAGTGCCTCTCACAGAATAATCGCTCAATAAGTCTTTGCTGAACAAATGTTCTTATGTTGTTGCAATTAAAGCATAGTGTCCTTTTCAATGGCATGTAAAACTGTGCCTGGTGCTATTGTATATATTTGCTTATTTATATTCTTAAGACACAAATCTCTGTTTGTTTTGATTGTTTTCCCCCAGCAGATGTTTTCTTTCTACTCATGCATTAAAGACTTATTTGGTCAACAAATGAAATCCCGGAGCCCACAGAGTATTTTTAAAATTCAAGGCAACTGCCAGCAGAGGGCACTCTTGAAAGTAGATGGCGTTAGACATCCTCCACGCTGCTGCTTATATTTCACCTGGAATTTAAAAGATTTCCCAACAGCTTATAAAAGGTAAATAAAAAGACATGCTATATTTAATCACAGAATAAATTAAACTGAGTATTTTTTTAAAAATAGACTTTAAAATCCTCATAAGTACCTAGAGAAAAAAAGACTGCATTTTCAAAACAAAGAAAAACAAAACTAAAAAGCACTCACATTGATTCTTTGTTAAAGCATGACTCACCTCTCTGCCCACCAAAGTGCTTTGTCTTTTTTTTTTTACATGTTTTTATTCAAGGTAGGTATTTGCCATCCATTTGGAAAAAGGCTGTTCTACAGAAAAATGGTGTTCTACATTTTTGAAGGACCATTTAGTACAGTGGGAAATATAGGACCTTCATCTTTTGTTGTGCGCACTGGCCAAACCCCGCACTCAGCACCAGATGAATCCTTAGTTGGGAAGAAACTACCTTTGAAAACAATAAGTAAGGTAGAGCTAGATGGCCTTCAAAAGCTAAAGCACATTTTCAATTCAAACAACATTCAGCTGTGACATTTTCAGTATTGCCATACTTTTTTTTTTAATATTTAAATTTTATTTATTTCTTTATACAGCAGGTTCTTATTAGTTATCCATTTTATACGTATTAGTATTGCCATACTTTTAAAAACAGATATAATATGTTCCATGGTTAAGGGAAAAAACCTTGCCACTCAGCTCACGTGGAACAGAGGAAATGGAATGAACTAGAATTTAGGAAACCACAATTCCAGTTCCAGCTCTGCCAGAAATTTCTCAGTGAATTTAGGTAAGTCTTTATTGGTACCTTGGTTTCCCCATTTTAAATTTATCTAAACTTTTTTTTTTAACCTCTTTATTGGAGTATAATTGCTTTACAATGTTGTGTTAGTTTCTGCTGTATAACAAAGTGAATCAGCTATACGTATACATATATCCCATATCCCCTCCCTCTTGCATCTTCCTCCCACCCTCCCTATCCCACCCCACTAGGTGGTCACACAGCACCGAGCTGATCTCCCTGTGCGATGCAGCTGCTTCCCACTAGCTATCTATTTTACATTTGGTATCTAAATTCTCTTACTCCATGAAAATACTTGAAGCAGCTTATAATGTAAAAATACAATGAAATAGAGATATAGAAATAGGAGCTTATAGCCAAGGAAAAGAACAAAAATATGCCAAATAGAAAAATCAGTTGTGGTTAACTTCTGGTTTGGCTGATTCCCCTGGCAGTTGAGGAAAAAAGTAAAAAAACATGATTAGTGATTTGGCATTTCTGTCACTGTTTCTGAGGCATTCCAGTTTCTTAGGGTTGATGGTCTTTCCCTAAGACTGAATTCTAAAAGAAAATCCCTCCATGTGACTTAATGGAAAATCTCCTCAATTGTTTTAAAGCAAATACAATAGGAACTCTTACATAGCTATTTATTTAGTCAATTTCAATGAAAACTGAGGACATGGTTTTAAATCTCAGTGTATCCATATGTTCACTCAATGAAAGTTAATAGTGCTTACCTTACTGCCTGCCTCAAAGGACTATTTAAAAAATAAAGCTAAAGAAGGAGATTTTTTTTTTAAGTCATGAGTTTGTTAACCTGAAACAAATAGGCTGCCAGATATTTCTCCAGCAATGATGGGTTTATTCGGGATCAGCAGAGAATTGCAATTCAGGGTCTGCGGCTATGGTGATCCACATGCAAGTCCCAGTATGGCAGGGAAAGGAGAATACTCTTACAGAGAGGAAAAGGAAACTTGGGAGGACTATTTAGTAAACAACGAGTCCAGTGGCTTTCCATTGGTTGAGTCCTTGTGGGGAAGAAAAAGAGACTGTCTTCTTTTTGGGCTCTACTATCGCCACAGGGCACAAGAGCGCCCCCTTCTGGTCTCCCAACTCTATTTGATTGAGGTTTCTGTTCATTCATTTTTTACAAGTTAAATGTTAGATATTGTTAAATGTATCCCTCTAGGTATAGTAATAATAAGATGATCAGCTTTCTGTTCTTTTATTGATGCCAAGAGGGAAAATATCAGGGGCCATTATAGGTAAGGTACATAGGAAAATGATTAAAGGTTATACAAGACACTTAACTGGTTACCTCTGGGGAGTGAAGATAAGGGTCCTAGGGAAAGATCTTTTTCTCTACCTTGCTTCCCTCTGAAATTTTTGAATTTTTTATAATGACTATGCATTATTTAATATTTAAAAAGCATAAAAGAAAAGGCAATCTGCTCATAAATAATATCTATACAATCTAGAGTATGCAAAATAATGCCAAATATCTATTTATATTTCCTTTTAGTGGTGATTTAGTTCATCTCTTTGCAAGTCATCTCTTGCAAGAAACAGATACTCATTCAAGCTAGCTTAAGTAAAAAAGGGAGGTTTATTATAAGGATACAACCAGAAATCTTCTGTACATCCAAGATAAAAAATGAAAGATAGCCTGCTCTCACGGAGCTTGGTACAGAAAATTCAAGGAGCCAGTCTTCTTCCTCTGTCTCTCAGTGTATCTAATTTCTTCCTCTTTCTTCTTATCTTTCTAAATAACTAACTTCTCTCAGCAGATAGGCTTTCTTGGCTTGCTTTATGAATCCATCATAACTTTGTATGATCAAAAGTGACCATCAATTCTGGATAGGGTTAAAGCACCCACTACTGACTTTCTAAAATGTTTATGCCTCTTAAGCCAGCATTTGTCAAATGTGAATCTGCATTGGAACCACCTGAGGATCTTGTTACAACACAGATCCTAATTCAGTAGGTCTATGTGGGTCCTGAGAACCCTAGGTGATCCCCTGATGCTGCTGGTAGGCAGACCACACTCTGAGTAGCAAGGCCTACTAAAAATAGCAAGTGCACATTTCTGAGAGAAGGAATCTGGTTGGTGGCTAGCCAGCCAATGCTTTGGGTTGGATGCAATCACCTGGCCTGGGGTAACTATATGACATGCCCGCTTAGCATGAGCTATGGATGGAAGTAGAGCCTCGGAGAAAGTGGGGAGGCACCTCAAAACACAGACATTTTACTCTTGTCTGCATCTAAAGTTGCCACAAACATGACCCAGCTACATACAATAGAAAAACCCTCTCTCCCTGTTCCCAGTAGGTAGCAATCTAAATAAAGTCAGGTCCAAAGGTAACTCTGGTTTCTTCAGAGCTCACAACTTCATGATGAACATTCTTCCTTCAGGTTTGTTGCTGTCGGTTCCAGCTGTGGTTTCTCACCATTTTGAACTGATGGCATGATCAGTGGTTCCCAAACTTGAGATTCTGATTCAGTGAATCTGATGTGGGACCTGGGCATCGGGATTTTGAACAAACTTCACGGGTCATTCAGATGCATCATTGCACTCTGGTCTGAGACCACTAAACTGAGAAAAAAAAAGTCCTTTCCAGTGGAGTGGAGGGTGGGGGAGTGGAGGATAGTGTCCCTAACATTAAAATGCATGGATAACCATATGTTACATCAGTGGTTTTCAAACTTTAGCATGTATTAGAATCCTTTGGAAGGCTTGTTAAAACACAGACTCTTGCCCAGATTGCTGGCTCCCAAATTTCTGATTCAGTAGGTCTGGGACTAAGCCCAATAATTTATATTTTTACAAGGTCCCAGGTGACACTGTTGCTGCTGAGGCTGCACACATTGTGAGGGCCTCTGTGTTATATGATACCACTACTGATGATCACCTACCTCACAATCCTATGAGTATAGGATTGGTGGCAAGAGTGCATGTAAAAATTTACAGAATAACTTAGAGCTATAAAAATGTCCCTTAGTTGTCAGTGAATAACAGAGGAATGGATAGAAGATGGTTTCCATTCAGCTACTGGCTAATTTTTAAGGACCTAAGATAGAAAGGCCAAAGCTCACAGATGCATTATATTCTCCCTGCACACGAGGTGTATCAGTCAGAGTCCTGGCACGTGAGAGATAGCACACTTAAATTGGTTCATTTGAGAAGCATTTAACAAAGTGACTCTATGCAAAGATGTGGGTAGGGTTTAAGGAAACCAACAAGAGACAGGGCAGTACTCTGGGGCTGGTAGCAACAGGGAGCTGTTATCTAGCCCTAGAAACACAAAGGAAGGAAGTAATCCCCCATTCTAAGAGAGGGTGGCTGTGTGAAGAAAGCCTGGCATCCACTGTGTCTTTTTTTGTGTGTGTGTGGTACGTGGGCCTCTCACTGTTGTGGCCTCTCCCGTTGCGGAACACAGGCTCCGGACGCGCAGGCTCAGCGGCCATGGCTCACGGGCCCAGCCGCTCCGCGGCATGTGGGATCTTCCCAGACCAGGGCACGAACCTGTGCCCCCTACCTCGGCAGGCGGACTCTCAACCACTGCGCCACCAGGGAAGCCCTCCACTGTGTCTTTTGGTGGACCATCAGAGAAGGAACCAGGGAAGTAAATTCCCAAAACGTCATTCTTCTTCGGCCCTCTGTTCTCCTGCCCGTGCCTTCCCTGTTCTAAACTGGAAATGAGGGAGCCCATTCACGCAGTCCATATCAGTCAGACTCTGTGGGCCCCCAGCAGGATAGAGAAGGGTAGAGAATGGATCTGCAAATAGAAGACACCCAACACACAGGTTCTGTAGACTGAACCCCACATCTAGTGCTTTTGTAGCCCAGGGTTTAGTAGCAGAGATAAAAAGGAGAGGTAGATGTTTTCCATGTCAATTTCACACAGGCAGATTTTAGCTCTTTATGCTCTCTGAAGTAATTATACTTAAAAAAATAGTAGAAGTGATATTTAATTTAGGATGGCACTTAGCAGAAGTAATAGGTGTAGCTGTATTATGACATCTAGCCCTAGTGGTTACCCTGGCTCAAAATTTGTAAGCACAGTAACTAACAAAAAATACACTACTAGCCTTTCCTTTTAAGTATGAGTTTTAGGATCAAATGATTTTTCCTGCCTACTTCAGAGAAATAGCTTTGGCTTGTAGTAGGCAACAAAAGGACCTCATAAACTGTAATTCCAACATTCATAGGGATGAAGACTTCACTTAAACTGTCAGTTTACTGATCAGTCAAGAAAGAGAATTGTGCTTCTCTTCTATGGCCAATGAGGACTGTTCAGGCACAGAGGGACACAAGGATGGTACCTTCAGCAAAATATTGGGTCTTAAAATACCCTCTTCTCCTGTGGTCTCTCATTGATTCATTCATTCATTTAATAACTGCTGTTTCATCCCTCCTAAATGCCTGGCCCAGTTCCAATCTCTAGGGATCACTGGTAAACAAAGCACCTCCAGGCTCTCGAGGAACTTGCAATCCTGTGACGGAAATGCAAAAGTTAATGATATTCATCTAATTGTGAAAATAACTAAACATGTTCATAATAATCCATGGTTTACCAAAGCAGTTTTTTTACAGATGTTATCTTACTTAAGCCTCATTCAACTTGGGAAGTAATTTTAATTGTCCTGATTTTACAGGTAAATAACTGAGACTCTGAAAAGATGGGTACTGACCAGCGATTGGCGGAGATGGAACTGAATCCCAAGTCGTAGGATATACACCTCTGTGCTGGGCATTGCTCTGTAATTGCCATCTTTGTTTAAAAGCCAAATACACAGGAAAGGTAAAGTGTCAAGACAATTCCAAAATATAAGTCAACTTTAAGTGTGACAGGAATAGAGCACCTTGAGAGAACACAGAAAAGAAATAAGTATGTAATGAAAGTTGGCCTGGAAAAGAGGAAAACAGCATAAAAATAGAAGATGAAGGTCACCAACAGGCAACAGTCTCTGCGTTATAACTTCACTCAGCTCTGGCCCTGTTACCTACACAGTCTCCATGACTGCTGCCCCCAAGATTCATTTCCAGGCTTGAGTCTATAACCAGGTCAATTATAATTAAGCTGAATTACTTGTCTAGCTTTGCTGAGAGGGAGTGGGATACCAGGTTAATGTGATAAACAATGTTCTATCTGTCCTTGTGGTCAGCATTTGTTCTTTTCCTTGGGGCCATAATGAGTTTGTGCCCCAAACAGCACATGAAGTTCTATGTAGCCAATTAAAATGCCCTGTAAGTAGTCCCAACAGCATGTTTTGTTTTGGTTTTTTCCCAGTTTCCAAATTGGCATGGCCTAAAAGGGAGAGTTTTGAAAACAAGTGGGAACACTTTGTTGTCCATCAATGGAGACGTGCTCTATTTCCTCCATGGCTTACCTTACCAAGTTTGGTACATGAGACACCCAGTGAAGATTCAGGATGTATCAAAATCAAAGCACATGATAGAGGAACATGGAACATACTAAGTATTAACATCATGGTCTGGTTTGATTTTCAAGACTTTACTAAAAGTTGTGGATACATTTTGGTGATTTTAAAAGAACACTGAACATACCTTAAAAAATACTACATTCAAGCTACTCTGATTCATCTTCCATCTACAAACTATTTTCTATTTTACCTAAAGTACCAAGTGCAGAATAATTATTTTTTGGAACAATGCTATATAAACCTGAGGGAAACACTAATAATAGATATGATGTGCTGAATGCTTACGTATGTGATAAGCACATTGCAATATTTTTCCCTAACAATCTGCGATATCTTGTGCTTTGGGGATGAGGAAATTGAGAGGTTAATTAGCTTATCCAAGACCACATAGCTACAAAGTGGCTGAGATCAGGGACTTGAATCCAGATCAATTTAACTCTAAATCTGTGCTCTTTCATCACATCACTCTACCCCAAGGAGGTGAGTTTTCTTTTCTTCTTTTTTTTTTTTTTTTTTTTGTGGTACGCGGGCCTCTCACTGTTTTGGCCTCTCCCGTTGTGGAGCACAGGCTCCGGACGCGCAGGCTCAGCGGCCATGGCTCACGGGCCCAGCCGCTCCGCGGCATGTGGGATCTTCCCGGACCGGGGCACAAACCCGCGTCCCCTGCATCGGCAGGCAGACTCTCAACCACTGCGCCACCAGGGCAGCCCTGGGAGGTGAGTTTTCTGATCCCAAGCTCTGACTTTAAAGTCTTAAGGGCTGCATTGATTGTTTTGGACAGTGGGGGAGATCCTGTTAGAACAACTCATGATGGTTAATTTTATGTGTCAACTTGACTGGGCCACGAGGTGCCCAGATATTTGGTCCAACATTACTCTGAGTGTGTTTGTGAGGGTGTTCTTGGATGATATTAACATTTGAATTGGGAGACTGAGTAAAGCAGATTGCCCTCCCTAATGCGGGTAGGCCTCATCTAAACAATTGAAGGCCTGAATAGAACCAAAAGGCTGACTGCCTGTGAATAAAAAGGAACTTCTGTCTGCCTGACTGTCTTTGGGCTGGAGCATTGGTCTTCTCTGCTTTTGAACTTGGACTTGGACTAGAACTTACTCCATTGGCTTTCCTGGTTCTCAGGCCTTTGAAATTGAACTAGAAATATACCACCACCTCTCCTGGGTCTCAGCTTGCAGACTGTAGATCTTGGGAGGCCTCAGCATCCATAATGACATGAACCCATTCCTTATTATAAATATCTGAATATATATATATACATATAAATATATATATATATACATATATATATGTATGTATATATTCAGTTGACCCTTGAACAACACAAATTTGGACTGTGCAGGTCCACTTATAAGATACGTGGAGTTTTTTCAATAAATATAGTGCCTGTGTTTTCATTTTACAGATCTTTACATTAACAAAGTGTGGAGGAAAATTTGTGTTCGATTAGAGAGAACAATATGTGGAATCAACAGAACTAACGTTTGAGTCCCGATTTTATTCAAACTGTTTCAGCTTCCTGTCGTTGGGTGTCACTGATCAATTCCTTTTTTTTGAGGAAGAG